>NW_022589704.1:97401888-97779201 GCF_004348235.1 Phoca vitulina
ATTTTAAACCAAAGACTGTAATAAGAGATGAGGAAGGACACTATATCATACTTAAAGGGTCTATCCAACAAGAAGATCTAACAATTGTAAATATCTATGCCCCTAACATGGGAGCAGCCAATTATATAAGGCAATTAATAACAAAAGCAAAGAAACACATCGACAACAATACAATAATAGTGGGGGACTTTAACACCCCCCTCACTGAAATGGACAGATCATCTAAGCAAAAGATCAACAAGGAAATAAAGACTTTAAATGACACACTGGACCAAATGGACTTCACAGACATATTCAGAACATTCCATCCCAAAGCAACGGAATACACATTCTTCTCTAGTGCTCATGGAACATTCTCCAGAATAGATCACATCCTAGGTCATAAATCAGGTCTCAACCGGTACCAGAAGATTGGGATCATCCCCTGCCTATTTTCAGACCACAATGCTTTGAAACTAGAACTCAATCACAAGAGGAAAGTCGGAAAGAACTCAAATACATGGAGGCTAAAGAGCATCCTACTGAAGAATGAATGGGTCAACCAGGAAATTAAAGAAGAATTAAACAAATTCATGGAAACGAATGAAAATGAAAACACAACTATTCAAAATCTTTGGGATACAGCAAACGCAGTCCTAAGAGGAAAGTATATAGCAATACAAGCCTTTCTCAAGAAACAAGAAAGGTCTCAAGTACACAACCTAACCCTACACCTAAAGGAGCTGGAGAAAGAACAGCAAATAAAGCCTAAACCCAGCAGGAGAAGAGAAATAATAAAGATCAGAGCAGAAATCAATGAAATAGAAACCAAAAGAACAGTAGAACAGATCAACGAAACTAGGAGCTGGTTCTTTGAAAGAATTAACAAGATTGATAAGCCCCTGGCCAGACTTATCAAAAAGAAAAGAGAAATGACCCAAATCAACAAAATCATGAATGAAAGAGGAGAGATCACAACCAACACCAAAGAAATACAAACAATTATAAGAACATATTATGAGCAACTCTATGCCAGCAAATTAGATAACCTGGAAGTAATGGATGCATTCCTAGAGATGTATCAACTACCAAAACTGAACCAGGAAGAAATAGAAAACCTGAACAGACCTATAACCACTAAGGAAGTAGAAGCAGTCATCAAAAATCTCCCAAAACACAAAAGCCCAGGGCCAGATGGCTTCCCAGGGGAATTCTACCAAACATTTCAAGAAGAATTAATACCTATCCTTCTGAAACTGTTCCAAAAAATAGAAATGGAAGGAAAACTTCCAAACTCATTTTATGAGGCCAGCATTACCTTGATCCCAAAACCAGACAAAGACCCCATCAAAAAGGAGAATTACAGACCAATATCCCTGATGAACATGGATGCAAAAATTCTCACCAAAATACTAGCCAATAGGATCCAACAGTACATTAAAAGGATTATTCACCACGACCAAGTGGGATTTATCCCTGGGTTGCAAGGTTGGTTCAACATCCGCAAATCAATCAACGTGATACAATACATTAACAAAAGAAAGAACAAGAATCATATGATCCTCTCAATAGATGCAGAAAAAGCATTTGACAAAGTACAGCATCCTTTCTTGATCAAAACTCTTCAGAGTATAGGGATAGAGGGTACATACCTCAATATCATAAAAGCCATCTATGAAAAACCTACAGCGAATATCATTCTCAATGGGGAAAAACTGAGAGTCTTCCCCCTAAGGTCAGGAACGCGGCAGGGATGTCCACTATCACCACTGCTATTCAACATAGTATTGGAAGTCCTAGCCACAGCAACCAGACAACAAAAAGAAATCAAAGGCATCCAAATTGGCAAAGAAGAAGTCAAACTCTCACTCTTTGCAGATGATATGATACTTTATGTGGAAAATCCCAAAGACTCCACCCCAAAACTGCTAGAACTCATACAGGAATTCAATAAAGTGGCAGGATATAAAATCAATGCACAGAAGTCAGTGGCATTCCTATACACCAACAACAAGTCAGAAGAAAGAGAAATTAAGGAGTCGATCCCATTTACAATTGCACCCAAAACCATAAGATACCTAGGAATAAATCTAACCAAAGAGGCAAAGGATCTGTACTCAGAAAACTATAAAATACTCATGAAAGAAATTGAGGAAGACACAAAGAAATGGAAAAACGTTCCATGCTCATGGATTGGAAGAACAAATATTGTGAAGATGTCAATCCTACCTAGAGCAATCTACACATTCAATGCAATCCCCATCAAAATACCATCCACTTTCTTCAAAGAAATGGAACAAATAATCCTAAAATTTGTATGGAACCAGAAAAGACCCCGCATAGCCAGAGGAATGTTGAAAAAGAAAAGCAAAGCTGGCGGCATCACAATTCCAGACTTCCAGCTCTACTACAAAGCTGTCATCATCAAGACAGTATGGTACTGGCACAAAAACAGACACATAGATCAGTGGAACAGAATAGAGAGCCCAGAAATGGACCCTCAACTCTATGGTGAACTCATCTTTGACAAAGCAGGAAAGAATGTCCAATGGAAAAAAGACAGTCTCTTCAACAAATGGTGTTGGGAAAATTGGACAGCCACATGCAGAAGAATGAAACTGGACCATTTCCTTACACCACACACAAAAATAGACTCCAAATGGTTGAAAGACCTCAATGTGAGACAGGAGTCCATCCAAATCCTAAAGGAGAACAGAGGCAGCAACCTCTTCGACCTCAGCCGCAGCAACTTCTTCCTAGAAACATCGCCAAAGGCAAGGGAAGCAAGGGCAAAAATGAACTATTGGGACTTCATCAAGATAAAAAGCTTTTGCAAAGCAAAGGAAACAGTCAACAAAACCAAAAGACAACTGACAGAATGGGAGAAGATATTTGCAAATGACATATCAGATAAAGGGCTAGTATCCAAAATCTATAAAGAACTCATCAAACTCAACACCAAAAGAACAAAGAATCCAATCAAGAAATGGGCAGAAGACATGAACAGACATTTTTCCAAAGAAGACATCCAAATGGCCAACAGACACATGAAAAAGTGTTCAATATCGCTCGGCATCAGGGAAATCCAAATCAAAACCTCAATGAGATACCACCTCACACCAGTCAGAATGGCTAAAATTAACAAGTCAGGAAATGACAGATGTTGGCGGGGATGCGGAGAAAGGGGAACCCTCCTACACTGTTGGTGGGAATGCAAGCTGGTGCAGCCACTCTGGAAAACAGTATGGAGGTTCCTCAAAAAGTTGAAAATAGAGCTACCATATGATCCAGCAATTGCACTACTGGGTATTTACCCCAAAGATACAAAAGTAGGGACCCGAAAGGCTATGTGCACCCCGATGTTTATAGCAGCAATGTCCACAATAGCCAAACTGTGGAAAGAGCCAAGATGTCCATCAACAGATGAATGGATAAAGAAGAAGTGGTATATATATACAATGGAATATTATGCAGCCATCAAAAGGAATAAGATCTTGCCGTTTGCAACGACGTGGATGGAACTGGAGGGTATTATGCTGAGCGAAATAAGTCAAACAGAGAAAGACATGTATCATATGACCTCACTGATATGAGGAATTCTTAATCTCAGGAAACAAACTGAGGGTTGCTGGAGTGGGGGGTGGGGTGGGAGGGATGGGGTGACTGGGTGATGGACACTGGGGAGGGTATGTGCTCTGGTAAGTGCTGTGAATTGTGCAAGACTGTTGAATCTCAGATCTGTACCTCTGAAACAAATAATGCAATAGATGTTAAGAAAGAAAAAAAGAAGAAGAATGTAGCAGGAGGGGAAGAATGAAGGGGGGGAAATCGGAGGGGGAGAAGAACCATGAGAGAGGATGGACTCTGAAAAACAAACTGAGGGTTCTAGAGGGGAGGGGGGTGGGAGGATGGGTTAGCCTGGTGATGGGTATGAGGAGGGCACGTTCTGCATGGAGCACTGGGTGTTATGCACAAACAATGAATCATGGAACACTATATCTAAAACTAATGATGTAATGTATGGGGATTAACATAACAATAAAAAAATTAAAAAAAAAAAACAACAAAATAAAACAATTAACGTGTCAAATGTATAAATGGGTATTTTAGTTCAAATGATATAGCTAAAAGAGTCATCATTCACTAAAAAGTATCAGCATATTCAATCACGATTTGATTTTCACTGCATCATTTGTAATGTTCCCTTATGGTCTATGCTATTCCCTTGGACCTGCTCCCTTTGAATAATCATCCCATAATGAATTTACTGGTTTTTTCCCAAGTCAAAGGAAAAGGACTCCGCAGCCCATCATCACACTGGATAGCAGTGAGTCTGTATGCAGCTACCTGTCCCACTATCAATTTAGGGAATTTTGTAGTAAAGTCCTGCCATTTCTTGACAACTGTTTCTTAATCCAGATAACCCCTGAAAGAGGGACATTGATTTTAAAAAAAAAAACCATTGGGAATCAAGAAATATTATGACCACTGCACTCCCCTTACTGATTAACTGCCCTAAATCCCTTTAAAAATCCCTGGGCCAGACAGAAAGCTTGGAGTTGGCCTTTGGATAAGAGTCCACCATCTCCTTGCCGGCTTCCTGAGTAAAGCTCATATTCCTTTCCAATCAAAACTCATCTCTTGAGTAAAGGATTTTCTAGAGACAGGAAGCTGAACTTGAGTTTCAGTAACACCAGGATAAGCTCATTAACAGATTTGTTTATTTCACCTTTAAAGTGGTTACAGGAATTAAGTACAATCACTATCCCAATTTTTATATACGGAAACTGTAAGCTTAATAAAGTTGAGTTACTGAAAGCCAATGGATTAGTTACAGTAAGACACACACTCATTGGTGCAATTAAAGAAAAAAATGTTAAAGAAATAAAGCTTTCTCACTCACATGATGTTTTATATACGGCAGGTGTCATATATATGGTTTTACTCTCACCTGTTATCTGAAACACATGTCTCCGGGCTGTAACCTCAAGGTTGAAGGAGACACCCAACAGAAGCTTTCAATTGCCATCTCTCTGAAGTAATACCCATCACACCTGCCTGCAGTCCGTTTTTCTGGACAGCTCTCAGTGTCCAACCTAATAGCAAAGAGATTGGAACATTCAGGGAAATAAATGTAGCATTCAGGGAGTGCTAACTATCGCTAGCTCAGTCCACAATTCTGAACATGATACAGTTCAAGGACTCATTTTATTTTCCCCATTACACAGAGCACAATGGACCCCACCCCAAGGGACATAATCCCAATGCTTTCCAGCACAGAGCGCAGGATTTCTGGGAGGATAGGGTTCAAGATGATAGTGTAGACAGAGACTGCACTCACCTCCTCCCACAGACAAAACAAATTCACACCAACATATGCAGTAATTTCCTCAAAAAAAGACTTGAGGGGTGCCTGGATGGCTCAGTCAGTTAAGCCACAGACTCTAGGTTTTGGCTCAGGTTATGATCTGAGGGTCCTGAGACGGAGGCCCAAGTGGGCTTCCCGGCTCAGCGTGGAGGCTACTTAAGATTCTCTCCCCCACCTCCCGCATGCACATGGGCATGCGCACACGCACAATCACACCGGTGCGAGTGCACGCACTTCCTAAAAAAAAAAAACAAAAAACATAAAAAATAGAAGAAAAGAAAAAGACTTGGAAACTGGATGAACTGAGTCTTCACAACAAACGATAAAAGGGCAGCATCCGAAGGGGTAAAAGACGTAGGGTCTCATCAAAAAGCAAAATACAAAAAACAAACAAAAAACGAAAAACATTCCAGGCGTAGCAATCTACCATCAGAAGGGATCTCCAGAATACAGCCCTTTTCCCTGAAAAGCAAGGGCTCTGTGCTCCACATCAGGCACTCCAATCCCTACATGCTGCACAGAGCGGAGCACCCATACTCCTGGCTCTGAAGACAAACGGGAATTACAGAGAGGAAAATCATAGAACTTAGGGAAATAAGAACCTCCTCTTAAAGGGCCCATGCAACTACTCACCGGCACCAGGATGCTGCGTAAAATCCCCTCTGAAAAGCACCTAGAGGATATGTGAAGGAGACACACTTACTAATCCTAAAGTGCCTGTGGCAGAGGCGGGAACTTGCTGAGAACTCTCTCCAGCCGCAGAGATACTGGTGGACGCCGGTTTTGCGATCTCACTCTAACTTGCTAACGCCACGCTGTCGGCCACCATTTTGAAATTCTCTGCACCTGTTAAGCCCCAGAGCGCATGCGCTCCTGGAGGTCCATCCATCCCGGAGCTGCAGGGCCCTGATCAGAGGGAGTCAAAATCTGTTATAAGTTGTAAAATGATACCCACAGTAAGGTCTGAAGACTTAAAATTTAAAATGATCAGTTTTTTGTTCTCCACACAACAGTGGACAAGGATGGGATAACCAAAATAAATAGTCCCATTTGGAAAGGGAAATAATGGGTAAGTCCGCTTGGAGAGTAGCGCAGCTTCCCTGGCCTCTTGCCTATGACAGTTGGGAGCCCAGATGCCTTCTTAAGTCTTATAGAGTCACATGCTGTTTAATACAGGCTTACATATTTTTAGTATTAAAAATAATATATTACTTATATTTACTTTCAAACAGGTCTGAAGTCAGTAACTAAACCTACATTCTTTTTAAAGCACAGTTTAAGAATGTACACAAATCTTTGGAGGAATAGGCTGTGAGAACTTCTTTCCCTGTCACTCAAAATGTTGGTAGCTGACTTAAGACCATCTGTAGCAATAGAAGACTACATCCTTGATCTGAGCTTCATCTTAATCTATTGAAAAGATTTTAATCCTGTCATTTTCTATTTGTGATCAGTAAACTGACTTTTTGAACGCTGAAAAGACTGGGATATCTCAACTCTTTCTATGACCTTCTGCTTAAATTTATTTTTTAATGATCTATATAATTCATAAAACCGTATAAATGATGTTTTAAAGTGTGCAGTCCTGGGCGCCTGGCTGGCTCAGTCTGTAGGGTATATGACTCTTGATCTTGGGGGCGTGAGTTTGAGCCCCAACTTGGCGTAGAGATTACTTAAATAAACTTAAAAAAATTACTGTGTACAATACAGTGGTTTTTAGTATATTTACAAAGTCATGCAAATATTGTCATTGTTTTCAGAATATTTCTATCATCCCAGAAAGAAACCTTATAACCTTCTGCTGTCACCTCCATGTCCACTTTTCCCTAGCTCCTCACAATCACTAGTCTGTTTTCTTTTTGTATGGTTTTGCCAATTCTGGAAATTTAATGTAAATAGAATCATACAATAGGTGGACTTTAGTGATTGGCTTCTTTCAGTTAGCATAATATTTTCAAAGTCGATCTGTGTTGTAGCATGTGGTACTTAATTCCTTTTTTGTGCCTGAGAGGTTCCCCATTATATATCCCAATGTATATATCACATTTTCTTAATCCACTCAGCAGTTGGTAGACATTTGGTATTTTGTCACTTTGGGGCTATTATGAATAATGTTACTATAAATATTCAGGTTTTTGTGTGGACATGTTTTCAACTGTCTTGGCTATGTACCTAGAAGGGGAGTTACTTGGTCAAATGGGAACTGGTTTAGCTTGTGAGGAACTGCCAAACAGTTTTCCAAAGTGACTGTACTGTTTTACATTACTGCCAGCAATTTGAAAGTCTCCAGCCATCCTAGTGAGTGTGAAGTATCCTGTGATTTTGATTGGCATTTACCTAATGCCTAATGATACTGAGAATCTTTTCATTTACTTATTGGCCATTTGTCTACCTTCTTTAGAGAAATGTCCAGCCAGAATGGTTGCCACTTTCTAAGTTTTTTTTTTTTTTTTAAGATTTTATTTATTTATTTGAGAGAGAGCAAGTGAAAGAGAGAGAGCACAAGCCCAGGTGGAGGGGCAGTGGGAGAGGGAGAAGCAGACTCTCCTCTGAGCAGGGAGTTGGTCTCCAGGCTGGATCCCAGGATCCTGGGAACATCACCTGAGCCAAAAGCAGAGGCTTAACTGACTAAGCCACCCAGGTGCCCCTGGGTTATTTTTAAGAGTCTTTTAATATTCTGATATTGATCTCTTATCAGATATGTGATTTGCAAGTAATTTTTCCCCTTATGTGGGTCTTTTTGTCTAAGATACTGTTTTTTTTGTGTTTTTACAAACTTTTTTATGAACTTTGCTTGGTCCATTTGTTAAGTATCCCAAAGTTTGAAATTCTACATCTCTTCCTTAGTTAATTTAAAATTTCCCATAAAGAAAATTTATTTATTTATTTTTTTTTTTAAAAGATTTTATTTATTTATTTGAGAGAGAGAACATGAGACAGGGGAGGGTCAGAGGGAGAAGCAGACTCCCTGCCGAGCAGGGAGCCCGATGCGGGACTCGATCCTGGGACTCCAGGATCATGACCTGAGCCGAAGGCAGTCGCTTAACCAACTGAGCCACCCAGGCGCCCTATAAAGAAAATTTATTGCCATCAAACCTTTTCCTATAGTACACGTAGGGAAGGCAGGATAAATGCCTCAGTTTTCCCCTTTATTTAAAACTTTTCAAAATGATTAATTGATTTCCTATCATTCTCCAAATTTACTGAGGAATTCTTTTAGTTTTAAAATTATTAGAAACTTACGAATTTGAACATATAGTATGGGTTTTAACCGTTTGAAGTTATTATCCAAACTGATGCTTACAGCATGCCTTTTTTATACTGTTCGAGCTGATTCTTAAGTTCATTCCTGAGTCCTTTTGTTATAATCCAGGTAGCCTGTGACAGCTTCTTTTCTTTGTGGTATGACAAAATGTTATGAGTTTTTTTGTATTTCTTTCCCTGGACTTGGAGCTTTCTTCTTTACAGTGTGTAATTGTATTTACACATTATAATTTGAGCAATAGAAGTGCACAGTGCTATTGGATTGATCATTGTTTCTAGGCTTTTTCAGTGGACAGAGCAAGAAAATAAATTAAAAAAATAAAATGTTATGCTTTCAGTACGCATTTAATAAAACTAAATAATTACTCATTTATTTTAACCTATAATTCAACATTGCAATCTCAGGGAAAACATGTCAAACTTGCCACTAATAATAAAATTAGTAAATCATACTACTTAGTTTATTTACTTTTTTTTTTTTTCCAATCCTTGGAGTATAGAGATAAATTAATGTATTTAAAAATCATTTGGGAAAAAAGTCCATTCAGTATACTTGTACTTTATACTCAATATAAAGTTAGAATTATTGGTTTTATTTTTCTTTATGTATTTAAGCACTGCTTATTACACTCAACTTTGTTGTATATAATCTAACATTTGGATGATTAAAAATTAAATATATATAAAAAGAAATAAAAATTAGATCCTATTCTTCACTCTATTTATTCTCTTCCCATACATACCACTTACAAATAATGGATTATGTATTCATCTTAAATAGTATGATTTGAAAAAATATGCATAGATGATACTAATCTCTAGCTTCTTAAACAGTAACATATTAAAACACATTTCTCCACCTAAAATTTTCACTCAAAAATAAATCCTAGCGATCACTCTGTAGGATTATCAGGATGTATTCCTCATGCCTTATTACTGGTGCATATTGTAATAATATAATAATGGTAATACCCACTATTTGGAGGCATTGTATTAAATTTATAAATTAACTTCAGGAGAAGTAATAAAGCTGATCCTCCCTAAGTAAGAACACAGCATGTTTGGATTTATGTTTCATTCAGAAGTGTTCTGCAGTTTAGCTCATGTGGATTGACACATCTTATTTTAGCCTATTTTTATCTATTTTCTTTTCTCGTTTGTTTGCTATAGTAAATAGTTTAGTAAATAGTTTCTTCTCTCTTAGAATTGGTTTTTCTTTGTATCCATGAAGTCTACTGATTTTTCTATGTTGTTTTTTGAACCAACTACTTTACAAAATCACTTAATTTTCAGGATAGGTTTACTGTGATTGTTTTAGGAGGTTATCAATATATAATAACAAGTAGAGGCACTTTTACCTCTTTCTCTCTAATTTTTATGCCTCTAATTGCTTTCACTAGCCCATTCACATTTGCTGAATATATGGGATGTCCTTTTCTTGTTTGTAATTTTAATGGGAGAGTATGGTGTTTCCCCATTAAGAGAGAGGATAATTATTGGGTTCAGATATTTTTTAAGTACATTTAGCCTACACAGGTATTGAATATTGTCCTATATCTTTATGGTATCTATTGAGAGGATCATTTTTTTTCTTGTTAGATATTTTAATATGAATTGTGGATAGATTTCCTAATATTGAGTGCCCTTGAAATAGTGGAGTAATGCTATGTAAGTTTCAAATATAATATCAAATTCTCTTGATATTTAAAAGTGAGATTGGTATATAGTTTTCTTTCCTGGGTGTGATTTTTTTCTCTGGTTTTTGAATCAGTGTTATGCTTGCTTCATAAAGGAATTGTGGACATTTTTCCTTATGTTTCCATGTTCTGGAATGATTTAAGGTACATTGGCAATACTGATATTTAAAAGGTTTTTTTTTTTTTTTAGAAATTTCTTAAGAAAACCTCTCAGCCTACTTCATTTTTGTTTTATTTGTGTGAGTGTGTATATGTGTGTGTGTGAGGGGGCTGTTTTTATTTTATTTATAGCCATCTTGGTCTCTAGTCTATCTCTAATTTGATTCAAATTTTTATTACCAGTGATTTTCAAAATTACTTCATCTAGGATGTAACATTTATTTGGATATATTTGTTCAAAGTGGTTTATATTTCTGTTATTGTTTTGTTTTTCTTTACATAATTTTGAATGATATGCAATATCATTTCTGCTTTTGTGTTTGTCTTTTTTGTTTGCTTTTTTATTTTTTTTAATATTTTTTTTTTTTTAAAGATTTTATTTATTTATTTGACAGAGAGAGAGAGAGCGAGAGCAGGAACACAAGCAGGGGGAGTGGGAGAGGGAGAAGCAGGCTTCCTGCCGAGCAGGGAGCCCGATGTGGGACTCGATCCCAGGACCCTGAGATCATGACCTGAGCCGAAGGCAGACGCTTAACGACTGAGCCACCCAGGCGCCCCCCTTTGTTTGCTTTTTTAAATTAAATTATGTATGAGTTTTCTAGTTTGCCTCCCCCTCCAAGAGGCAGTATTTTGATATTTTTATTTCCTCTACTGGAAATATTCCTCTATTTCCTTTATTTCCTGTTTTCTAACTCATTAATTTATCCTTTTATTTTATTAGATTATTCTCTGTACATTATTTTTGTGGACTTTATTATTATTCTTTGACTTTTGACTTGATTGTTTTACTAATGCATTTTTGTTTGGTTTTAATGCTGAAAATTTTCCTTTACTAAGCACTTTTGCTACTGTATCTCATTGCTTCTATGTCATGTTTTATTACTATTAAGTCAGCAAATTTCAAATTTTTAATTGATTCTTTGACCAATGAATTATTTAATAGAATATGTATGGCTTTTTAAAAAAATTATTATAGTGGTAAAGACTTGTTTTAAAATAATGTCTGGTGTTATTACACAGTAGTGATAGAACACTATTTAAATTATATTATTTGCATTATGAGATATTCCTTGTAACCTAAGATATGGTCATTTGGTAATTTTTTTTCTAACAAGTGCTCACTGTACATTTTGAAAAGAAAGTTTAATTTCAGAACTGGAGTTCACTGTTTTATATATATAAGTATTATTGGCCTATAAAGGGTCTTCATTTATAGCCAGTGATGAACATTTGTCTTTCTTGGTAGAGAGGAGGGGTAGGTGGGAGGACACCTTTAAAAATTTAGTCCTGTTTTTGGCAAATAGGGGGAATATAGAGAGCTCTTCCTGTATCTGTTACTTCTCATTTGTCTTCATCTCAAAATAATCCTTACATCAGAGTGGCATATTTTAGGGTAGCATATTCTGCTACCCTGTAATTCTTAAATTTTTTTATATTATTACTAATATTTTGCTCACTTCATCTGTCTTGGGTTGAGAGAGATGCATTAGAGTCTCCTGTTAGTAGTCTATAGTCTGTATTTGTCTTTTTTTTTTTTTTATCTTCTGTAATATCTGCTTTATAAAAGTTGTTGCTATGTTATTTGGGACCTGGATGTCTAAATGATTTTCTCCCATAATATATCTTAAGTTTAATAATTTTATTAGACTTTATGTCTGTGGGTTGGCTTTCCAGATACACAGTGTGTCTGTTTAATTAATAGATAAATAATAGTTAAAAACTACTTTTCATATTTAGTTAAGCTTTTCCAATTATGAATTGTAGTATAAATTTAATAATTTTCTATTGCTTTAGTTTTCTTCTTCCCGGATTATTATTAAATATAAATTGACTCTTCTTTGCTTATGTTATATTAATCAAATCATTTTTTATATTTTTAATTCATTTTGAAATTTATTCCCTTTTCATCCTTTATTTATCTTAAGCAGTTTTTCATGTTGTTTATTCACCTTTGTGTTTCATCAATTCTTCATTTCTGAAATAATTTATTTTAATTCTTTTAAAACTTCCCTAAATTCTTTCAGTATCTTTTCAAATTAATCTTCCTTTTCTCCAATTACCTCATTATGAGTTTATCTAATTGTAATATATGCTATTATTTCAATTTTTATAGTATTTTCTTAATTTCTTGAAATTTATTTTAAAAATATGCAGCTTTAATCTACTTTGTTATTGTTTTGCTTATATTTTTCCTGTATCAGCACTAGCTAGTTTTAGAAGATTTCTATGTGAATTCTTGGCAACAAACACAAGTAGTGCTGATTCTATATATATATGTGTGTCTGTGTGTATACACGTATACATACATACATATATCGTAATTTATCCAAGAATAACCACATTAACATTTTACTGCTGATGCAAAATCAGTGGGGTTGGGGCATTAAAAATGCTGGCATTTAGCAAACAAAGCAGTGACACCAAATAGAACTAGTAGCCATTGTATTCTTCATTGTCTTACACTTACAGGAAAGAAAACAACCCAAACCAGTTTCTTTTAAGAGTGTTTTTGATGAAGCAATTTAAAAATATTAGCTTCATTAAATGTCAACCAACAAGGATATGTCCTTTTAATATATGATGTGATAAAATAAGCAATATGCATAAGCACTTTTCCTGCATACCAAAGTATAATGAGTGTCTTCAGGAAAAGTATTTGTTTTGTTCTGTTGTGTGATTTGAAAGCTGAACTAGTTACTTTTTTGATGAAACACTATTTTTACTTGGAAAAAAATGGCTGACAAATAAATTAACGGTTATTCAGATTTGGATTTTTGAAAGAAATATTTTTTTGAAAAATAACAAACTCAGCCTGTAATTTCAAGAGAAAATCTGATTGTATTTGTTACCCATAAAAAAATCTCTACTTTCAAATGAACATTAAACTTTAGGAAAACTTAGTTATCTGCCACCATAATCTTGACAGCTTCTCAAAATGTAAGAATTTTGGGGTGAGATTATTAAGAATGTGATTTTTCATATCATATGATGAAATGTATAAATGTCTATAAGAATCGCATAATATTGTGGACGAGTATTTCCAAAGTGGCCAATTCATGATGTGACAAAATCATACATCAGTTACAAGTATACAAGTAGACCTCAACAATTTTTCATAATTTGAGGGCTTTGTCCTGAAAGAGAATTTTAGTGGGTCATTTCAAGAGTTCAGAGATCCCCAAATACTGTAGCACCATTTGACTTTACCTCAGAACAGTCAATTCCCCCATTCATTGGAGACTTGAAGCCACTTTCCATTGCCTGCATCTGTTCTTACCTTGCTCCATTAAGCTCTCCAGTGGGACCTCCAAATTCTCTTCTCCTTCCTTCTGCTACCTTCTATACTATTGCATACAACACAGGTCTTTTATTGTTTTTGTTGTTGTTGTTGTTCCACTTACATTTTGGGGACTATTGATGTGCCTTGTCACTTAATTTTGTTGTGGGTGCTGGCCATATGATTGTTTGCTATCCTGACACATATATTTATTTTTGTGCAAATGTTCAGAGACATTCTAAAACTATGTTACTGACATCCTTTCAAAATTCTCCTGCCCAAAGTAACATGAATTAGAAAAAAATAACTTTTTTTTTTTTTAAAGATTTTATTTATTTGTCAGAGAGAGACACAGTGAGAGAGGGAACACAAGCAGGGGGAGTGGGAGAGGGAGAGGGAGAAGCAGGCTTCCCGCGGAGCAGGGAGCCCGATGCAGGGCTCTATTCCAGGACCCTGGGATCATGGCCTGAGCCGAAGGCAGACGCTTAACGACTGAGCCACCCAGGAGCCCCGAAAAAAATAACTCTTGTAGTGCGACTCTGCTGCTTGATGTCAGTGATGATGTATTGATAGCCCAAACTCCATTTGCTAAAACTAGGGCTAATATTTAACTGATAATTATTACAGTTATAAATGATATCTGTTCATTTGCTCAGGAGAAAGTTCTGACTTTAGTGAGCATGCCTTACTTGTAATTAAATGTTTTAAATATTATCCTGTAAAAGTATTATTCCTGTAAAAATACATTTTTATGTACTTATATATATTTATATTTATGTACTTATATATAAATATATAAAATGTGTATATTTAAAAATATATGTATTACACACACACACACATTTATTTAGGTAAGTTTAACTCCCAGAAAAGCATGAAAAGAGAGGATAAAAGGATTGGAAGTGGCCTGAACTGTTGCTCTCTGCAAATGAATATTTTCCTCCATTATTAATAAAATGAAATTGTTATTAGAATTTTGCCTCCTTAACAAATTTTTATATGCAAGCAGAAATTGTTCAAAAAAGAAATAGCATTATCCAATCAGACATTATGAAAGAACTACTCAATTTGCAGCATAAATCTTAAGCTGTGAGAGCATATTTCCCCCAGAGCTCAAAAGAAAGCTTAAATATGCAAATACAATCTGTGAGATCCTTGAGTAAAGACATCATCTTTATACATCGTTGAACCCCTGAGATTTAGTAGGAATTGACATTCAGAAGGTACTCCATAAAGATGTTTTGATTTTCTGAAATGAGAGGCCTACTTGAATTAGTGAAAACTACATTCAAACACATATACTGAAAATATGATTTATAATTTCATGTGCAGTTGAACATTTAGACATGGAGTAAAATTTGTGATTTGCAGCAGGATAGCCTTATCCCACCTCTTAAATATGTCGTTGAAAATGCAGTTGAGCTCATTGATTGTATGTGAAAAGAGTGGATTCCTTATTTTCCTAGTTTCCAAATGGAACACTTTAGTCTGAAAAATATGACTTATTATGTGAGCAATCTTTCTTTTGAGAAAATAGATCAGTGAAACTACAGAATTTACATAAATAGATGAGGTATCAAAAATAATCATTTAAGTCCAAGTTTTTATAAAGCAAAGATTCATCATTATGAATCTAAAATATTGAAAGAAAAAAATGAGTAAATATCACTAGTAACTTTTAACCGAGGCTGTATCTTATTTATGTTTTATATGTATATTCATATGTCTAAATTTTAAAATATGTACCAAGTGTGAATGAAAGCGAGCAATTTCCAAGAAAAATACCATACCTGTAGAGAAACCATTTCAGTCCGATGAAGTAAGAAAAAAATTAAGTTTTTGTATGGGAGAGGGTTTTCTTAAAGGAAAGGATAGAGGTTGAAGACAAAGAAGCAGAAATTAGCCATAGTGAGATTGCATATAAGACATCTCAGAGATTGACTAGACAATCTCTTAAAACTGATTGATTGGTAAAGAAAGAAAGAAAAAGAAAGAAAGAAAGGCAGGCCAAAATCTTTGGTTGATTGTATACCTTTGTATACCCTGACCACCTTTCAGTGTATCTCCCCAAAAAGCTACCTGAAAACAGTCTTTTCCATTCACTTTTATTCCTTAACACAGAAACCATTTCAACTACCACAGATTTATTTTTAACAAATTCAGATGTAATGCTTTGAATTATAAACAGTGACTATATTTAATTATGTTTGCCAGATATTTCCAAATAGATATTTTAGGAGATCAGTTCTATGGAAGAGATTAGAGTTTTACTTTAAACAAATATATGTTTCTGGTAAGCTTGGTAAGATTTTTCTCTTAATAAGATTAACTAATTCACTCTGATATTATTTAAACTCTGTATTTTGTATTATAGGGGAGGAAACAAGCCTTTTTCCTCTACTCTCTTAGGTTCCCCAGGACCCTGCAAATTAGACTCACAAAAGACAGCTTAAGAAAAAAAAACAAGCAATTTATTCATACATGTAGTTCACATATATAAAGGAGAAGCTCAGTGATGAATAGTTCAAAGAAGTGGTTAGAACTTGGGATTATATAGCATCTTAACAAAGAACAACAAATTTGTAGACAAACGACAAGACAGAATAAAAGGGTTTATATTTCCAAGTGAGGCAAACCGTGGGAAGGTAAATATATAGGGAATCTAATGGGATATAAGTGTTGTTTTAGTAAGGTTTGTTATATAGATTCTTCTTGATATCTTTTCTGGGCTGGTAAGATTCACCAGTGATTAAAGCCTAAACCTACTTTTATACAAATTGAAGGTGGAGTAGGGTGGGCAGAGAGCTTTTTTTGCTTCTCAGTTGTCTTCAGCTCAAAATAATTTTTATGCCAAAATCACATATTTGGGGTGACCTATTCTGACCTCCTACAGTTTAAGTGCTTTTGAAAAGAAATCAAGGCCAAAACTGCATCTTTTACCTATTAATTAATACAAAGACAAATTATTGGCATGGACAATGTGAATTTATGGGCTGGGATGACCAAATAGGACCATGAGTCTGTAGAAACCTTATGGGACCATGTGGAGAAGAGTGTCGTGAAAGCTGGATTCCTCTTCCATGTGTATTCTAACCATCTCTGTGATCTTGCCAAGTTGTATCAACCAATATTAACATGTTTGCTTTTTGTCCTTGAACTTGTGGTGAATAATGAGTTTATCTTAATAGTTAATTACTTTTTTAGAATTTTTATATGTATAGTCCAGATGCTGTCTTAGAGTAGAGGGCTCTAAGAAGGTCAATTCACAACTGAAAAAGAGCAGGCAGATTATTCACTTTGGTTTCAGAAATGTTGTAAGTCTCTTCTGATGAAAATGTCTCTTGCTCATCTGGAATGATGCTTAAAATTCCTCCCATTGAAACTGTCCCTTTAGGTTAAGTGATTGTCTCTAGAAGGCCAGGAGTGAAATGGAAAACACCATTATAAAGGATAACACATTTACATTAACACAAAATCATTGATATAAAGAGGAGATAGAGTGGGAGCATGGGGCAAGAGACTGTCAGAAAATTGCAGTAAAATGAGTCTTGTTGGGAAAGAAAGACCCAGCTAGTGTTAGGATGGTAGACTTCATGACAGCAAGAAGAAACAGTGCTTTGAAACAGGAAAAAAGGAAAATCGGCATTACTCGATGTTCATTTACTAGAGGATGGGGATACTTAATGAGCGTATAGTTGCTCTGGATATCCATGGCTAACAGCCTCATCAGCTACTTTTTCTTTTCCTTATCTCTCTTTTATAACTGAAGATTCCTCTCTGGCCAGTGTAAAACATGGACTGACTCTTTTACTTCCCTTTTAATGCCTGAGGTTGCTTTGTGAATACTTTATCCACTGAGGACCCAATGCTTTTGTTATAAAGATTTTCCTAGGATTTGCAGTTGCTTCTTTCTATCTCTATCTTATTGGTGTTGAGTAGGGATCATACACATGATGTCAGCATATAAGTTCAGTGATGAATAGCCCGGTACAACAGGTTAGTGATCTGGTAATATGAATTTTAGTAGTAGTGAAAGAGAGAAGGTATAACATACAAAAGACTTAGCACAGTGTCTGGGTCATAATTCTTTACTATTACAAAGCTGATCCAGGTAGTTGCTTATTTTGAAGTGGTGAAATAAATAGTTTTCTTAAAAGTATTTTGAATTTCTTTAGCCAAAAGCACCCAACTTTGATTTAGGGATTAGGAGGGATTTTGATACATCCATTGATTATCTCTAAGATTTAACACAGAACCAGGAAAATATAAAAGGTCACTGCTTATATGTAGATTGATCAGGCATATTCATAAACATGATAGATTTTTGTATTTTTTTCTGAATAAGATATCAATTTCTGTATTTCTTGATGCATTTTAATTGGTCATATCTTTTGTTAATGTCATATGCTAAATACTCCTAGTGTCATGTGTCCATGGCAAAATCCAAATGTAAACACTTGAACTTAACAAAAACTAGTGAGTTAGGGGATAAAACATAGAAATTAGGTTAAAAAATTTTAAAAAAAGAGGATAAAAGCAAATAATAGTCACTGCTAAAATTATTTACATAGTATTTTGAAATCTAAACTATACTTCAAGAAGTTTTTAGCGTTAATGTGTATTTTATTAAACTTGACTCTTTAGATTTGGTAACTAAGACTGTACTGGCTATAGATAAGATCAAAGTTGAGATGAATAAGAAAAGTGATTAACTTCATATCTGGGTCAACTATGGCAGGAAGTCCAAAAGGAGAGATAGTCACAAGTAGGAAAATCTAAGTAGGAAGCCCTTTGGCCTTAGGAGGTACAGGGAGTTCCTATAGGACAGTTAATTTATAATAACTCTTTAAGGGAGATCATATACAGGGCTCCTGGAATACATAAATAAATAAATCATTACACTTGGATGATACCAGTATCTAGTAATAATTTACCATAACATTTATTTAACTATAATATCCCATCTCTCAACCATCCTAAATAAAAACATAAGTTAGTAGTATAAAAGTAATCTCTGAGGGGAATAAATCCATAAAAGTACCCATTATCCAATCATTTCAAATAAAGCAGAAGATTCTAAGGGTGATTTCCAAGGACCATTGAATCTCCAAAAGGGTTCTATTAATAAGACTAAAACAACAGAACTATAGCAGTATTTTTGAGATCTTTTTCCAATGGTTAAGTTCCAGGGTTCTAAGAAATAGGATATACGTACATATATATATATATATGTGTGTGTGTGTGTATCTATGTATATGTATGTATATATATGTATATATATACATATATATATTATAGATTTTATTTATTTATCTGACAGAGAGAGACAAAGTGAGAGAAGGAACACAAGCAGGGGGAATGGGAGAGGGGGAAGTAGGCTTCCCGCAAGCAGGGAGCCCGATGCGGGGCTCGATCCCAGGACCCCGGGATCATGACCTGAGCCAAAGGCAGATGCTCAATGACTGAGCCACCCAGGTGTCCCTAAGAAATAGGATATTTTTAAAGACTAGCAGAGCAGAGATATTTTTTCTTTTCGAAGACCAAAGAAAAAATTATGCTTTTGGGTTTTGGGTTAAAGAAAAAGGAATTCAAAAAATGCCATCATGATATCCTCATATGAAATACTTGGTAGATAGAACTCAAATTAATACTAATGATCTAAATTTCATGATCTGTCTCTAAACTGTTAGCATACAACCTCTGAAATCTCTTAACTTGTTATTTCTTGAAATTTCCCCTTACCTTAATAAATATCCACCAGGTATAGAAACCAAGAAGTATTCTACAGGTTTTCCTTTCTAATTCTGGTTTTCTCCTGTTAATGCTCTTGACTCAGGAAACAACCAGAGGTTGCCTCATTGCTCTCACTGCCGTTTTTGTTCCTTAAAAGATAACTGATGACCACCAGTTGTGTTCCCTCCCAATTACCAAAGTTGCCAAATTTTTTCTGTAAGTGTAGAGTTTCCAGTCACATTTTATCATCTAATCCTCAGTACTCACTCCCAGTTTACACACACACACACACACACACACACACAGAGCCATACACATACACACACACTGAAATGGTTTTATCAATGTCAAGAGTTTCTGTTATTTTAGATTTCTGACCCCTCAGGTTATAGTCATCTGAATCCATTCCAAGAGATCTGGTAAGGGACCGATGTCATTCTATTGACTGGTTTTCCCAGAATCAGATTCCCTATTAACTTCTTTATTTGTTCCTCTAAAGTGAAAGCCTTCATGACAATGTCTTTCAAAAATTTCCAGTATTTTATAAGTAGGCAAAATTTCAATCTTAGCATTGGCATAGCTTGGAGACCATACTACAAAAATAACTATAGTTGAATATCAATTTGTTAAAAGAGAATATTTCAGTTGCGTGAAACATAGAAACTATTTAAGTAGGCCTAAGGAGAAAATAAATGCTTTATAATTCTAATGTACAGAGATTCAAGCAAAGTCAACAGGTCCATCTCTTTATAGGTTAGACTTTCTATTTTCTCTGCTGGCTTCATTCTTTAACAGCCTCTCTCAACATTGTGAGCCCCACCTATGTCAAGGTGAGTTTCCTATCAACTGAGTTTCAGTGAGGATAGAATTCTCTTTCTTTAATAGTTCCAAACAAAGGCTTGAGAAGGAATACCATTAGCTTTTTGAGTTACGTGGCCATCCATGGATTAATTGTTGTGGTCAGAGAAGTGATATGCCCTGAATGAGTAGGCCTGGCTCTCCTTAAATCAGTAGTTGAGGACAGACCTACATGGCCACATGAGCTGAGAGGAAGAAAGTTTCCTTTTAGAAAACCAAGGCACACATACCAAAAGAAATGGTAAAGGATGGTAGGCATCTATGTCTACCAGTGTTGATAAAAATCCTCTTGGTGCAGTATCTTTATCTTTATCAGTCCAGGAATTTTCTTACTAAAAGTTAATTTTCTTGTTGAAAAATAAGAAAAGAAAGAAAAACAAGTTCAAATTTCTACTTAATAAGATTTTCTTACTTCGTATCCCTGGGACTTAGACTTTATCCTGTCCTTTGCATTGCTTTTGAGAAGGCACAAGCATGATTTTAATAAACATATTTTCATCTTTCCCAGCATTTGGCCTTGTGACTTTGTATCAGCAGTGTAAATGTTATAGGAATTGGATTGACCATTTGCAAAGAGAAAAAAACCTGGAAATGTATGTTGGTGGAGGATCAATTCTAGAAATAAATAGAATATAACCCCAGCATGTTAACCTTAATATCTAGGCAAATATCACACATGCTGACAGTACATCATAAATAGACATCTCTTCTTCATAGGAACCCTATTCCAGATTTAGATATGGGGGAGTTCCCATGTTACCCTCATTGTCCTAAGTAGAAAATTGTTGGGGAAATCCATTTTTCCAATTTTATAGAATATGAAATCTTAGTAAGGTTTGGAGATTTCTTTGTCTCCTTTCTTGATGTCAGTCTACCTAAAGCATAAGATGTAGAGGTAGCAAGTATAGGCTTGTGAGGACAATCTAAAAGCTAGTTCCAGATCTCCTGTGGTCTATGCATGTATCTGTGTATAAGTAACTTTAACAATTGGTATTTCAGTCTTCATATTAAAAGACATTAGGAACTCCCCTATCTCTCTGACATGATTCCTTAAGGATAGACTATTGCTGTGATTACTCATTGAAAAATTATAAAGTGTTAAAAAATGCAAAGTAGCCCCTTATCACTCTTGCTATTATTTTATCTGCCATCTTTATATATGGTAATACATAGCTGTTTCCTACAATCTTAATAGTCATAAATTTCACTCCACAGCCTCTAAAAGAATGCTGGTAATCCCTAAGTTTCTATCTTCAGCCAAAATTCTCTTCTGATTACTAGATACATACAGCCAGCTGCTGATTTAGCAATGCACTGAGATATCTAAGGCGCCTCTCATACTTAGCATACCCAAAGTGAAATGTGATGCTCCTCCTCCTATCCTTTCTGTCCCTATCTTCTCTCATGCAGTAAAGTAAATTGCAAATCACCAGTTGTTTGGGTCAAAAATCTGTTATTCATCTTTTATTTTTCTCTTTATCTGTCTCATTCAATTCATCAGCAATATCCCAAAATGTATCTACTGTCACCTTCACTTTTAACCACTTTAAGAAGGCCTTCCTTGGTCCACTCTGTCTTTCCCTATAGGCCGCATCTAAGGAAAGCAGGCTTGCTGGTTCATTTTGTATTGATCGTCATATCTTGCATCACGTGATGCTAACCCTAAATCAGCTATTTTGATAGTTGGGCCAGGAATTAAATTAAGAGGTGGTCTTAAAGTTTCTGCTGGACAAAAGTACTCTATATTTGATCATGACAGGCTAAACTAACATAATCAAGAATTAGTTTTACTGTGAAAGCATCAGCTAACAACAGGATACAGGGGCAACAGAATCTGAGCAAGTCTATAGGAAGAAAAGGAAATAAAAACCTAGGGACCTGGAAAAGTGCACGTATGTGTGTGTGTCTAGGTGTGTGTGTGTGTGTGTGTGTGTGTGTGTGTGTGTGTGTGTGAAGTATGTAAGTATATGCAACTGTCAAGAGGGAAAAAGGAAATAAATTTAGACATTGCATCCCCGGGATAGAGGACTGCTAGGGATAGTAATTGTGACCTGAATGAGTTTCCAGTTCAAGAGTCTTGCTTATACAGCTTTTGAAACTTTTTTTTTCTTAAAATTAACCACCATTAACAGGCAACCAAAGCCAGTCCATGTTCCTTGTAGTATGAAAAAATAAAATGCCATCTAAAATAGTTATTGCGAGTTAACTTGTAAGTAATCGATCCTCATAAAGGCTTGGACGTTATGGAACTGGCAGTGGTACAAGGCTGAAGGTAGCATGTAGTAGCTCATGATTTGTCTGTGAAGTTGATGATTAAGCTATTATATAAAATATTTCTCTACCAAAAGACTAAAAGCAGAGCTCTGGCTGCAGCTTTGGAATACTTCAATGTGTTAAGTGATGTAGGCACAGTAGATGGAAAGGTTTACTTTTCATACCTCAAAATGACTACGGTAGAAAAAAACACAAGACAAAGGGGAAAAAAGACAGTGTTATCAGATGAACATTTTAAAGTATATTTTCTCCCTGTAACTGATGCTCTGAGATAACTTAAAACTAGCCCTTGAATATGTGTGGTGCATTTTAAAGAAATGAGGTCTACAGATAATAGGATTTCATGGTCAAGATCAGGACCTTAGTAGTCAAAGGTCTGGCACCCAGGAATTTGAATGTGATTATTTAGGAAGAATTGAAAGTGTCTGGGGTGTTGGAGATTCCCAACACTTAAAAACCATACAAATCTGTTCTTGCTTTATCCCTACAGTAGAGCAAATGCTATCAGAATGCCCTGTGGACCTGAGAAAAATGTCAAAAAGTCAGATTCACAAAGAAAGAAATGGATTATGAGGGAATTTTTATAGAATCTTCTAAAAGAAACCAAGAAAGAATTAATAAATATGAATTTTAAGGGCTCCTGACGAGAAAGCTTATCAGATAGGTAATTATACTGAGATGATTGGTTCCTTGTTTGTTTGTGGAGGTGCATGGGGAGATTACACACTGTGTGCTAATATGAGCCATATTTGGTAGCTTTTGTAACTTTTTGGGTTCACTGATACAAACTTAAACCCAGCAGTGGCCTATGCTGCTCAATACTGAAGAAATAAAAGACCACCAACTATGGGATGAAAAAGTGGAATTGCCATTTATCACATGTATCTGGCTGACTCACTCCTGCTTTAAAATCCCTTCCAGGATGCAAAATAATATTTTTGCACTGCCAGTCATTTAAAAGAAAACCTTCAGAGGTTAAAATAGCCCTTGCCTGATATTCCTACCTGAGCCCAAAAAATGCTAATGAGAAAGGAAAACTGAAATAGTCCTATTGACCATAGCAGGAATGGGAGGCTACCAGGCATAAGTTTAGTTAGGATTGAATATTTCATGCAGCTAAAAAACATTAATCATGAAATCCCATAGGCTTAACACAGCAAAGGTTTATTTCTCACTCAGGCAGTGTTAGGGAAAACAGGCTGAAAAGGTATGCAAGGATTTTTACCAATAAAACCAGTAGGTGGCCGAGGTTGCTTTCCCTCACAGCCTATTGAGTAGAACTACCATATGACTGTGCAAATCTTCAGAAAGCTGGAAAATGTCTGTCAGAATACAGGTGAACATTATTGTTTCTGTCATAGTCAGCCATCCTGGTCTCAAGCTCTCCCCTTACTCCCTTTTCCAGAGGGAGACAACCCCTACATTTCTTGAGTATGCAGCTCAAAGGTTTAGGATACCTAGGTAATGTATGGTGCTCTCTGCATTGACCTTACAGTTGGTTCCTCTTGGTCTCAAGACCAAATAACTTAAAAAGACATGTTATCCCACCACATCCAATATGCAGTGGTAAATAGGATTGATGTAGCTAAAATAAATATTTCAATTCAAGACAGAGAAGAATTATATAAATACTCTGAAAACCCATTGGGCAGACATTGTGTGAGTCCCCACCCCAAACAAGGAAACTGTTGATTGGGCCCAAATTTCTCACCCTGAGAATTGTTCCACTGTCCAACACCCTCCAAGATTCTTTTCTTTCTCTAATAGTCTTCCTTCTCTGTTATCCATCTTGGGCATATCTAAGGCTGGGAAATAAGCTCTTTTTGGGTGCTGTGCAGCTTTCTCAACCCACTTTTTCTATAAAAGGTTAGTGTCCCAATGCTCTTTAAGTTATAGTCTCTTTCAGTCTGGATTCTAAAACTTGGTGACTATGCTTCTAATGAACTGTATTTCATCCATATCACGTGACAGTAATCCTGCCCACAGTTATATTTCAAATATACTTTTCATGCTGGACATAATTCCTTGCTCTATATTACCCTCTCCCTCTTCCTTACCACTCACCCTCTCACACACTTAATGGATTTAAAGATGGGTAATTTGAGTTTATATGATTAGTTAAAAGAGCCAGTCATTATTATAAGTTTCCCTACTAATTATTTCATAAACGGAGAGGATTTACTGGGTGCTGCACCTTAGTCTAATCTTCCTCAGAGGCAATCCAATCAATTAAAAGGTTTTGCTAGATATCTGTTAAATTCTCTCAATCTAGTATTTGACTCTCATGACCGGAGATCAAGAGTAGCATGCCCCACCAACTAAGCCAGCCAGGTGCCCCTTGATTGTGTGCACTTGAAAGTTGGCTTTTCTACACTGCAACTACTTCCTCAATTTCTGAGATTTCTCCATTCCCTTCATTTCTGCTCACAAAGCCAATAATAGTCCTTCCTTGAGTTCAGCTCTTTCCTTCAGTGCCTTCCTGATGCATCTGAAAACAAGCGAAACCTACCACTAATGTTCTTTGCCGAGCTCTTTGCGCAGAGCTAAAAGTTCATAATACAGGAATTGTTTTCCGGGTTTCCACAGATAAGAGTATTGCCTAGTATTTTGCCATTTTATTATGTGGGTCACTACCTTTTTGGACTTGTAGTTTATTCTCCCTCACTCTCAACAATGAAGCTTAACTATTAAACTAAAGCCATGAATTTTAGGCCTTTGTTCGTTTCAACAAGTTCTTCCTTTTCTCTTTCTCTCTCTCTCTTTTTTGTTTTTAATAACCAATAGGAAAGGCTATGCTGTGATAACAATAACCCCCAAATAATTTTACAAACAACCTGGCAGATGACATTTAATGGTTTTCAAGACAAACTGTTTCTTGATTATGCTATGCTCCATTATCTTGTGCCTCCATTATTGAAACACACACACACCCATGGGGAAAAAAAATGACCTTCTGGTTGTTATAAAAAGAGAGACTAGAGAACCATGCATGTTTGTCTGTAGGTATATTTTTACTGATTTGGCTATATATTTTGCTTTTCTACACAAGCCAATGGCCAAGTCTCATGGCTCTGCAAAATATTTTAAAACTTAGGGTTGCAAATGGATATTTAATAAGCATTACAGTCTCTCCCACAGCAGACTCGTATGGCACCTGTTAAGTGTCAGAAGTGGTCATGGTCAATGGCTAGGAGACTTCAAGTCTCTTTTAATAACTAGACAAAGTATACTAGATGAACTATATCCAGAGCTCAAGACTAGAATGGGCTTGCTATAGGGAATTCTTGAAAGATAATTAAGAAAGGAAATCCTCTCATTTGGAATACTATTAGTACATTACCACCATAAAATAATCATAGCCCTTTGGACAGAGAGTAGTTCAGAGCAAAAAGATAGACATTAGTAGGTCTAATTACTAGATTAGTGGATCATTCAGCTAAAAAAAGGCTTTGTGAAATAGTTCTACCCAGCAGGCCCCTCAGTATTCTGTTGTGATAAGTCAGGAAAATCTTATTCCTTCTCAGGACTTCTGAATATGAGACAGAGAGTCAGTCACCAGGAGACATAGAAGCAAAGATAGATAGATGATAGATAGATAGATAGATAGATAGATAGATAGATAGATAGATAAAAAAGGGTGACTTAGTGAGCTGATGGCAAAGCCCTATGGTAAGGAATAAATATTTGCATTTTCAGTACATTAAAAAACAACAAGGTCACTGGAACTTTGTATCCTGAGACGTATCTTATAATAAATGTCCATTTACTGAGGTAGAGTGTCTTTATTCCTTGCAACTTGAACTATCCTGACTCATGTAAAAAGTGAATATGTGCATGTTATGGACTGAATTGTGTCCCTTCAAAATTCATACATTAAAGTGCTAATCCCAATTGTGACGGTATTTGAAAATAGGGCCAATAAGGAGGTAATTAAAGTCATAAGGTTGGGGCCCCACTCCAGTAGGATGGGTATCCTTATTAGATGAGGAAGAGACACCAGAGGTCTCTCTTTTTCTTTCTGAATGCACAGAAAAGAAAGGCAATGTGAAGACACAGCAAGAACTTGGCTATCTGCAAAACGGGAAAGGAAGCCTAAGATGGAGCCAGCCCTTATGACACCTTGATCTTCGACTTCTACCGCCAAAACTGTGAGAAAGTAAGTGTATGCTGTTTAAACCATTCAGTCTGTGCTATCTTTTTATAACAACCCAAGCAGATTATTATTATAATAACTAATGTGTCTTGTTATCAGCACACTGTGCTTATTGTTTCTTCTTTTCTTTTGTCTTAAGAACCTCTTTCCACAATTTTTTTTTGTTTCACAAACAAATTATCTATTTTTTGCTTTGATTTTGCAGCTTATGGTAGTATAATGGTTAGAAGATCAACAAAGGCAACCCATGGGCTTTACAAGTTAAAACACTAAGCAAATGTGAACGTTATTAGTATTTTAATAGTCCTCATGGGTGCTGATGTGGAAAATTGAGGTAATTACATGGACCAGTGGCCCTTGATATTTACAACATATATAATGATATTTTGTTCACTGCTTCACTTTTTGGAAAGCTTTTGTCAAAACAATGTATTTTTTTTCAAATAGTAAACTTTTTTCTTCTATTTTAATCATATTTACTAAATTTATACAACAAATTATGAACACTTATACCATAATGCCATACGCAGAACTAGGTTCTGAGGAGTCATCATTCAGCATCATTCAGGCACACATCCCTGCCCTCATGGAGCTTGGTAAGAAGAGAGAGGCAATAAATATTATAAATCAGCTAAATATCTAACATGTGATATGATGATCTGCACTGTCATGTTGGAAGGGAGGTTTGGGTGGGAGGAATTCAAATTTAACTGAAGGTGGTACTCGGGTCAAAAACCTGAAGCAGATAAGAAACACTCATGCCCATATCTGGAGGGAAGATCATTTAAGGCAGAAGGAACAATACACACAAAGACCTGAACTGAGCATGTTGGGCTGTTTAAGAAGTAGCAAGGATTCAACATGGCTGGAAGACTGTGATGAGGGGAAAGCAGCAAGAGATGAGATCAGAAAGGTAATCAGGTGGGTCCTTGTCCATTGAACAACTTGGCTTTTGCCCTCAGAGAAATGGAAACAACTGAAGGGTTGAGTAAAGCAGCGGCATGCCCTGATTTTTTTTTTTTTTTTTTTAGGGTTGGGGGAGCAATAGAGGGAGAGAGAGAATCTTAAGCAGGTTCCATGCCCAGTGTGGAGCCCTGTGGAGGGCTCCATCTCACAACCCTGAGATCACGACCTGAGCTGAAATCAAGAGTCGGATGCTTAACTGACTGAGCCACCCAGGCGCCCCTGCCCTGATTTATATTTTAACAAGATAATTCTGGCTACTGCATTGAAAAAAGGCAAGGGAATAGACATGAGACCAGTTAGGAGGCTACCTCAGTAGCTGGGGAGGGATGGTAGTGACTTGCATCAGGTGCATTTGGGTGGAGGAATTGAGAAGGTGACTAATTCTGGACATATTCTGAACATAAATCCTTAGGACATTCTCACATACTATATGTGAAGTATGACAGAAAAGAGTGAAGGGTAACTCTAAAACTACTGATCAGAACATGTCATTCATTAACTGAGATGGATTAGGTGGGAGGCAACACACGTATTAGAGAATTAACAGTTAGGACAATTAACAGTTGTTAATTGTTGACAATGTTAAGTTTCAAATATTGAATACGTCTTTATGTAAGCTGTTAGGTGGGTAGTTAGCTATTTGATTCTGGAATTGAGGGGACTGGAACAGAAACATTTAAGAGTTGTCAGTGAATAGATGATAGTTAAAGCCACTGCATAAGATGATACCACAGAGGAAGGATATGTTAGATAGGTAAGATAAAAACGTCCAGGGTCGGACTGTGTGACACAATTGGAGATTCTGGTAGATGCAGCAACGTTTATGAAACTGTTATCAAGTCTCTATTTCAATTTTTCTTGATTCTGCTCATATATTAAATCCAAATTGCTTTATAGAATAATGGACATTTAGTTCCTAACATATAAAATAAGCCTTTAGTGCATCAAAAAATGTGTGATTTAAGGCTGAGTCAGTTGTAGTATGTCTCCCTTTTAGGTCTTGGTGAATTTTTATATCCTTAAATTTACTGATTTTATGAACTTTCTGAATTATGTTTGCTTTCACTTTTTCAACCTTGTCATTTTAGATTGTGGAATCTAATTTGTTAATATTTCTGAATATCATTTTGGGATAAACCACGATGACTGCAGTTTTCAGGAAGCTTACAACTTAGTTGGCAATGAACAAAGACATATATAAATAAATAATTCAGATATGTTGTATGTTAAAAAGAAAATACAAAAGGGTAAAGGGATAGGGAGTGACAGCAGTGGGTGACAGGCAATCCATTTCATGTTAGCAATCAGGAAAATCCTCTCTACGAAGATATTTGAACAATGAGCTGAATGAAAAAGATCCAGTGTGCACATATGCACAGACACACATACACAAGTAATAGGGAAGATTGTTACAGAGAAAAGGAAGAGCAATTGTAATAAATGTATAAGTATTCATTCATTTAGCAAACATTTACATAATAACTGCTAGATGCTACAATTTAAATAATATAGTCCCAATTCTTGAAAATCTTATTGTCTGCTGGTCTAATGAGCACTCTTATCAAGCTTTACTATTCAATATCAACAACTAATTACCAGAACACATGGAGGTGTGAGTTGAGTTTTGTACAGCAGTTTTTCTTCATTAAAAACAAGTGTCATGTTCCTTGGGAATAGCTAGGCCATTGACTCAGGTCTACTCCTATTTTCTTTTTGCCTTTCTGCCGTTTTCCTTATTTATATGCATTTACACGAAGAGCTACACATTCTTTGTGAAATCTTTTCTGTGTCCAGGTACTTCACTGATGGGACATTGATGCTCTTTGCCCTTCATTTTATACCCCTTCTACCTGCTGCATACTTTGAACCTCACACATTTTCTGCACTGTCAATGTACTCCTTTCAATATGCTTTAGTAATTTCATGCAGAATGTAATTCACTACCTTGTCTTTTCCTCAGTGTTATCATCTGTTCCTACGTACTGTCCCTATTTCTTAAACTTTTAGTCTTAAAATAGTTTTAGGTTGACAGAAAAGTTATGAAGATAGTACAGAGTACTCATATACCCCCTACCCAGATTCCTCCGTGATTAATATCTTGCATTAGTATGGTACATTTGCAACAGTTAATGAACCAATACTTACACATTGTTGTTCACTGAAGTCCATACTTTATTTAGATTCCCTTAATTTTTACCTAATATCCTTTTTGTCTTCCAGGGTCCCTTCCAGTATATCACATTACTTTTAGTTGTCCTGTCTCCTTTGGCTCCCCTTGGCTGTGACAGTTGCTTTGTCTTCCTTTGTTTTTGATGACCTTGACAATATTGAGAAGTCCTGGTCGGTATTTTGTAGAATGTTCCCCAACTTGAGTTTGTCTGATGTTTTTCTCATGATTAAGTTGGGTCTGAGTTTTGGGAGGAAGATCACAGAGGTAAGATGCCATTCTCATTACACCAAGGAGTACATACGACTAACATGACTTATTGATGCTGATGTTGACCTTGATGGGCTGGCTGAGGTAGTGTTTGTCTGGTTTCTTCCTCTCCACTTAATGTATTGTACATGGTGTAATGAAGTTTCTGTGCACACAGCCCACACTTAATGAGTAGAGAATTGTGTTCCACCTCTTTAAAGGCAAAGCATCTACCTGAATTATTTGGAATATCTCTACACAGCAGATTTGTCTCTCTCTTTTTTTTTTTCTTTCTTTCATTTATTATCTTATTTATTTAACTATTTATGTCAGTATACATCAATGGATATTTATTTTGTGGCTCAGATTATTTTGTTTTACTCTCTTGTCCCACCTCAAAAGCAAGGAAGACCTTTTGCCTTTTCTTTCCCTTTCTAAATTGCCTTTTCTTTGTCAGAGAATGCCAACACACTCTTCTCAGGGCTTACTTTGGACTTTTGGGCTAAGGAGTTGTTCTTGTCATTTATTGCCAGTATTTTCTTTGGGAGCCAAAAGGAGCCCAACTTTTTCTGACACACAGACAGCAGTAGCTTTTCATCATCTCATTGGCTCAGGAGAAGTAAATAGCTGAATTAGGAGACAAAAGGAAAGCAAACAGCACTGAAGTCCCACGCCTGATAGTTCCTTATTATCCAGCCTCCTGGATGGGCCAACTTTTCTACTCTTTAATTTCACTTTCCCTTTTATTCATTTTTTAAAAATATCTTTGCTTACTCTCTAACCCCTTGAAATCCGGTTTCAATTCTGCCTTTTACTAGAACTGACTCTAAAAGTGTAAATGTTTTTCAACTGCCATATTGGCAGACATTCAACATTTTAACAATATACTCCATACATAATAATTTAAGTTCTTGGTGGGTTTTGTTTTTATTGGGCAGCCACTGTTTTCTTCACCAGAAATACTGGTTATAAATGTATAAATGGGCTCTTCTGTGAATCTTCTGGCCCCACATATAGTTCTCCTTGTCACCATTGTGTATCAGAACAAAATGGTCCTCTTGGTAAAATCAAGATCAATATCCTGGCCAGTACTATGGCCCCCTTTCTCTGAATTTTAGTCCAGTTGCATTAAGATTCCAGGACAGGGGCATTATCAGCTTCAAATTTAATGGGAATTTTTCTTAATAATTCCAGCACTAGTCAAAAGTCTGCAATGTTACAAATTTGCCAGTGAAATAAACTTCTAATTATTAACTCTCAGGAAATTTTATCTGAATCTCATAATTTCTAGTGTTTTATTATATATTTTAGACATCTAAGCATGCCTCTTCTTTCCTTCGTTGTTAAGAAATTAAGACAGATTCCATATTTTAATTGACGTAGATGTTTTTCATGATACAGGGAATGACGTACACCATTTTAATAGAACACTGAAATAAGCTGATTCTAGTTACCACATTTGCTATATTGTTAATAGCTGTTTTAAGAAATTTTCTTTCCTGGGGTACCTGGGTGGCTCAGTCGGTTAAGCACCTAACTTTTGATTTTGGCTCAGGTCATGATCAGGGTTGTGAGATCGAGCCATGAGTCTGGCTCCACACTCAAGGGGGAATCTTCTGAAGATTCTCTATCTTCCTCTTGCTTTGCCCCTCCCCCTACCCATGTGCCCAATTGTGACTGCTCTCTATTAAAATGAATAAATAAAATTGTTAAAAAAAATTTTTTTTCTTTCCTTTCTTCATCCCTTTGTTTTCAGGCAAGAAACCATTAGGTAATTTATACACAGTTCTGCCCTCGAGGTGGATCATAGCTCCCCACTTCTTTTTTTTTTTTATTGTTATGTTAATCCCCATACATTACATCATTAGTTTTAGATGTAGTGTTCCATGATTCATTGTTTGTGCATAACACCCAGTGCTCCATGCAGAATGTGCCCTCTTTAATATCCATCACCAGGCTAACCCATCCTCCTACCCCCCTCCCCTCTAGAACCTTCAGTTTGTTTTTCAGAGTCCATCGTCTCTCATGGTTCGTCAACCCCTCCGATTTCCCCCCCTTCATTCTTCCCCTCCTGCGGTTTTCTTCTTTTTTTTTTTTTCTTAACATATATTGCATTATTTGTTTCAGAGGTACAGATCTGAGATTCAACAGTCTTGCACAATTCACAGCGCTTACCAGATAGCTCCCCACTTCTTAAGTGTGGGGTGCACACAGTGAATTCTTTCCAAAGAGTACAGTATGGAAAAGGAAGAGGAAATAACTTTATAGGAGAAACCTGGCAAACACTTTCTGTAGGTGATCAAGGTTAACAGCAAGAGTAATAAGTCATGTTGGTAGTATGTACCCTTTGATATGATGTGATGATAATGGCACTTGATTTGTGTGGTATTTCTCCCAAGTAACCATAACTCCAATATAATCATAAGGAAAAAAAAGAGAAAATCATATATATCCCAGGTGAGGAAAATTCAATAGAATACCTGGCCCATACTTCTGAAAACTATCGAGTTCATGAAAAAACAAGGGAAATCTGAGGTACTGTCAAAGCCAGGAGTCCAAGGAGACATGATGATGATTAAATGTAATATAGGATCCAAGATGAGATTCCAGAACAACAATAGCAGCAGCAGCAACAAAAGGAGACTAGGTAGAAACTAAGGGAAATTCAGTAAAGTATGGACTTTAGTTAATAATAATGTCTCGCTATACCAGTGAGTTATCAAACTGCCTTACATTTCCTTTCCAGGTTTATTTTCTATTGCTCCCCTATATGGTTATTCAACTCTAGTTAAAGTAGTCCATTTATGTCCCTCTACCCACAGTCCCATTAACTTTCCTACCCATTATATATTCAACCAAAACTTCTTCGCCACTTTACATCCATCTCCCAATCAAAGCTGTATCAAACATTAATTTTCAATTTAAAATTATTTGTTTGTCCTTATATTGCCTTAAACTGAAAGAAACTTTCCTTTCCTCCTCACCTGCAAGAATTATTATCTGTGTTGTTTATCTCATTCTTCATGTGCTAGTTTACACAGTTATTTTTCCATATGTATTTTGAAAGGCTGTGTGTTATAGTTTCTACACATCTGACCTTGCTGAACAGATACTACATTTCCTAGAAATTACCTTTCTTTATAGTCCCGCTTTAGAGTTGATCACAAGACAAACATATGTGAGATATGGAAGGTAAAAGTGAAGCAGCTCTGAAGGTTGGTATAAAGTGTAGGCACTATTGTAGCTCATACACGTTGCTGATCTTCTGGCTCATCTTGCTTGGGTGGGGCAGCAAACTGGCCTCTAGGTGTTGGAATCCCACAGGACCTCCTCCTTCTAGTTCTGGGCCAGGCACAAGTGCAGCTCCATAATGAAAGGTTTAACTTGTGTATGTCATCAGAGTAATCGGGGCTGAATCAGATTCAGTTTCAATTTGTCCTAATGAGTTTCCTTAATCGATTTCATTTTTTCCTCTCTTATTCTACCTCACATCCAGCTCTCCTTTCTGTCTGTTAATCTTGCCGACCCTTAGTGTTCATGGTCTTGCATGAACTTCATCACCACTATTCAAGTGTGTAAACTCTAGGACGACAACTAAAAATACACACACACACACACACACACACATACATATATATGTATAAATTAAATGGTAGAAGGGAAATGGAATCATATAAAATATTCAATTAAAACTCCTAGAAAGCGGTAAAGGACGGCAAGAAAAAAAATGCAGTAAACAGTAAACAGCTACAGATGCTGTAGACATTAAACCATATGTATTAATAATCATTTTAAATGTGACTGGTCTAAATACACCATTTAAAAGATAGAGATTGTCAGAGAGAATAAAAAACAAGACCCACCTATCTATTATCCAAAAAAAAACCAACAACAACAACAACAAAAAAAACTAGGTTAAAAGTAAAGAGATAGAGAAAGATATACCATGTTAACACTAATGAAAAGAAAGGTGGAATAATGGAATAGTTATATTAATTTCAGACAAAGACTACAGAGCAGGAAAATCATCAGAGATAAAGAAAAGGGGCATTACATAATGATAAGGGGTCAATTCTCCAAAAAGACAAACAGTCCTTAACGTGTATGTACTTAATACCAGGGAATCAAAATATGTGGAGCAAAAACTAATAGAACTAGACTAGAAGAGAAAATAGACAACTATTATAGGTGAAGACCTCAACACCTTTCTATCAGTAATAAACGGATCCAGCAGGCAGAACTCAATAGCAACATCAGTGAATTGGATATCAGCAGCATTTGTAGAATACTTCGCCAAAGAACAGCAGAATACATCTTCTCCTCAAGTTCCCATGGAACATTTACCAAGATATACCACATTCTGGGTCAGAAAATATACCTTAACATATTTAAAATAATAGAATGTGTACAGTGTATACAATATGTACTCTCAGACCACAATGGAATTAAATTAGAAATCAATAAAAGAAAAATAGCTACAAAATCACAAATATACTTGGAGATTGAAAAATATATTTTTCAATAACACATGGGTCAAAGAGACAGTCTTAATAAAAAATAATTTTTTGAGCTTTAAATTATGATGGAAATATATCTTACCAACATTTGTGGGATACAAAAAAGGTAGTGTTTTTTTCTTTTTTTTTGAGATTACAGAAACTTTTTTTTTTTTTTAAATTCAACAATTTTTATTATAACTCATGTACTTCATAGAAACAGGAATGTAGCAAACGGGTCAGGTAGTATGAAAAATGTTTTAAAACTGCAGGTGTGTACACGTGGCTGTATTTACATTGGGCGCAGGCTCCCCCACATCAGGCACAGCAACTGCACTTGTCCGATGCGCCTTTGCAGATGCAGCCCTGGGCACACTTGGCACAGCCCGCGGGACAGCAGGAGCAGCAGCTCTTCTTGCAGGAGGTGCATTTGCACTCCTTGCATTTGCAGGAGCCGGCGCACGTGCAGGAGCCACCGGTGGAGCAGGAGCAGTTGGGGTCCATTTCGAGTCGAGTCGAGGATGGAGGTCCAAAGCAGGCGACACGGAGAGACACGGCTGCGGGCTGGAGGCGTGGTCGAGATTACAGAAACTTTTAAGGTTTTAAGATGTGACACATTTCTTGAATAAAATGAAAAGTTTTCAGTACATTGAAATATAAATCACCATTACGTACAACACATGGCAAGATAAAACAATAAGATTACAGAATCCCTGCAATAGCCATGGTCTTATTCTCAGATGCTTCCTCCATCTGCCAAATGTGTTCTGCTGGATACATAACTCACCCTGTCTTCTGGGGTCACACTCAGCCAAGGCTGTAGCCCAAAGAGAACTCATCTGCTTGGACTATGGTGTTGTTGACTCTGTTCAAAAGCAAGGCAGTTACCAGCATATCCAAACAGTGTATCGAACATACTTTAAATATCAGTGTGAGAACTGTGAAGGCAACATGATAATGTTACCAGAAAGAATTTAGCAATTAAGGACAGTAATGCTTGAGACTGAAAAGTGGCTTGCCGGCTTTATTTCTTTGGTTTTTTGGGCAGTGACCACTGAAACAGAAGATGTGTGGAAAATTATAACATTGAATACATATAATAGAAAAGAATGAACATCTGAAATCAATAATCTAAGCTTTCACCTTAGAAAACCAAAATAAAATAATAAGTTAGCTTAAAGGAATCAGAATAAAATCAATAAAAATAAGAACAAAATCAATTAAATTGAAGACAGAGAAATGATGAAGTCAACAAAATCAAAACCTCACTCTTTAAAAAGATCAATAAAATTGTATACCTGTAGCCAGAGAAACCAAGGAGAAAAAAGAGAGAGAGAGAGAGAGAAAACAGAAAATCAAAGGCCTAATAATCAGGAAAGTCAATGGTGTAATCCAAAGCTGGGAGGCTTGATACTCAGTTTGGGTCTAAAAGACAGGAAGACAGACACCCCAGCTCAAAGCAGCCAGACAGTAGTTATCTCTTACTTAGCCTTCTTGTTCTATTTGGGTTTCCTGTTGATTGGATGATGCCCCTCCACATTAAAGAAGGCAGTTTGCTTTACTCAGTCTACTGATTGAAATGCCAACCACATCCAGAAACACCCTTATAGACACACCCAGAGTAATGTTTGACCAAATGTCTGGTCATCTAGTGGTCCAGTCAAGTTGACACATGATGTTAATCACCACATATAGTATGAAAAATGAAAGAGAATTCGTCATTACTGAGCCCATGGACATTAAAGGAAAATAAAGTAATTTGAACAATTAGATGAACTGGACTTAATATCTTGAAAGACATAAACTATCAAAAACTAAGCAAGGAGAAATAAATCAGAAAAGCTTCATAACTATTAAAAAATTTAAGCAATAATCAATAATTTTCCAAAATTAAAAAGTACTAGGCCCAGATGGTAAATGCTACTGAATGTTTAAGGAAAAAAATCATTCCAATTTTCTGTAACATCTTTAAGAAAATTTAAGCAGACGTAACATCTCCTGACTCATTCTATGAAGCCGAAATTGTCATAAAAGCTGATAAAGAAGTGACAGAGAAACAGCTACAGATCAGTATCTCCTATGAATGTATATACAGAATTCTCAGCAAACTGCTTGCAAATCAAATCCAAGAATGTATAAACAGAAATATTCCCAATTACCAATGGAATTTATTCCAGATTTGAAAATCTGATTCAGCATTCAAAAATGGATTTGCATAATATTCACAATAACAAGCTAAATCATATGATCATATCAATGGATGCAAAAAAAGCATTTGAAAAAACTCAACACTCAGTCAAGGTAAAAGTAACGATATGAATAGATAGAAACTTCCTTAACTTAATAAAGAATATCTCCAAAAATGGTTGTTTTGGAGGTTTTTGTTTTTTATTTTAGTTCCTGGTTCAAATCAGTCTCTTTAAAAATGCGACATTGTAAAATCACAACACTAGTTGAACAGAAGCTAAGTGAAAGAGACAAGTGACCACAGATGAAAAGGAATATAGTTTTTGCAAAAATAGTTGAGGAAAATCACTAAACAAATGGACCATACTGCCTCAACAATCAAAAATAAGTAAATTAGTTAAAAATAAAGCACACTAGGGAAGAGAAGAATCTAATTTCCAGAGTTACCACTTTATAATATTCAAATATTCAATTCTCAACAAAAAATAACTAAGCAGGTTATGCAGTTTCACATACAGTGGCCTCTGAGGAGGCAACGACTGATCAAAGACCTGCATAACAGAGTGAGTGAACCACAGAAATAATCTTAGTACACTACAGGCAGAAAGAAACTCAGAACAACTCTAGTTATGATCTTTACTGATGTTTTTGGAAAATAAATAATATTTGGGGGCTAATAAAGTTGGAGGAGAGGTAGCCATTGGCCAGGTCACGAAGGTCATGAAACATGAGTTCAGTGCTCACTAATATTTAGATATCTTGTTCAATAATTTTGTGAGCCTGGATAATCTCTGATTCTCATGTTTCTTACCTGTGAAATCAACTAATTATGTATTCATTGTTCCAAGTACAAGATAGGAATGTGAAATTGGAGCTGGGACGCTAGTGAAATTGCGTTCTTTCTTCTAGGTGACAGTTACATGGATATTTTCATTTTGCATACACTCATGACTTATGCACCTTACAGCATGTGGGTTAAACTTTAATCAAAAGTTTAAAAATGCATAGCTATTTGACAGTGCTCTTGTAAAAAATAAACAAAGTAATATGTATGTATGTAAAGTGTTAGGCAAAGTACCTTGTACAGATTAGTACATACCTCTTACCCTTTTTTCTTTTTCCTCTAGCCAGCAGCCCTAGAGATTACATAGTCCTTCTTATAGTTTACCTTTGTTTTTGAAAGAGCTGATTATAAAGTAAGTAAAATATATTTCAGAAAGAAAGAATAAAAAAAAAAAAAAGTTGAGAATGTGCTCATTGATGAAGAAAAAACCCAAACAAACCCATTTTACCACCAGCTGTCAAACTACCCTACCCTTACCAAAACTTCCCAGTCTTCCTCTCCCTTTCCTCTAAAACATTTTTTTTTCTTCTTTGAGTAGAAAATTTCATTTCTCAGATGCATTTAGTTAGCTTTCCTACCTTCTTCCAGTTATCTTCCCTATACATTTTTGGTCAGTTTAAAAAATAATAATAGGAAGAAGGCGGTGGCAAGGGTAGCAGTGGAACAACCCAGAATCCTTCAAAGCAATGAAGGTTGAGGAAAGACTTTATATTTGGAAGTAAATAGTGTCCCTTTCAAGTTTTTCTATTCCTTTCTATATTTAATTCCTCAATGTTTCTGAACATCTAGTTTTTTTCTTGCTATTGCAATAATGCTCTGCATTTATTTTTATCTGGATGCTTCTATCATTTCAGTGGAATTAGGAAATGGAAAAATGAATATGTGATTGTGTGACATTCTGAAGGGAAAGCACTATTTTTCTAATACACATTTTTAATATACAGGAAAACTTTCTTCTATAGTATTATACTGCTTTATTTTTTAGGTTTTGGAAGCAGAGTTACACTGGCTTTTGAAAAATGGAGATCTTTTTTTCTTTAACACTTGTAACCATTCATCAACGGTATGAAAGAATTCTCCTAAGACACCATCTGGGTTGCCATTCTGTAAATTTGTAAAATTTTATTTCACAAATATTAGTGTACTTATTTATACTAAAGAAGCATGATCATAAATTATGTAATAGCAATCATAGGATGCTTTTGACTTGCCTAAATTTTCTTCTCTTAGATCCTCTCCTCCCTTGCAGACACCCTCACCTGGAGAAATCAACCAATCCCTAGACTCTCCTTCTTATGTTATTTCCCTTGAAGAAATTCTGAGCCCGTGAGCAAGAAAAAGTGTACACGCACTTCCCCTAACATGACACCATTTCAGAATTGTCTTTGTGGTGTTTTTCATGCTCTGGGAAATCAATAAACCTCTGTGTTACTATAATATAAGAGGACACTTTTCTTGAGGAAAGGAATTTTTACAATTTGGAGGAGGCATTAAGAGTCAGCAATAAATCTTAATGACATAGGCTAGGACCTTTTTACCGGACAACTTCTAGAAATATCTTCTGAGCTTGTTTCATCTCTTCCGCTTGATGATCCTAACCTAAGCTGCATCTGAGCCCCAATTTTATTAAACTTCTCAGTCTGTGAGTTTTATTTTATCCCATAAAAATTAGAATTCACCTGTCAGAGTACTAGTTATTCTCATCAGAGCTGTCTGCCTAAAAATTCTTGGTGACATTATGTTCTTCATCTCACCTCACATTTGTCTTGTTGTGTTTTATTAAAAAAAAATGTAATGATCAATAGAGAGAGAGTCCTAATAAAATTGACTAAAACCATCCTTGAGTACTAATAAGTTTCATGTTTTGTCAGGCTGGCATCCTGTAGTGGGCAAATTCCACCCTAAGGTTACTGTCCAAAATGCTTATATGAGTTCTATAGGCTTTATCCTGCCTTTGTGTCCCCAAGAATTTATTTGGGAAACAACATCCCCTTAGAGATGTAGAAGCCATCTTGTTACCACATGAGGAAATCCAAGAAAATCACAGAGACGCTGATCAGTTGCCTTGAAATCATTTAATTACCCAGTTAACCAGTCATTGGCTATTTACCTGTGTGCTTCTAATTGTGTGGAGATTTTCTGTTCTGTGAATTTATAGTATAGACTTCTTCTTGGCCTCAGTTTTCTCATCTGTAAACATGGGATAATAAACATATCTCAGTTATTATGAGGATGAGTAGGATATAAAATAGAAAAAAACACTTAGAAAAATGCTCATTGCATAGAAATTGTTCAATGAATGCCAACTGTTGTTATCTTTTCTTTGTCATAGTTAAGCTTCCTTCATCAGATGTTCTATTATTTGCAGCCAGAGGCGCACTAGCCATTACAAGCATTGCATCCTTCCCACATGTAGCAGGATTACCTGCTGGCAGCTGTGAGTGGTTTACAGTTCCATGGCATCTATTGTAATGATAGGTTAGGTTTAGATCATTTCTCCTTTGGTAACATTAAGTGTAATTTCTCATCTAGCCTAATTAATTCATGTAAGACATTGTTCCATTTTCTTTTATTGCTCAAAAGCATTGATAAACATCATTCTCCTCCAAAACAAATAGAGCCACGAAGAGACTTGACCTCTCCAAGTCATTCTTGTCTAATACCATACTGAAATTTCTGATGTGGTTGCCACCATTTAATCCCCACTCAAGAACATATGTTCATCTGATTTTTTGGGGGTGGGGGGGGTCATCATCATTAGATTTATCTTTAATCGAAAAAAGCATTTTTGGAATAAGACAATATCTAAGTACAAGGAGATTCAGTAGGCTGTCTATATCACATGCAGCTTTGCTTGTGATACTCCACACCTGTCAATGAACCATTGTTACTGTCTCTCTTCATTAGATTGTCTAGGTTTGTCTGAACTTTTGCATGGGAAATATAATCAGAAGTGGTTCGTGGGGGCCTGGCTATCACTTTAGTGTCAGTGAACACCCGTTTTCCTTTCAAAACTTCTTTTAAAAAATCAAACCCCTTGCTTCCCACCCCCTGGGACTTCCTCTATCCACCTTCCCAGCTCTCAGTATGATTTTTACCTAATTGATGAAGGGAATAAGAACATTGCTTTTTAACAATCACCTACTGGAGTTATGAAAGATACCTAGAATTCAAGGTGTAGTCAAAATATTTCAAGGGCATTACAGTGTACTATGTGCCTCCTTCAATCTTTCAGGCAGTAGATGGTACCACTCTGAGTATGGAACTAAGAACGCTATGCTGGAAATGGGTTAAAATTTGTACCATGTCTTGACTTCTCATTTTTATTTTTCAACTAACTTATAAAAATGAATAACTTCTTTAATAGGAATAGCTTCTAGATTTTTTCCCCTGTTTTTCTAAGGTCAAGCTATACTTGGTATCACTGTAAATCTCTTCTTACCTCAAATAAAAGTTAAGTATCTTACAAGCAAATGGGTGTGGTGAGGAAAACGAAAAGAAGATTGAACAATCAAATCAAATTATTATATTCCTTACACCCCTCAGCCTTTCAAAGAAAGCTTGACTGGATTGAGTGGTTTATATGTGTTCCTGCCAAAAATGCTAAATGCCAGGAACCCACAAAATTTCTTTAGAGCAAAATTTCTTTTCATACTCAGTTTGATGAATGCTGTAATGCTCCCTTTCTATCATAGCAAGTGGCAGAAAACAGCAGGGTAGTAAATCAAATTTTAATAAAAATGATTTTAACAAGAATAAGATATATCCCATTAATTTGATCTTGTTAGAGTAGAAGTCATTAATGAATGAAACGTTAATGGGAATCAAATATCATGGAGAATCAAAAAAATGCTGGAAACCATACTAGAGCGTCAGAGAGGCATGATTGTTCAATCATCAGTATCCACCCTAGGCTTAATTTTGTTGTTCTCCCACCGTATATTTTAAACTATTCTTTTGAACAGAATTCAGTGTGTAGCACAGTGCATTGAATGTGGGATATTGGTCAACACATATTATTTTGTCCCCCATTCTTTTTGTCTTCTTCCACCCCTCAGGGTCTTTCTTAATACATGGTTTATGCCTACTATGAACTGAATGTTTGTGTCTACCCCAAATTCAAATGTTGAAGCCCTTATCATGAATGTGATGGTTTGTGGACGTGGAGCCTTTAAGAGGTAATGAGGTTTAGATGAGGTCATGAGGGTGGAGCCCCTATGATGGATTAGTGCCCTTAAAAAAGGAGAAAGCAACAGGAGATCTCACTGCATGCCTGAACCGGGGAAGGGTCTTGTGAGGACGTAACCAGGAGGAGGGTCTTCACCAAGAACCCTACCATGCGGACCCCTTGACCTCAAATTTCCAACCTTCAGAATCATAAGAAATACATGTTTATTATTTAAGCCACCTAGTCTGTGGTATTTCCTCAACAGCAGTACAAACTAAGACAGTGCTTAATGTGACTTTTCTGATCTTCAAGGTCAGGATTGCCAGCTCAAACACTTGATAAGGCTTCTAGCATCTTGAATGATTAGCCTTTCATAAATAAATTTTCCTTAGCCTTCTGAAGGCCATCTGAAATCTATTCTTTTTTTGTTAAAAGACAATATTTCTGGGGGTTTGAAGCAATGTAAATAAATCTGGATTGAAATCCTCTTATGCCCCAATAACTACTGATACTCTTGACCACATTAGCTTATCAGATTTTTTAGTTGTCATCTGAAAATTTAAAAGTTTTTCCCAGGGTGCCTGGGCGGCTCAGTCAGGATCGTGGGATCAAGCCCTGCATCGGGCTCTGCACTGAGTGTGGAGCCTGCTTGAAACCCTCTCTCTCCCTAATCTGCTGTCCCACCCCCACTCCCCCCCACCCCGGCTTGTGCGTCCATTCTCTCTCTCTCAAAAAATAAAAAAAAATAAAAAATAAATAAAATAAATTAAAAAAATAAAAGTTTTTCCTGATGGAATGTGTGAGAGGGGAGAAATATTTTGTATTAAGTGGAAGCATAGCCACATAAATATTACTAAGAAGAAAAGCATTTTGGGATCTTCATCACTCTGTGAAATAAAACTGTCTCATTCTATTATGGATAATGATAGAGACTTCTCCCTCCTACTTTTGCAGTGATCAAAAATTGGGGGAGTATGTGAAAAGAGTGAAGAGATTTTAAAATGTGTCCTGATGTTTTCTTTTTTTTTTCCTGTTTAGTTTTTTCTTTTTCTTTTTTTTTAATTTTATTTTATTATGTTATGTTAGTCACCATACAGTACATCATTAGTTTTTGATGTAGGGTTCCATGATTCATTGTTTGCGTATAACACCCAGTGCTCCATTCAGTATGTGCCCTCCTTAATACCCATCACCAAGCTAACCCATCCCCCCACCCCCCTCCCCTCTAGAACCCTCAATTTGTTTCTCAGAGTCCATCCTCTCTCATGGTTCGTCTCCCCCTCCGATTCCCTCCCCTTCATTTTTCCCTTCCTACTATCTTGTTTCAGATGTTTTCTTTTTACTCTTTGTTCTCTTAAATCTTGGCACCAGATTAAGTTTGTACTAGATATGGCCTCTATTTGACAAAAATAATTTCTCTAAAGATGCGACATCCAATAGATAAAAACCAGCAGCCACACATGGCAACTGAAATTAATTAAACTTAAATACAATTAAAAATTTGGTTCTCTGGAAAAAAAAAAATTAGTTCTCCGGTTCCACAAGCCCACATTTCAAGGGCTCAGTATAGACAGTAGAGAGCATTGCCATCATCATAGAAAGTTTTATCAGAGAGATGTGCTAGAGCTTGTTTTCAAGATACAGCTGTAGCCAATAAATATTTCTATATAATTTTACTAAACAAATTAATTATTTAAATTATGCCTTATTTATATAAATTCAAAGATACCTATTTCTTCTGTGATTGGAATATAATAATTTAGCAGTATAAAAATCTACAGCTATCTTACTTAAAGGTGAAATGTTTGAGAAAAGGAACAAAGTGGCTTGCTATTCTAACTGTAAGCATTTACTAGTTAACAATTTTGAGTCATTGACAGGTAGAATAATCTAAGAAAAACAAATCAAGCTTAAGGAATTAGGAAGAGAAAAATCATTATTCACTTATGCTGTGTATGGAAGAATATCTATAGGGTTTTTAGTTAAACATTCTTTTTAATAAGAAAGTTTGTGAAGAATATTAAATCAATATATACATATATATATGTATTTTAAAGATTTTATTTATGTATTTGATAGAGAGAGAGATGGGGGAGCAGGATCACAAGCAGGGGGTGTGGGAGAGGGAGAAACAGGCTTCTGGCCGAACAGGGAGCCTGATGGGGGGCTCCATCCCAGGACCCTGGAATCATGACCTGAGCCGAAGGCAGACGCTTACGACTGAGCCACCCAGGGACCCCAAAACAATATATTTTTTAAAAAGATTGTGTTTCTATATAAAAGGAACAAACAGATATTGAAATAATCTGTGTCTAATTTCCAATGGTATCAAAATAAAAGTACCTAGGAACAAATCTAAACAAAGATACATAAGAATGGTATAGAACAAAATATAAAACTCTTGAGGATCATTCAAGAAGATCTAAATGAATGAAGAAATGCACAGTGTTTCTGGAACACTCAAATGTATAAATAAGGCAGTTCTCCACACATTAACCTTTAGATACAAAGCAACCCCAATACAAATTCTAACAATTGGGGTATGTGTGTGTATGTGTGCATATTTAAGTTGACAATCTGAATTCCAGCATTTTTATGGAAGTGGAAAGGACCACTACTATCAAGATATATTTGAAAGAGAAAAAAAATGGGAGAATTTAGTAGTTGCAAAACTTATAAAAAATTATAGTAATTAAGATGAAACAGAATTATGAAGGAATATAAATCAAAAAATGTAATAGAACAGAAACTAGAAACTGCATAAATATGACAACAAACACTGATATTTAGAAAAGACAAAAATAGGGAACATAAAAAATTCATTAATCTGTAGCAGTTCTAATATCTTGTTGAGCAGACATTATAAAGGACCCCCTACCTTGAGATTACTGGTTAGGAATAACCTCTTAAGATTTGAATTTGACTCCATATATACTTACACACAGTGTGTGAGTGTAAGTAGCCTTGACATTATCATCTGTGGTCTTTCTAACAAAAAGGCCTGAGACCTGAGATTCTATCATATTTATAACTTTTAACAAGTTAGCCTGCCACAGTTTCACAGATATTGGCAGAAAACATGAGACTCCTGGGACAGAGATAAAAATTCTTATTATTCATAGCAATAGCTCTAGTCAGAACATCAGCATTTTCTTGTGCCTGTCCCCTGAGCCCCAGTTCCCCTCAGGGAGACAGAAAGAGGGTCAGATGATCCTTGATCACACAGTGGGCTGCATTATGGGAAAAAAAATCATGAACTTAGAGAACTCATGTCTTAAAAATGAGCAGTAAGAGTACCTGATTAAGTACCTGATTCAGTACGTGGGATACATTATCTTCATTATACTGGAGAGTAAACATTCCAGACTTTTGCCTGAATAGACATTATTTCTATTTTCCACAGCTGCTCACTATACAAATATCTTTACAAAGATTGCCCAGAACAAACCAGTTAATGCCTCTGCTAGCAAGATAGACAGAAGCATGAGAAAGCCATGGAGAATTATCTCCTAACACTTGCATTTTCATCCTCTCCTTGGCCACTTCTGAAGTAGACATTGGAGAATAAGTTCTCCCAGGAGGGTGGGACCAGGAGTTGAGGAGATGTTTTAGCTTGTTTCCTGTTTATAAAGGATTTAAGTTCCTGAGGATTTTTGCAAATTTCATACAGTCAAAAATATTTTTAGTCCAGGATATTGTGTCTTTGGGAGAAAACTCTTTAGAGCTTCTTACCTACTTGAATTTATAGAGTTGCACGTGTTATTAGCCATATGCATAGATCTAGACATTTCTCTGTCTTTGGATTTAAAGTGGATACACTGAGCCTATCAGTTTGGTGGGAGAGCAGTCTCCTTACCCTGAAAAAGTTTGTTCAACTCTTAAGATTCCCAGGTATCTCAACTTCTTCAGCCATTTTAACCATTGATGCCTGAATTTACCCTAGATTTGCCATTTGCCATTATGCTGAGTTCTGACTGACTTTTCTTGCTCATAGCATTTCTCAACTTTATCTTTTACTATTTAGGATTATTAATAAATTGCCATGCCCAGTTCTTCATGTCCACAAATTCCTGAACTCTTTTTATTTCCTCTAATTCCTTCTTGCAAGTAGGATATTTTTTTCTTAAATAAACCATATTAAATGCAACCAAAAAGAAGCCAATCCACACATAATATTGCCATACTATTTTTTAACATCTATCTCTAAAATCATAATATATATTAGCTCTATTATCTGCTTTTCACATCACAGCAGAATTATTACCTAGTATTTTGCCTGTCCATTCCATGGATTGTCATAGGTCCAACTCTCAATATTAGTTTTCTCTCTGTAGCCAGTCACATATTTTAGGTTTTTTTTATGATAGTACCCCAATTCTAAGAACAAGTTTCTATAACACATTCTGTAACAGTTTCTATAATAAGCAATCCTAAAAATCCCAAGTTGTTTAAAGCAAAGATTTCTTTCTTATGAAGACATATGTCTACTGAGTGCTCTGTTTCTAATAGTCTTTTAGCAACCTAAGCAGACGAATCAGCTGGGATTTTGAATGTTACTGGACATTGAGTTAGAGGAAGTAAAAAGTTGGGGTGGGGTGGGGCAAGGGAGTCTTGCACTGGCAATTAAATGTTCTAACCAGAGGAGACACATTTGTGGTTCTTATAGCTCATGGTCATCACTAGTCACATACCTTACTCAACCACGAGGGGTCAGCAAGTACAGTTGGCCCATGTGTCTAAATGATGACGATTCTGAAATATCTGGTCAGCAAAATTAATGATAATCATAATACCCAGAAGATAGTTTTGGTTGTCACAAGTGGAAGAAACTGACTAAATGTTTAGCTGAATCCTGCTGCTGGAATATTGCTGCTTCTGCCAAGGATACTAAAGGAAATACGAAGGCATGCATCACACCCAAGGCCTGAGCAGAATCCTTAAACAGAGAATGAATAATTAGAAGTTTGAGAGTGGAGAGAGAGAAGTTAAGGTGCAAGTAGTTGATGATAACAGGAAGCTTAGGAGTTGATTTGAGAAAAAAGCACTCTGTGCCTCCTTCAAGTAGTTCCCTGAGCAATTAGGGACAGTGAGGGGAGGGAGGAGGCAGATGTGGCTGCTACAAAGTCCTCTCTCCACCTGTGTGGCAGGGATAAGCTCTACAACATGATTTCCATTTGCCTAGGCAGTATAGTATGGCGAAAAGTTGAATTGGTTTGAGATTAGAAAAACCTGTACTGGAATATCAGTTTTTCTGTTTACTATATATGTGACCACAGGAAAGTAATTTAACAATATCTGAATCTTTATTTTACCTATAAAAACTAGAAACACAATATTCCCTTACTGGGGCCTGTGCATTAATGATTAAGAAGCATGTGGAATGATGCCGGCACAAAATCTTTATTTAATAAATAGCAGCAGCTGCCATTATTATCATTAATAGTAGTAGTAGTAGTAGTAGTAGTAACAGTAGTAACCGTAGTGCCTGATGTTATTTACTAATACAGCCCCTGTGACAGTCCATCAATTCTTTGGGTTACTGTTTGATCTGATATAGTGTGTATTTTATTCTTATCTACTCCTTGTTATTTTCTTTCATCTACACAGTTGATAACAGGAGAACTAAAGAGGAAATTATACTTTTGCAGTATACACCACAATTATTTAATTATACATAAGTACTTTGATTGATAAAACTCAGCAATAAGAAAATGAGATACCACTACACAACTATTAGAATGAGCAAAATCCAGAACACTGACACCAAATATTGGCAAAGATGTGGAAAACAGAAGAGATTATTTATGTAGATTTACAAGTAGATGAGCTCCAGATGTTTTTTTTGATCTACTTCTCCCCAGGTGCTTTTCTGCTTAATAAATATAACATCCAAGTTGGGAAAAAAAAAAAAAAAAAAGATGTGAAACAATTGGAAGTCTCATTAGTTGGTTGTGGGAGTGCAAAATAATACATCTCCTTTGAAAGGCACTGGCAGTTTCTTAATAAACTCTTGCCATACAACCCAGCAATCATACTCTCTAGTTTTTACATAAATGAGTTTAAAACTTCTGTCCAACAGCTTTGTTCATAATTACCAAAGGTGGGAAGCAACCAAGATGGTCTTTAGTGGGTAAATGTATAAATAAACTATGGAATATTATTTAACAGTAAAAACAAACTGCTATCAAGCCATGAAAAGACATGGAGGAAAGTTAAATGCATATTACTCGTGAAAGCCAATCTGAGAAGTCATCATCCTGTGTGATTCCAACTATATGAAATTCTGGAAAGGGCAAAACTATGGAGACAGTAAAAGGATCAGTGGTTTCCTGGAGTTAGGGAAGAAGGAAGGGATAAATAGGCAGAACACATGGAATTTTTAGGGCAGAGAAAATACTCTGTATGTTATTATAACAGTGGATAAATATCATTATACATTTGTCCAAACCCATAGAATGTAGAACACCAAGTGTGAACCCTAATGTAAACTCTGGACTTTGGATGATAATGATGTGTCAAGGTAGGTCTATAGATTGAAACAAATATACCCCTGATGTAGGACGCCCATGGCAGGCAAGGCTTTATATGTGTGGGAACAGGGGGTACATGGGAATTCTCTGTATTTTATGCTCAATTTTGACCTAAAACTGCTCTAAAAAACAAAGTTTATTAATATGAAGGAAAAAGAAAAAAGAGTACTTTTTTGAGCTGACCTGAATTTGAAAAAAAAAAAAAATCTGGGGGCGCCTGGGTGTCTCAGTCGGTTAAGTGTCCAGCTTTTGGTTTTGGCTCAGGTCATGATCTCGTGGCTGTGGGATCGAGCCCCGCGTGGGCTCTGTGCCTGGTGTAGAGTCTGCTTCAAATTCTCTCTCTCTCTCTCTCTCTCCTGCTCACTCACTCTCAAATAAATAAATAATCATTTTAAAAAATCTAAGTTATGGAAGAGTATTTGCCACCTTGATTAGTTGGATATCTTTATTGATTGTTGTGGCATATTATTAGGTTAAACTGTTCTGGTGAAGAATCATACAATTAATCATAGGGAAATGAGGCAAATAAAGTTAATCTAACATTCAATTATCTGAAATGTCCCCTATTCCATAAAAGCAGGTTGAAGAACATTGACATATACCCCATCTCTCTTCATTTTGCTTCTTTATAGAGAGATGTGCATAATTAAAGTGTCAGTGTTTCCAGAAACGTGGCTAAATAAGACATTCATGTCACTTTGTCTTTCTGATAACTTCATGGAAAGTTATTCCATTAATGAGACTAACATCCCAGTGTAAGGGGAGACATCTCTCTGTAAGTTGCTGTGAGGCAGCAGTGACTAGATCAGACTGCTGGAGTTGCCTTTGAGCCAAGTTTTGACAGGATTTTTGACTTCTCTCTCTTTTGTATTTTTTTTCCCCATGGAATTTTGACTCGTTCAGAATGTGACAGTGAAACAGAATAGGCTACATTTGACTGTTTTCTTAAAAAAGGAAAATATCTGGAAGTGGGAAATATACTATGGTGCATTTCTGCCCTCCCTGATACGTGCTATGGCACTTAAATGCCTTGCCTCTCAGTTCCAAATCTCCCCGTCTTTATTCTCCTTTGAGGTACTGAAACTGTACCCTGTAGACATTTCTCCCTTTGCAGCTGTCGGGCGTGTCACTAGAAGGAGCTGGAGGGACAGTGTAAGAGGAAGGGGCTTCCTGCTTCTGTGTGCTATTTCCATGCATAGGCCCGCCAGTGAATCAGCATATAGGAGTTCTGACAGTACTCTCTTCAGGAACCTTCGTAGACTAGTTCTGGCTTTCACAATCCTACAGGTTTTTCTAATCTGGCAGGCCACTCTTGCATCTGAGCTCTGGTAGGTTCACTCGCAAATTTCTTCATATCTGGAAGGCTGGTGTTCTTGTAGCAGTAACATACTCTCCAAAGGGGTCTGAATTTAAAATGGAAACGGGGGGATAGTCTAAGTCTGTTCCTTCCTTGTTCACATTTCCTCAGCTCTTGGGAGAGTAGTAGCTGAGTTAAGCCTTTTCTTCTTCTGTATACCTTATAGTTTCCTTTTAACCTTCCACCACCCAGTTGATAATTCTGTACATAAAGTTTTCCCCCTTCAAATTCCCAGTATGGTTTATGTCTTCTGAATGATACACATGTATTAAGTATGTACCTATTGCTTGGCAATAGGAAGTCCAAACATGGCAGTGTGAGTCCAATTATTTTTATTAGTGGAAGCTAGGGCAAAAAGCTACTTCTTCCATAATGGTGCTTGGTAAGAATGCAACTATTTAAATTGAGCATTCATGCCATCAATGAGGACTAATAATTCAGTATATCCAAGATTTATCCCAGTGGTTAATGGGGCGTGTGTGTGTGTGTGTGTGTGTTTGTAGTATATGATCTCTGAAGATAAACCCACTAACTTTTTAATTTCTTGAAACTTTTTTCTGTTGTTCGTACTTGCATAATTCTACTTCCTTTATCACTAACATGTGGAAAAGGAGATTAGTTTGAATTAATCCAGCCACTACTACATGCATACATTGTTTTATAATGGTCTATTTAATTATCTCACTTTTTTTTTTTTTTTTTTTTGCATTGTACTTCACATATAAATGTCAAGCAGTGTTTGGATATAAACGCATATCCTCTCTGTTGAACAAGATAAATTACAGAATTCAAAATACTTTTGTTGCTGCTGCTTCTAGGTATAGATTTCCCCCAAGGTAAAATTTGAATATTTCTTAGAAGGATTTTTGTGTATGGGTATAAGTGTCAGAAAGAAGAGAATTTTCCCAATAATTTCTGCTTTATTTACCACAGTGAAGGGAATCTAGCACCTGCTTGCTAAATGGTTTATCTTCTTCACTTAGCACTACAAAAGGAGGATCTTGGGGATACTTCAAAATTTGAATATCCTGAATCTCCCCCTGGTAAATTGTTAAAAATTACTCCATTCTTTTATTCTTCAATTCTAGTCCTTGTTTTCTCATTTTACTCCACTTCAAGTCACATATTACTTGAATTAATTTCTTTGTTACTGCCTTCATCCTATTGTGTTCAGTGACTAAACATTTTAGGAAGACAGTAATACATAATGAAAAAAAACCACTTTCCCATCTTTGTGTTCTGACTGCCTCTTCATTAATATATTATCTTGATCAAGTTACTTAAATGCTCTGACCTTTTCATTAAATAATGATAATATGGTCCATGTGATATTTAATTATATAATTATATTAGTCAGGGTCTGCGAAGATAATGCTTTGTACCAAACAGTCCCATAATCTCAGTAAGCATTTATATATCAGGTGAAGAGATGGGGTGGCCATTCTATCTGGGGGCTTTTTATAAAATTAGCAGGTTAGCATAGTGATTGGAGGAAATATTTATGAAGTCTGTTGGTTTGAGCTCAGTTCTCAGCTCCAACATTTACTGTATGAACTTGGGTATGGTTTTTAGTGTTTCTGTGACTCAGTTTCCTCATCAGTAAAATGGAGTTGATGATAATAATACCTACATCTGAGAGGATTTGTGAGAATTAAACAAAATACTACTCAAAAAAGCTTTTAGGATAGTGATTGGCAAATAGTAAGCCATAAATAAATGTGAAGCAGTATTATAATTAAGAAGATTTCAGAAGTATTAATTGTGGCAAAAATAGGCTGTCTTTTGAAGAGTATCACTGACATGATAGGGTGACTGACTGAGGCTCGACAGAACTCTACTGCATTTCTGGTAGTGCTTTAGACACTTCGTTTGTACCTCTTTCCTACTCAAAAGGGGCCTTTGTTTTTAGAATATCAAGAAAATAGAAGCTGATCACCTCTGGCTGATAGGTCAAACTTTTTTTCATGTCTTTCTAATGGAAATTCAATAAACACATGATTCTTTTGGTCTCAATAAATCTGAAGAAAAATGAATGTTAAGAATTTGGCTAACTACATCCAATGAAAGCTTTTCTCCCTGAATACTGAGCTTGTTCTCTCTAGATAAGTAGATGAATTTACTCATGAGAATTCCTGTGTGAAAACCCTCCTCATCTCCAGTCTTAATACTAGTTTGGGACAATCATCTAGTTTTTCATGTATGTTGATGGTACTCACTGTGTTGTCGTTGGTCAGGCACTTTGTGGCACCTTGCCACATGCCATACAGAAACTATCTTTCTTATTCTCACATAAAAATAAAATTTTAAACATAAGCAAAATATACATATAGGTCAGCAACTTCTTCACAAATCCTCTGTCAAATAAAACAAAACAAACAAAACAAAAACAAATTCAGACCTGATAAGAGGAGACCTGATATGAAAGGATTATTGCAAGGGGGAAGGCGCTAATGCAACACGGTCAGAACATTCTCACCATAAAGATAGGCAGGTGTCTCAAAGGTTCCACAAAAACAATTTTTCTTTTACAGAGAGGAGTGAACAGGGAAGGGAGGAACTGGGTGTGGGAAGTAGGATGAAGGGTGAGCAGTAGACCACATGCTGTTTCACTCTGGGGCCAGTCTATTCTCAGGAGGGGCTTTTAGGTCATATGCTGGCTGGCGCCAAGGGTGGGCCAAAGTTCCGGGACCTGGGGGAAAGAGACAAGCTTGACCAAAGTTTGGTTAACAAGCAGTATTATAAACCAAGAGCAAGCAAATTATAGAAGCATATGTTATTTATCCAAAGCTTGCTAAGTCAGGGGTTTCAGCCATCATCACCTGGGTTTGGCAGAGACATGAAAGCAGGCAGAGTGAGAAAGCTTTCTAGTGGAGAAAAGGGGAAGCTCAGGTTTGAACTGATTGGAGGCTGTTGTTTTGAGGAAGCTATAGGTGGGCTAAGTAGAAGTGGGGTTTCCTATGTGATTCGTGAGGGTTGCACCTTTGGCTTTCTCTGGTTGCTCCAAAGTTGAAAACAGGAAAAAGAATTAAGAACACTATAGTTTATTAATCAAGTCCTGGCCATTATAGGCTGATTGCTAAAAAAGTAATTGTTTAGCTTTCTGAATTATCACTTTAGATAGCATTCTGGCTTCCTACAAGTCTATTTAGAGCAGGCTGGCTTCCTGGGTGGTTTGTTGTAGGTAAGGATTTGGTTCCCTGAACAGATTGCAGGCTATGGGTCAAATTTCTATTTTTTTTTTTTTTTTTTTTTAAGTTGGCTTCACGCCCAGTGTGGAGCCCATTGCAGGGCTTGAACTCATGACCCTGAGATCAAGACCTGAGCTGAGATCAAGAGTTAGATGCTTAACCAACTGGAGCCACCCAGGGGCCCCACAGTTCTATTTTTATATATGGTCTGGACATTGTTCATTTGTATATTCCTTCTCTCAAAGTGTTTTGTTCTGATCAATCAGTAGGGACAAAACAATTCAGCTAATCACTTATCAGGATAAGAAGGAATTCAGAGGGTGCATTTTGGTTTTTGGGCTTATCATAGGTAAACAAGGGAGACATCTAACTGCAAGCCATTTCCAGGAACACAAAAGGGTGGGGAGATTTCTCAACTTTGCTATTTTCCAGGATCATAGGGCTTAGGTGAAATGCAACATTCTCTGACCCTTATTTATACAGCAATATATATAGATGTGTAAATAGATATATAAGTGTTAATTATGGACCAAACACCTCATAGAAGTTAATGTGAACATCTCTAGCATATCTATCTATATTTATCTATCTATATCCATGTCTATATATAGATATAGATATATCTTAAAATACTAAATATTTCATTTTGAATCTTCTGTTTGTGTGTTTGTTTTTTGAAAAAGAGATGAATCTAAATATTTGGGAGCATGCCTAGGGCTTTTCAGTGTTCCTTCCTATGATACATTAATGAGGTATTTGAGGACATTTAGAAAATGTTCCTCACCTACTGATGTTTGCTGCATTTTAGGTTGAAAATGCACTTCAGGCCATCACAAATGCAGACTCCCTCCTCTGTTACTGAAATTAATAGGTACCTTATCCCATATTGGCCATAGATGTGATTCCTCAGGCTTTGCTTTCCTTACACTTAGCGTTAAAGACTCAGCCATCTTTTTATTCAACTCGATTTCTCTGATAGTCCTGCCACAGACTTGTGCACCTTCAGGGAACAGTGCTTGGAACAGATATAACAGACACTATAGGATCTGCCAAGATTGCATTATAATTCAGAGCTAAAAAGAAATGCAGAAAAGGTTCATTTATAGGATTGTTCATTATCACTCTCATCGATTTCCTTAAATTTAACTCCACGTGTCCATAATGATTCAATAGAAGAGCCTCAGGAAATTTGAAAGGGCTGTTTAAAATAGCGTGATTGCCTTGTTTGTGTGGACATCTCTTTGATCATCTAAACATGAAATAAATTAGATGGTGGCATTTCCATTGTTGCTTTCTCACTGTTTAATCTATATCAGAGCAATATACACGTTACCAACCCATTTCAATCTTAACTCAGTGTGAGGCTTTCAAAATTGAGCCATAAATCATTTTGAAAAAGGAATCCAAAAATGGAAACAAAGATTTTCATATAGGAAGCTGCATTCTAAAATTTAATTTTGCAAGAATCTTATTTAGAAATGTGAGATATAAGATGCATGGCATGGAACAGCTAGTGGAAAGCACAGGGTCATGTGAAGACAAGTATGAGACCAGTGGATCAAAGACATATACTCTGGGTGTCCCTAATGTGAAAGAGACCACTAACATAAATTAGAAGATGCTAGAGAAGCTACCTGTCTCCCAAGATATGTGAACATGCCAGTTTAAATGCTGAAGTATACCATGTACATATTAGAATGATCAAATATAAACGGGAGAAATAACTATAAGCATATGTTAACCATTAGCCTTTGCAATGTGAATAGTTTTGTTGTTGTTGTTGTTCTTTGTTTGCTTGATCAGTATTGCTCCATAAAATATGGGACTTTAAGAGAAAGAAAATTTTATAAAATTATTGCAGTGGATGATCAAATGCAAAATATAAACATCTTTAAAATGAGATCAGGGAGGGATGAAAGTAGCAGAATGGGTAAGTAAGAGATACCTGATAAATTTCACAAAACAATCACTCTGGCTTAAGTATTAAGAAAACTTTGCTATTAGTTTTGAATCAGATTCCAAACAAAACCAGGAGCTAATTAATTAGACAATGGAAAATTTGAGAACTTTTGCAGCAAAAAGAGTAAACAAACTTCTAAGTCATGTTTTCTGTGTAAACAAGGAAAGGCAGGCAGAGGTGAACTAAGTGGAAGTGTGGGTGAACTTGTCCCAAATTTCCCATTTATTAAATTTGACTATAAATGCACAGCAACTAGACTAGGCTAGCGTATTCTTTACAGAGGTCCCCTTGAAAAGATTCAGTTGCTCAAATGAATAACAAAACTGTCACCACTATTGTATGTGTGCCACCTGTATCCCCTTATCTTTACCGATTTGGTACGTGCTCACCTGTCTTCCATTGCAGAATCTCTATTTCTTTACCTGAGATCGTTCTCTTTTTAGTGAGCAAGGTTCATCAACCCAAGCCTGGGCCATTTGTGCTGAGGACGTAGGACCATGTGGGTGCAGTGCTTAACCAATAACTAAAGGGAGGTAATGAAAAAAATACATCACTCTTCTTGTCCCTTGTGTGGGAGAACTTGGAGGCGTGCTCTTCACACTGGCTCCTAGGATTTCCCCTACAGAATTAAGCTTCAGCGATCCACAGTGGTAGTGGGCTTGATTATGTACTTTCACTCCTGTGTCTCACTTTCCCTGCTGTTTCCTTCACCTTGCACACAAATACTTACAAGAGATCCTGGTCTCAAGGTCTGCCACAGGGGAACCCAAACTCAGACAAAGACAGTTGAGCAAGTTACTTTATATAATGTAAATATATCATGGTTAAATCCTCTTATTACAAAGATGTTACCTTAAAATAACCTGTTTGATGATGGATCTCTGAAATCTCTGCTTGGGGAGAGAGTATGAGAGAGAGTGAGTGAGCGAGCAAGCTTGGGTGTTTCAGTAGGTATAAGAAAATGAGATACATTCTGGTGCAGCCCATTTCCAAGAAGTAAAGGATGCTGTGAGCAGCAGCTTGTGGTTGAAGTTAGTGATGTGGGCACAACTGCCGAGGCATAGATTTGGCCTCCACTCCATATGCACTGCACAGCTGGCTAGGCTGCTGGAGGAGCCTACTGTAGAAGGACAGCCTGCTGGGTTTGAGATAAAACACACCTGCTCCTCATTGCTTCCTTCTGGGACCTTCTTTGCTAAAAGGGATCATCTCTTTTTCAGTAAACACTGGGCTCCGTTATGGGAATACATCATGCAGGACTGAAAAAAAAAAAAAAGCCACAATCCACAGAGGAAAGTTGGTAGAACATTATTCCAGGCAGAAAGAGAATTGTATCTGCCAATTTATATTGGTCTCGTACCCACTATCATTACCGAGACATCCATAATCCTAAAAAGACTTTCAGGAGAAAAATAAGCTCAATTGTCAAAGGACCACAGATTTACAGTTGGTTTCAGTGGTCCATAACCAGTTAAATAGCTTGACATTTGAGACCCTCCAAGCAAAAATGTTAGAAAGACATCCGAGAAACTTTAATTGCTGTGTAAATAGATCACCAGTCTCCTTAAAATTAAGAGTATTCTTAAGCAATATTTTGACCTTTGAAAAATTAAAATAATACAGTCAACAGTATATTCTCTGTGGTTCAAGTTCTCCCAGATCCTTTTTTCTTGTGCGTTTGGTTTGTAGATGCAAGAATCAGAAACTACCACTCAAGAAAGCAAAATGGTTCTTTAATAAATATGCAAATTTTGCCTGATGTAAAGACTTCCTAATAAATGCATTATTTCATGGTGTCTTAGAAGCAGTTATTGCGAGTTATTGTCTCTTATGAGCCAGAACAATTGAAGGGTTAGGAGAAAGGACAGATCCACATGCCTAAGATAGCTCTGGGTTGATGAGTCTGTCTTTCTCTGTCTCTCTCTCTCATTTTTCTGCCAGTCCACCTTTCCAAAGGCTAGCTTACTGCCCCTTCCCTAGTAGAGCAGCTGCCTTTTCCTCTGAAATGTGCACTGCAGGGTTTATGATTTGCAAAAGACTAAACTTGAGTTGTCTTTTTATTTCCTCTAGCTATTTCTTCTTGACTCCTAGGTATCCTGATTTTCATTTGATCCACAAGCCTGGTTTATAATGAAGAAAACATGAACTACATTTGGATAGAACACACTTACAGTTTATACAAGTTGGAAAACCAAATACAAAGAACGAGAGAGGCTTTCACAATTTTCCCTAGGGATCCTGTGTTAGTCTTCAAGAAGTCGCCACATAACAATATTCCCTCTCCCAAATACTGATAAATTTAAGAGCAATTTGTTGAATTCAGACCAAGGGAGAAATGATAAATTGTGTGACAATTAATGATGATATTAATGAACTCTTATCATTACATAATTATGGAGCTTTTTGTAAATGATGCCAACTTCAATTTTGCAAGTACCATACCATAGCTCTTTTGGTGATAGCTCCAACCAGAAGTAGTTTATAAATGTCAATGTATAACAATTTGTGAAAGAAAATCCTATGAAAGGGTAGTTCAGTTTCTCTCAGCCATATTCAATAGAAATATGATGCAAAACACATGTAATTTCAAATGTTCTAGTTGCCACATTAATTTTTTTTTAAAATCAGTAAATTAATGATACATTTACTTCAATACATCTAAAATTTTTACTTTAAGATTTAATCAATATAAAAGTTATTAGTGAGATACTTTACATTTTTTTGGTACCAAGCCTTTGAAATTTGGTATGCTATTTATAATTATAGCACATTCCAATTTGAATTGGCTACATTTTAGATAGCAGGTCTATACAGTATCTGGATATCCAAGGATAAAAAGTGCTGCTACTTTAAAAAAAAAAAAAAAAAAAGTGCTGCTACTTTAAAACCCAATAAAATACTGCATTGTTCTGGTGGCATTTTTGAGAGAGAAGGGAGCATCTATAATACGATGATAAAAACTCACAGCAGATAATGCCTTTTTCCAAAACGAATTGCTTATATTTAAGAATTAGGTCTATTGCTCAGCACTGTGTATTTGGAATTGACTCAGCTTGCTCCTTGGCATCTGAAGAAGGATGTAGTGACTTTTATTGCTTCTAGGACATGATTTGTTTAGCATTTGGTAGGTAAACAATGACAAAAAAATATGGAAGGTATACATATTAAGGGAGGTTTATATTGTACATCTAGGAGTTCTTAAAATAAGAGTGCAGTCGGTTCTTTTTTTTTTTTTCCTCCCTACTATAATCGGTTTGTTGAGGTAGCATCATGGTGAAAAAGAATGCTGCAAAATTGATAGGGCAGCCTCTCCTGAATCAAGTTGCCTTTATAATCAGTCGAAAATGGAATAGAGACCATTTTTAATGGTGCTATTTTTGTTGTTGTTTTTCAATCACTGTGGGCTACAAAGGATACAGAAGTACACTGGCTCCAATTTAGATGCCCTAGGCATGAAACTGTTCTGCTTTACATACTGAGAAGAGACCATTTCCAGTTAGTCCTACATGGCCATGAAATATCAACAAAACATTTGAAGCTAGAATGTAGTTCTTTTGATGCTTTTATAGAAACATAAAACATTTTATTTGTCAGGTCATTAATACTACTTATATATTTCTGACTATTGGCAACAGAGATATGTAGGGAATATATGCTATTAAGATGTTTTTCCTCTTTTTTTATTAGAGTAATCTAGTATTTCTGTTCAACCCCTTGCATTCCGTCTTCATATTCTGTAAAGATTTTGCTCAAAAAAGCAAAATGTATTATCCTGTCCAGGAATGTTCCCACAATGAAGAATATAATTAGAGTTTTCCATTTGTCAATATATACTTCTTAGGTCAGTGAGAACTGTAAGAATCAATCGATAAAATCTCAACTACAGAAAACCATTTTATGATGACAAATACTCTATATTAAGGCATCTCAGTTTTTCAAAAATTGTGTATAATATTTTTTGCTAAGCCCTAAGTCAAATACCAAGGGAAGTTTTAATAACTCATGAAAAGCAAAATATGAAAGAGAGAAAAAAAAAAACTTTTCTCTGTAAGAACTCTAGGAAAATAGTGGGGTTCACTTGTAACTGAATCATGATACTTTAAAAATAGAATTAACTTAAGAATTTTGCCTGATTTTGTCAATAAACATGAGCTTTTAAGTTATGTATAAAGTATATTCAGAAATCTTTGTAAAACCACAGGATCTCCCTTTCACAAAGTTGTGGATCTATTGGAAAAATTTCAAATCCAGAATAAATAAAGTAAAATCACCTAGGAATTGGTAGAAACTTAGAAATATCATGTGGTAAAAAAGAAGGGGGAAGGAATGTTAAAGGTTGATAAGGAGGAGATATTGAAAAATGTCTTAAAATCATTTTTAAAAGCTGGAGAACAGTTTAAACGGAACTGATATTGAACTATTGTCAGTAAGAAGAGTTAGGAAAAAAATTTGTGCTTTTGGAAATGTTCTAAAACCCATCAGTAAAAGCATTAGGAAAATATTTTTTTCTAAAATGGAAAAAGGGATTTCATATTTGGATGAAGACCCACTCTGAAATACACTCACTGAAAATGCATATTGTGTAAAGAAAAAAATCCACTTGAAACTGGCAGTAATGAGAATGTATAAGCACAAAATAGAAATTGACCAGAGTGTCACAAATTTTAAGTAATTTAAAGTCAATTTCTTTATATTTGTTGATTCGTTTTGGTGCAAGTTTGTGTGTGTGTGTGTGTGTGTGTGTGTGTGTGTGTGTGTGTGTGTGTGGCTTTCAGTAGGTTCACATGAAATCTGTTTCCCAAACATGTTTTCCTTTAAGATCTTAAGTTTTTCAAAATGACTTTTTTTTTTTTTTACCCTAGAGAGTTTTATTTACTTCAACCACTTGGTTCTGTAGTGATTACTTAATGTATATTTTGCACCATAGTTTCCAGTTGTCGTCCATTATAATATAAGCAACATTTTTTTTTACAAAAATATTTGGTACCGAGATATTATATTCACATGAGCATCTCAAAGGTCCTGCCAAGACACATCTTGCTTTCCCTAATATGATGCATTCAATACCCCCATATTAATCCTACCTAGAAATCAACATTCAGTTTCCATTATTTTTGTACAAATATTACAAGTACATTCATACTTAAATGTATCACATAGCTAATTCCTGTTGCCTAGGAGTTCTATTTGACTCTGTAGGACTTGAATGTTTAAACAGTCTCACTTTTATGCCATTGCTACCCAATAATTTACTGCCAGGAGGCTAGCGTTTGATTTGTTTTTCAAGCAATTCTGTGAAGGAATAGAGAAAAAGATATAAATACCTTATAAAATAGAAGCACTTTTTTTTCCCTAATACAAACATACATTTTGTTCAGAGGAATATTTTTGTTCATTAACTAATTGAATTAATTAGTTAATCCAATATTCAATTATTTAAAATAATTCAATAACTAATTATCTAGAAACTACTATGGACAAGGTCAATGAGCAGGTGTTTATGGTGTGGGTTGTGGGGTGATATAAACATAAGTAAGCTTTGTGTTATCAAGGAAAGTTTAAGTTATTAATAAAGACAAGCTATACAGAAATAACGACAGTACAAGGAAGAAATTAGTAAGTATAATGAGAATGGGTGGAAGTATTTTATATTCAGAAGAGGGAGAATGCACTGAGCTATGATGATTGGAGTTTTAATACAGTTGATGATATATTAGAAAAATACAAAAGAGGAATAAGATTTAAACAGAGTGCCATATTCAGTGAGAATAACAGTTCAGATCTGGAAAAGCCCGCATTGTATATAGGAAATGAGGCTCACTGTGAGGAGAGCAGATGTCCCCTGTGATAAGGTATAAAACCATTTTGTGATGGGCCTGGAAGGATCCAGGAGTTAGTCTTCGGTTGAGGTGTTCCATTCCCAGTGTTTGAGCAGAGAAATCATATTACAAAATAGTGAACTTGGAGGGGAGCAGTACTGTGTGATTAATGGGAGAAGACTGGTGGCAGTATTGTTAGGGTAGGGGAAAGCTTGTGAAGGATGCAAAAGGCATTGTGAAAAACACTTAACCACGTGTCCATCATGGGGGGGGGAATAAAAGGTTCACTGTGAAGACTTGGTGAAATCATTAGGGAATTAGAGGCCGAGGGAGGAGCTACTGTGTGAGAGGAAAGACAACCTAATGACAAAGTCAAGCCTGAGGCATGGATGTGCAGATGTCTAAAGAGCTGTGAAAACATGAGGACTGGAGCAAAGGAGTAATGTGGGCCATTTGAGAGGCAAATCTTTATTTAAGAACTAAATTTGGTAGGTAAATATTCACTGATGTTGAAGCATCCCTTAAAAATTGGGAGGGTTGTCCATGGGCATTATGACAAATGTAAGAATATGAGACATTCAGAGGCACACATCCCATCTGTGCTCTGGCTGGTCATGTGCATGAAAGCAAAACAGGGCAAATGAATGGATGTGTTAAAAATCAGAATGGGTTCTAATTCTTTGAAAATTCACATTAATTTCCTTATACTTACATGGAATTTTGGAATACTACAGATTGTTGTTGAATATTTATCAAAATGTGATGTTGTGTCACACGTAACATTGAGATCAAGATGGAGAAAGCAGAGAAAAAGCTGGACATGGTAACAATGAAATACTCAAGGGATCAGGTAATATGAGAGGTAAAGCAAGTCATGGGTAAGAATCAAGGCAGCAGGTCATAGAAAGAGAATGATGTGCAAGGATCAGAGAAAGCAGTGTGTCAGGATCCATTTTGAGAACAAAACTTAGAAGTTCACATATTCTGGAGGGCAGAGTAAGAATGAGAGGTTCAAAGACCCGGGAACACGCGTGCACCAAAGCCAGCAAGAGGCACCTGGAATGAAGCAGTTACTTAATACCCAGCCAATGTCTAGCTGGTATGAAAAATTTAGGCATGTAAAACTAATGGCTAAAGTCACTGGTAGGGTTTAATTTATTTGCTCATATTTTATTTTGTTGTTGTTTTATGGCAGCAGGTAAAAATTCTTACAGAATCTCTGTATGTCACTGACTTTCAACTTTGGCTACTCATTTGAATGACCAGAAGAGCTTTAAATTTTACTGATGACTGGGTAACTCCCCTAAAATTCCAGATTAACTTTCCTGAGTGTAGTTTAGGCAATTGGAGTTTTGGACCCTCCCTAGGTGATTGGATTAGCCCACGTTGAGGAGTTCTACATATGGGAAGCTGACCATAACGGCATTGCTCACAGGGAAGGGGAGTAAAGGAACCTGTATGCTACTGGTTATCTCTGCACCAATTTGATCTAGGTTATGAAGTAGAATACCTAGGGGATAATTCTAAAAATATAGAAGCCTCAGTCCCACCCCCCTCCAAAATTGAATGGAATCTTAGTGTTAAAGGTAGAACATAAGTGATTCTCATACATACCCGTTAAAAATTCCCTGACGTAGGTCTCTCTAACAGACTCTATAAACCACTACTACAAATAAAGATTTTTGACTTCTGCTGAGTTTCTAAGCTTCTTATGAAAGATAATACTTTGGCCTGCTTAGAACTCATGATTCAGTGCAATTAGTTTCCATCTCTATATTAAGTAATAATTAATTACCATTAAGAGCTATATTGATAGTCCCTGAAGATTCAAAAAGTCAAGCCATGGTCCTTGTCCTTAGGAAGCTACCCACCTAGTGGAGGAAAACAAGGAAATCCTTCTGACAGTGTAGGGGCTGAGTACTCTGCTAAAACTGGGTGGAGCATGTAGGGCTGGCCCAAGCAGAAAGGAAGTCAACAATGCTGCACAAAGAAACCAGGTGGAAGCACTTCATTGGTAGGAGAGATCAGGAGAAGACCCTGGGTCGCTGAAGACAAAAAACTGCCGGGAATGGCCTGCAATCCCTATACCGACGGATGAAAGGTGACTCCAAACTTTGCCGTGAAAGAGAGAAGGCAGCAAGGGGGTCAACACTCAGAGACGAAGCCCCTTTGCTCTTCTTTGCTCCCAGTTTATTGGTCCTTCAGGAGGATCACAAATCCTTATCACTGTTTCTCAAGCACGTGATGTGTGACGAGGGGTCTTACTGAAACTAGGAGGATCTGTTTTCGGGCAATATACAATATGCTAATTTGCGTGTTCTACAAGGAGTTCTGCTAAACATATCCTAAGGGACAATGCAAACTACATCTCTTAGATCATGGGGCAGCTGTTTGGGCTAAGAAAGCTTCGGGGGAGGTAACTCCCCGCGACAGTCCAATGGCATAGTGGTCACGCGGCCCCAGCATTCCAAAGGCCCACGCCCTTCTCCAAAACCTCCCCTGCCCTCAGCGGCCTCCATGTTACATTTTAGCAAGCCAGATATTATGGCTGATTTCATGCTGTACATTTACCCCAACAGAAAATGAATGTGTTAGAGAGGTAGGAAAAGGTGCAAACAAACTAGGAAGTAGACAACACTCTATGTAGTGCAAATTTCAAAATTTAACCAACACATAGGCTGCTTTCTCTGGGGGCTTCATGATGTCTCTTGCCTTCCTCCTCCCCTTTGGAGTTCAGACTAATAGAATATATGCATAAAGGTCTATTAGTTTGCCACAGGGCACATGAGAGGATCCAAGAAGCAAGTCTGTATCTTTTAGGCCAACTGTTCTGCCTCTTACTAAAACAGGACAAGATTAATTTTAATCTCTGATGAATCAGGTTGGGTAATTCTCCCTCTTTGGGAATAAGATTGAATGTGGGTGATGGATAGGGGAGAGGGAGAACAGAGATTTTTCTCTCGGTCCTTCTATGACAAAGACCATTAGCTGCTCATTAATATCCAGTCTCTACTTCTTCCTTAACAACATAACCCAGGTTTTGTTGAGATTGACAATGTGCCCAGTCTAGAAGCAACATTTACCAGTCCCACGTGGGGTACTGATATCCATGGGTTAGACTTCTGACTTGTGTGACATTAATGGAAATTGTTGGGCAGAGCGTACAGGAAGTTTCCCTGGAAGAGTATCATTCTTTAAGGACATACCAGTTTATACATGGCTTTGCTATTGCCACTGTCCTGAAACTCAGATGTGAGGGTTGCAGGAACAGCAACCATTTCATGAAAACAAATATGAGGGTTAATGGCCTGAATTATACATAATAAAATGAAGTATAGTACCAATATCAGACAGCCTATCTTGAGACTATCATTACTAGAAGAAAACACAAATTCCTTAATTTATTTAAACCACTTGTTGTTATTGTAAGGAGTGGTGGTGTCTCAGCTGCTTCCAGGAACTTTATAATTTCTAACTGATAACTTTCTCCCACAAGGAAAGAATTGACCAAAGTAAGTACCAAATTGCAGACCAAATTGCAGACCAACCAATAGCTGGAAAAAGCACTCTTTATAATCTAAAGTAAGAAATGGCACTACAAAATCCCCCAAATCTGAATGAGATCTCTCAATAAGAAACATTTCATTCTTAAACAATACTAGTAAGACTAACTTACCATTCATGTTAAGTCAACTCCTAAAATTATTTTGGAGAAAACTCCTTCCAGGTTTTTCCAATTATTAGGTGGTAATTTGCAAAAGGCTGCCCCAGGAAGTATCCATGAGAGGATGTGCCAGTCCCTTAAATGGAAGTGACAGCTGCTGGATAATGCTGGAGTTATGGCTTATGCCTTCTGCCCACTCACTGTGACAGAGTTGTGATGAGTCACCTTATGCTATGAGCATAGACGAATCCCTTATGAAGAAGAATGGAAAAAATACCAACAATGTTTCTTTTTTAAAATCGACTGAGCAGTTGTAAGAAATCTGCACAATTATTTTCGCATCTTTTTAAGGAGTTGCTCATCATTGTGGACATTTCATGCTTTGAATGGCTTTGGTTTAAAATTAATGACAATCCTCAAGCTCTAATGATAAACTTTACAATAATGTTTTCCACAAGCATTTAGGAATGCAACATTAGCCACTGATCTGACATTACTCAACAGTAACAATATCCCTCCATAGAATTTGAATGCTCAAGGAAAACAACATCAACAAAAAGCCATTTTTATTAATAATAAGAAGGAATTAAACCTCAGAAGAAATATTATTTTCCCTGTTGTTTCTTCTAATAGAACATTTCATTTTATAATGCCTCTGGTATTCGGGTAGAGCTCTCAGTCCCAGGAATAGCTGGAGACTGTGGGCACTGGGAGGTGTGGTTCTTAAGTCAAGGTACTGGGTGTGGGTCTGTAGTCCAGCTGTGAGATACCAACATCACACATTGCAATTTTCAAAAATGTTTTTGCTAGAGGCAAATGTATAAATTTGGGGTTGCAGCCATGCAGAATTTTTTTTTTTTAATTTAGTGAAAAATCATTTGCATTATCTTTCTCTATACTTTGGGGATCACATTTTCCAGATTATTATTCATTCTTTGAAGACCATTGTGATCAGAATACACTACTGAGCCCACATCCTAGCTAAGTCCCCCAACTGAGAAGTAAATTAAAGAATTCCACAACAGTCTCCATGGTATTTTGGATTAGAAGTAGACCTAATATGTGTGGTGCTTTAACTTGGAAAACCACTGGATAAATTTTATTACAGATAAATTCAGCATAGCTGGGAGCAGAGGAAGACCAGGAGTGCCAAGAGTGTTTTTCCACACTCTACTCATTTAATGGGATAATGTGGCCTTTGTTTCACGCGTAATAACCATGTGAATATCAACAAAGCAGGAAACTCCAATCTGGTTCTGCCAGCCCTTCTTACTCAAATATTAATTTCTCTTATACCAACAGGCAAATTTTTTATTTTTATTTTTACCAAAGCTAAATGCAACAAAAACTCTTCTCTCTTTTTTTTGTCACTCATATCTCTTTCTGTCTTAGTATGAACAACTTTACTATGCTGGAACCTGAGACACAGAGCCAGGACCAGGGCTCCGGAAAATGCCAGTATCTCAGAGGTGAGTTAGCATTCACTAAGCCCATTTTCCAGACTTCTTTGCAGTTAGCTGTGACTAACGCATTTTTCCCTTTCCACCAACCTAATGCAGTTGGGTTTAGTAACCTTGTGAGTCATATGTTCAGATGATGAAGCCATGAGATAGAAGAAAAGTGAGTCTCTAAATTAACAATTGGAGCAAAGCTGCCTGTCAATTAAGAGCAATGGTTTTACTTAATGTGTTCAAGAAATGAACTGTCATTCTTGAGCCTTTATATTTTGGGGGAGTTATTTGTTTTAACAGCTAAAATTGCTTTAAGTAAGCAGAGAAAAGATTATTAGTGTTATTTTATCTCCGTGATACCCTGTTCATTTTGAAGGTCTCTCTGGGAAACCTGTCTCTTAATTTCTTACTTATCCGTATTAAATCTGCCCCCACCTGTGTTTGCCTATTATCAAGGTTTACACACCTCTTACAATAACCGCAGCCTGTTTCCTCTCTCAAAATGGACTATCCCTGTCTCATGTCTTCATGGACTTTTCCTCAAAAAACAATAAACTAATTCACGCATCTATGTAAATACCTGAATGTGATTTAAAACATTGCCTCTCAAGTACTAACACCTTTTTATTTTTAGAGATTCACAATACACTAATTTAAATGAATGAATAACATGAGAAACATAAGCCATGGGACCAACATTTTGAAGACATACTAATTTAGGAAGATTTTTGGTCCTTCCTTTCACATCTCATAATGTGTTCCCTATCTAGCAGTGCTCAAGATGAACCCTCAGCCTGACTGGCAATCAGTTGGTAGCACCAGATTAGGGACTGTATCCCCCAAATATCAATCATATCCTTACCACTACCATCCTCCCATCTACCCCCCTCCCCTGCTGCCCAGTCATGAAATTTGTATTCTCTGGAGATTTTGAAAGTGGTATTCATGCAGTGCAGCCATTTACTCCCTACCTGTCTCTTCCTCCCTCCCTGATGACCTGATGACCCATGAAGCAGGAAGCCAGGGTGATTTCATTGGGGAGTCTGGATTGATCTTCTGTGAATTTCCCAACTGAAAAATCAGTTAGGAAATACTAAAGGCTACATCAGGATGAACTAAAGTATGTGACTTCATGGTGATTTACCAAATAATGCCCTGCCCTTCCTATTTTACTCAAGTGTCCTTGATTTATTGGAGAGATATTCAGTGGAGAAAGTCAGGTCCATTAACACAGTAGGTCAGAAGTGTTAATGCGCTCTTCAGAAAGTTTCCCCACACAGCTGCATACAAAGTGGCTGTCATGCAGGTGATTAGTTCCACATAGACGACTGTTCTGGATAGTGCAGTCTGAACAGAAAAGAGTCTATAAACCTGGAAATGCCCAATGGCCTATATTATTCTGTTTGAATGCCTACATGGGTCTAAAAACCTGGAAACATATTGGGTTGTGGTAAATGAATGCCTGTTCAGGCTTCGCTCTGTCCTTCTTAGAAGGTACTCGGTCTGCTTCACAGCGAGCTTGTGGAAATACAGGGGCTGGGAATGCTTGCCAAATGGCCTCCTCTCATCAGGGCCTCTAATATCCAATTCATTTGTATTTGGCCCCCATGCATTAGAGCAAATTGCTAACAATGCCATAAAAAGAGTTATTGTAGGGTTATTGAAGTTCTGATAGGTGATTGATGCCTTAATTAGGCCTGTTAATAGTCTTCATAGTGGTATGTAGTAATAACTAAACAGTCAGGTTGGGATTTAGGGTCACTATATTAGTTTGTTGAGTGCCACTAAATGAGCTTTTCTCTTCAGAACCAAATTATAATTTTATAGCTAACTCATAAACTTAACTCAGCTCAAATACTATTTAAAAGCTCAGAGAGGTGCTTATTTACCAAGCTTTGAGCCACTAAGTTCTAAGCTGTAAAACTTGAATTCCAGCTATTAGAATCTTAATCTTTACTTGATAGTAACTCCTTTTTAAGTAATGTTCTACATTTTATAAAAGCAAAAAGTAAATTCTACTCTACTGAAGAGAAAGTTGTAAGTATACACATAGTAGTATAAAGTTACATTCACTATTTCTGTCAACTTAAAGAGAAAAATTGATAAGTGCTAAGTGTTCCCATTGGATTAAGCCTAATTCCAATCAGTGAGAGTTACCAAAAAATATATGTAGTTTCAAAGGTTCTGTAAGAAAAATAAATTCCTTAATAGTCGAAATTTAACATGGGAGAGTCTGTCACTTTTTTTTTAACCTATACTTATCTGTTATTATACTTAATTCTATATAACCTACAAATACTTCAGCATTTATCACATTATTAACAAAAGAAAAACCATTTTTTTCTGTGTATAAAAAAAAAATGAGCTTGCTTAAATTCTCGTCTATGAATAACGTACTTCAATATTCTGATTTTATTTTTTACTTTGCTCCTAAAAGATATTCTCAGTAAGACTTTACATAGGTTATATCACTTGAACCAAGTAGTATCTTTGGACAGGTAGGACAGGCATCACTTGCTTCATTTGAGAGAGACAGACAAAAAAGTCCATGCTTGTTTGAGTCAGCATGCAAATCAGTTGCAGAGTGCCTGTTAAATCCAGATGCCTTCATTCCATGCACTAAACCTTTCTGAAACTAATTCTCATAGCATAATGATAGAGTAAGTGAGCTGAATAAGAAGATATAATTAAAAATAAATTTTACAAATATGGTCCCTCTGCTATGGCAATGGAGGCAAGATAAAAACTCGTCCCCCCTCACCACCCTGAGCCCCCTGAGACCTCAGGTAAGATTGACTGTGGAGTTCCTCGTACCTGTGAAGAACACGGGTATGACTAGAGGGTTAGCATTTAATGGTATGATACAGAGGCTGCACTGGCTTCAAAGGTAGATGTTGAATCCAAATCAAACAGAGATCTAGAGAAAAGTGGAGGAAGATAAATGAGGAGGTAGATAAAGGTAGGTTAAAAGTGAAGCAAAACAAAAGACAGGGAAAACTAAGAGAAAGAAGTTTCAGAGTAAGTGAGTGATGGATGGGAAGGCTCATGAGACAGTACTCTTAAGTCTGCTGTAGAATTTCACATGCTCCTAGCACATGCCTGAAGAGATAATCATATGCTCTAGGAAGAATCCTCCATGATGGGTACATAGGATATCATAAGGTATCATAGGATAGTATAGACTCCTCAGTGATAGTATAGACCAAGCTGGTGGTTCCAGGACTGATGATTCAAGTACTTTAAAACCAGAATGCCCGGTGATGGGTGTTAAGGAGGGCACGTACTGAATGGAGCACTGGGTGTTATACGCAAACAATGGATCATGGAACAATACATCAAAAACTAATGATGTACTGTATGGTGACTAACATAACATAATAAAATTAAAAAAAAGTAAAACCAGAATGCACATAAGAAAAACCAAAGTTGGTAGTTAGAATATTCATTTAGTCTGGTTATTTGACAAATATAGGCTCAGACTCCATTCACAGTATTGTTTGCATATATTAAGCTCATTTTTACCAGCATTTAATTTAAATCATCTGTGTGCTTAGATACAACAAAAATCTTGTGAACAACTTTGTTTCGGAGAATGACTACTTAAGAGTTGTTCATTTTCAAAATATGATGAATTAATTAATTAGTTTCTTCATTCATTTATCAACAAATAATTACTGAGTGCTTACCATGTGCCAAGCCAAGCAAAGTAAACATGATAGCATAGTACAGATTCACACAGCCTGCGATCTGATTCTGAATCCAGCACTTGCTTAATGAGTTACCTTAGACAGTTCTGAAACACTTGCTACCTTAGTTCCCTTATCTTTAAGATGGGAACAATACTTCACAGGGTTGAACTGAATAGATTTTAAAGATATGAACTGCCTAGAATACTGCCTAGAACAGTGTAAATAATTTTTAAATCATTATTATTGGGAAAGAAGATAAGTCATATTCCCTGTCCTTAAAGAAAATATAGTTTAATGGGAAACAAAGAAATTATATAGTAGAGGCACATAAACACTTTTTAGGGGTGCGATGTGCATAGGTAGTGACATGTTGTCCTAACAATATAACCCTCAGACGGTCATTTTCTGATCATAGGCAGTAGCCTTGACTTCTCTCAGAGCCCAGAGACCTGTGCCAGTGCAAGCACCAAGAAGAACACATTAAAGAGGCCGTGGAATTTGACTGCTGAAATAGATTCTGATTCTGGAAGCAAGTGGTATAGTGGAAAAGACATGAACTCAGATCTAGATTTCAGTTCTGGTTCCAAAAAGGTATCACCTGGTCAACTAAGCATAATTTGATAAACCTTTCCATATCTCCTTGCCCAATCGTTTTCTGTATATTAGTTATCCTGCACAGGGTCTAGTAACCTGCTATAGATGCTCAATAAATGGTGGTTGTTACTTTTCATCATTATTTAATATGAAAAATAGGTGATATGTATGAAATCTGAACACGTCATTTCTTTATGTCCTTCAATATGAGTTCAGTGCCTTTAAGACAAAATCTCAATGTGTAAGCATAGTCTATAAACCCCTTCTAGACTTCATCCCTGCCTTCATCTTCAGCCTGTTTCATCCCTCCCTCCCCATCCCCCACATGGTGTTCTGTCATCTCTCCATGGCTTTGCTCACATGCTGTTTTTTTCTGATGGGAGGGTTCTCTTTTTCCAAACATAAAGACTCATTCATAATTTATCTATCCCAAGAAACTTTTGCTCTTGTACCTCTATGCAAAAGAGAAGGTGCCCTTCTCTGATTCAAACCACTCATGTTTATATTCCTCTTGACATGTTATTGCAGTTATTTCTCTACTTTTCTATTTCCTTGCCTCAAATTCTTTGAGATAAAAGGACTGTCTTTCATACCTGCCTCTTAGAAACTTAGTTCTAAACTGGCTACATAGAGGTTACTCCATAAATGTTTATGGAATGAATGAATCAGTGAATCCTTGGGAAATCTAAGAGTAAGTAGAACCAGATTATGAATGTAAAAGGTCCTTTAGGGTACTCCAGGGATCTCATAAGAGGACTCTCCACCCTTAAGAATATTCCTATAGCTTTGAAAAAAAAAAAGAATATTCTTATAGGTTTGGAAAATTCTGCATTCAGAAAGATATAGTTAAAAATTCTAGTATAACATGAGTGCCTCTTTGGCTCTGGGGAACAGAGAGGGTTCTGAGGTAGAAAGTGCATATCTATCACCACCAATTAGTCTTCACTTAGATACTCTGAGCTTTGGGCTTTATAAATATTCTTACTCATTCCAGACTCTTCTATTGTCAGGGAGACTTTAACTTAACTACAGATGAGATCTTTTCCAAATGTAGTATCTACTGCACTGCACATCTAAGGACTCTGATTTCCAATGTTTTTATGAACTGCTATCCTCTGGGAAAATTTAATCTATGTGTAGGCAACAGCCTGATTAATTAAACTTAGAAAAAGTAGTTTTTCTTTCTATTCCTCTCTTTACTTCTGGCCCAAATATTCCAGCTGCTTTTTTGCTGGAATTTTCCACACAATTGCTTCTCCATTTTATTTGATTGAAGAGGCCTGATCAGCAGAAATTACTACTTTACCCATTTCCTCCATGTGAAAAAAAATTGACTGTTTTGGTTAAAGCTTTCTGGTTAAGAATAGTAAGACCTCACTCAACCTGATGGTAGAAAAAAAGGAGAAATTGACTTGGAGCCTGGAAAACACCCAGGAAATAAAGCTGTGTCTCTCTGTCTTTTACGGATGTATTATCTTTCATTCCTGTTTCTTCATGGACATTACATTAATCCTTTTCTCAGCCAAATGCTTTCTCCTGTTTCTCCATATAAATACCTTCTCAGTTTGAATATTAACAGAAACTAGCTACATGTTTCAATCCCAGTTTTAAATGCTTGAGACAAAGAAACTAATTATCCCAAATGGTCAGCTGTCCACCTCAATCAACTGTAATAATAGGATGACCATGGTCATGGATGACCCTAGATGGCAGGGTTGATCCTGGTCAAGTCTGAAAGCACATTATGCATACTTCGTAGGGTAGACCTAACTGAAATAGCTGCCTATCACACAAAACAGTACTCCCATCCAACAGAATTAGTAGTTTATCTGTAGCTTAGCACTAAAAATTAGAGGAAAACAAATCTCCCCCCCTTTTTTTAAAGCCAATGCTGTAGACTATCCCACTATGTTCTACCAAATAACATAATTTGATAACCAGCAATGAAACAGTTAAAAAATAAGGCACAATCTCAGTCCTTCTTCAATACCTCATTTGTACGTACAGTCTAGAACTCTCCTCAAGGGAGGCTCTTTTTTTCTTCCTCTTAAACTAAGTTAAAAAAATTATTTGAGTATAGTTGTCACATAATGTTACATTAGTTTCAGGTGTACAACATAGTGATTCAACTTCTCTATACCTTATGCTATGCTTTACCACAAGTGTAGCTACCATCTGTCACCATACAACACTATGACAGTATCACTGACTATATTCCCTATGCTGTGCCTTTTATTCCCATGACTTATTCATTCCATAACTGGAAGTCTGTACCTCCCATTCTCCTATACCCATTTTGCCCATCCCTGCACCCCCCACACTCTGGCAACCATCAGTTCCATTTGTTCCCTGTATTTATAGTTCTGCTTCTACTTTTTGTTTGATAAACTAACATTTATTGATCTCTAGCAATAAAACCAAACACTGTTCTATTCACTTTACTTGTAATCAACACATTTAATTCTCATAGAAATCTGGGTTAGTTATAATTTTATACCATTTATGGATGAGAAAACAAAGGCACAGAAAGGTTAAGTAATTTATGCAAATCATACAGCTTGCAAGGGGGAGCCAGGATTCAAATTGAGGCTGGCTTTGGAGCTCAAACTAGCACCACTGCCTGTAGTAGTTTCCATCTACCTGTATTAGTCATCTTCAATTTTTTATCATCTTAGACATTACTAATGCTAATTCAATACATAAAGTGTGTATGATAGAATTCTAACTCATCTCCTTTAACCATTCACTAAGTTAAATATACTTTCCATGTCCTAGCAAAACAGAGTGACTAATATGTCTGTATTTCATTTTTTGATCTCTATTGTGTTTATTTGTGCTCTGATCTTTGTTATTTCTTTCCTTGTGCCAACTTTGGGCTAATGTATTCTTTTTCTGTTTCTGTGAGGTATAGAGTTAGATTGTTTGAGATCTTTCTTTGTCCTTAATGTCGCTATTTATTGCTATAAACTTCTCTCTTAGAACTGCTTTTGCTGCATACATAAGTTTTGGTATATTGTATTTCCATTTTTATTTGTCCCAAAATATTTTTTGGGTTTCCTTTTTATTTCTTCTTTGATCCTTTGGTTATTCAGGAGTCCGTATTTTTTTTGGGGGGGGGGGGGGTTTTTTTTTTTTACTTTCGACGTATTGTGAGTTTTCCTCCTATTACTGATTTATAGTTTCATGCTATTTGATTAAAAAAATACTTTTGTTTTTAATTTATTTTATTTTATTTTTTAAATTTTTATTTAAATTCCAGTTAACATACAGTATAATATTGGTGTCAGGTGTACAATATAGTGATTAAAAAAGATACTTGATATGATTTCAGTCTTTTTAAATTTGTTAAGATTTGTTTTGTGGCCTGCCACATGACCTTTCTAGAAAATTTTCTGTTTGCACTTAAGGATGTATATTCTGCTGCTATGGAATAGAATGTCCTCAATGTCTCTTAGGTCCATCTGATCTAAGGTGTAGTTCAACTCCAGTGTTTTACTGTTGATATTTTGTCTGGATAATCTATCCATTGTTGAAAGTGGAGTTTGGAAGTCCTCTATTATTATTGTATTGCTGTCTCTTTCTCTCTTTAGTTAATTTTTGACTTATTTAGGGGTCCTGATTGGATACATATATATTTACAATTGTAAATAAAGATATATCTACATTTATCTTTACAATATGGCTTTTCTTGTCTTTTTGTAGATTTTCACTTAATGTCTATTTTGTCTGATATCAGTGTAGCTACCCCTGCTCTCTTTTGGTTTCTACTTGAATGGTTTGTATCTTTTTCCATTCTTTCACTTTAGTTTCTGTGTGTCCTTAAAGCTAAAGTGAGTTTCTCATAGGCAGCATGTATATGTAGCATAAGGTTGGTCTTTTTTTTTTTTTTTTTATCTACCTGGTCACTGTGTGTTTCAACTGCAGAACTTAACCATTTACATGTAAAACAATTATTGATAGGTAAGAACTTACTATTGCCATTTTTAAAAATCCATTTGTAGTTCTTTTGTTCCTTTGTTCCTCTCTTGCTGTCTTTCTTTTGATTTGATCATTTTTGGAGTCATATGCTTTGATTCCTTTCTTCTTCTCTTTTGTGTATCTACTGTAGGTTTTTGCTTTGTGGTTATGAAGCTTACAAAAAACATCTTAACATTCGAATAGTCTGTTTTAAACTGTTAACAACTTAGTTTTAATGGCATACAAAAACTACATTTTTGCCGCCCCAATATTTTGTTTTTGATATCACAATTTATAGATTTTTATATTGTGTAACCATTAACAAAGTACTGTAGCTATAGTTATTTTAAATCATTTTGTCTTTTTGTCTTTCTAGTAGAGTTAAAAGTAATTTATATTGTATCATTACAATATTAGAGTTTTTTGAATTTAGATATATATCTACCTGTACCATTGAGTAATATACTTTCATATGTTTTCATGTTACTAATTAGCATGCAGTTGTAGGCTTCTTACAGATATTCTTTATCAGGGTGAGGACTTTCCCTTTAATTCCTTTTTCTGAGAATTTCTGAGAATATCATAAACGGGTATTGGATTTTTAAATTTTAAATTGTTTTTCTCTGTTCATTAACATAAGTATAAGACTTTTTTTTTAGCTTTCTTGATATGGTAGATTATATTGTGTGATTTTGAAATGTTTAACCAACCTTGAAATCTGAAATAATCTTACTTGATCGTGGTATATAATTATTTATGAACATTTTGAATTTTGTTTGCTAATATTCTGTTAGGTATTTTGCATCTAGATTCATGAGAATTATTGGGCTATAGTCTATATGCTGTGGATCGCAGAGGGGGATTGCCTTTATTTATATTTGGTACCAGGGTAATAACAGGCAAATAGAATGATTTGGGCATTGTTCCCTCGTCTTCTGTTTTTTGGAAGAGGTTGTATAAATTTAGTTAATTTTTCTTTAAATGTTTGGTAGAATTCTCTGACAAAAACATGTGCATGGAGATTTATGTTTTGGGAATTTTTAATTATGAATTTAATTTCTTTGATGGATATAGGGCCCTTTAGATAGTTTATTTCATTTTGTATGAGTCTTGGTAGTTTGTGGTTTTTGAGGAATTGATCCATTTCTTCTAACCTGTCGAATTTATGAGTGCAAAGTTGTGTTCAAGTATTCCCCTCTTACCTTTTTAAGGGCTTCAGGATCTCTAGTGATATTCTCCATTTTATCCTGATAGTTGCAGTTTTTGTCTTTTCTCTTTTTAGATCTGTCAGTCTTGTTAGAAATTTATCAATTTTACTGGTTCATTTCAAAGGACCACCTTTTTGTTTTATTGATTTTCTATGTTGTTTCACTATTTTGAATTTTGTTTGCTTTTGTTCTTTATTAATTCCTTCCTTCTGCTGGTTTTGAATTTATTTTTCTTTTTGTAGGGTCTTTGTTGTAGGGAATAAGGTTATTCATTTGATGACTTTCCTTGTTTCTAATGTAAGCATTTATTTCTATAAATTTATTTCTCATCACTCCTTTAGATGTGTACTCTATGTTTTGCTATGCCTCTTTTTTCTTTCCCATTCAGTTTTTGTTTTTTTAAATTTCCTCTGAGACCCATGGATTATTTACAAATGTGTTTTTTATTTTTATTTTTTAAAGATTTTATTTATTCATTTGAGACACAGAGATATATATAGAGAGAGAGCATGAGCAGGGGGAGAGGGAGAAGCAGGCTCCCCGCTGAGCCAGGAGCCTGATGTGGGGCTCAATTCCAGGACCCCGGGATCATGACCTGAGACACTTAACCATCTGAGCTACTCAGGCGCCCCTAGAAATGTGTTTTTAAAAGAAATTCCTACATTCTTATATTTTCCTGTTCTCATTCTTTTATTGATTTCTGGCTTGATTCTGTTTTGGCCAGAGAACACACTATGTAAGACTTAAATTCTTTTGAATTTGTCAAAGTCTTTTTATGACCTAGGATATAGTCTGTCTTGGTGAATATACCATGGGTGCTTGAAAAAATGTGTATTCTGCTGTTGTTGGTTAGTGTGTTTTTATACATGTCAATTAGTCTGTTTGTTGACTGTGTTGTTCAGATCTATATTTCTGCCTATTTTCTAATCGTTCTCTCATTTGCTAAGAGGTGAATATTGAAGTCCCCAATTGTAATCATGCCTATTTTTCATTATAGCATTATCAGTCATCATTTCATGTATTTTGAGTCTCCATTGTTGGGTATTTAACATTTAGGATTATTATATTTTCTTGGTGGGGTGGATTACTCCATTTATCTTATAGAATGTATCTTTTTGTCTCTAGTAATGCCCCCCACCTTGGAGATTACTTGATCAGGTATTGATATGGCTCCCCCTGCCTTTTTTGATTAATGTTTGCATGTATATCTCTTTCCATTCTTTTACATTCAGTATACCTATGTCTTTGAATTTGAAGTGACTTACTTTAAGTCATACTAAATGTGAGAGTTGTCCTCTTTCCCTCAGTTTATTGGCATGATACCCAGAGACTTCTGATAGGGACAAAAGGGTATAGATCTGCTTTCCCTGTCCCTCTCTTCTAAGCACAACTGAAAACCCTAATAAGACTAGACTAGTAAATTATGTTATGTTTTGTTTATCAACCCTGCCAGTCTTTGTCTTTTAATTGGTATATTTAGAAAAATTACATTTGGGGTAATTATTGATATAGTACAGTATAAGTCTGGTACTTGGTTATTTGTTTCTTCTGGTTCTTCCTCTGTTTCACTTTTCTTGCCTTTTCTGGGCTACTTATATTGTCTAAATCATGTGAATATTAACTGTTTTTAGGGGTATATCTTTGTATAATTTTTGTGGTGGCTCCCATGTATATTAAAATATACATATATGACTAATACTAGTCCTCTGGTAGCGACACTTTGAAGGAAGTATGGAAATGGCATTTCTACTTAGGTCCTTTTACGTACTTACCTTTTAAATATCATTATCTCGGATATCAGATATTTTGTTTCAATCATCAAGTATAATTTATAAAGTCATAAGGGATAGGATAGTCTATTGTATGCATGCGTATCTCTGTTCTTCTGTTTTTCCTTCTTCCTTCCTGATGTCCTAAGATTCCTTTCATTATCATTTTCTTTCTTTTTGAAGAACTTCCATTAGCCAGTTTTTAAGGACAAGTCTCTGCTAATGACAAAACTCTTTTTTGTTTTCATTCTTTGGAGAATGCTGGTTTTTCCCCTTCATAACTGAAATATAGTTTTACCAGTTATAGAATTTGTGACAGTTTTTTTCTTTCAGCACTTAAAAAATATCGGTGAGAAGGAAATGTGTGCGATAAGGGAGCTGCTGGATACAGTACCTCTGGTAGTAAGGCTTTCGGTCAGAGTACCAATCACCAGTTTTTCATGTGGTAAATTTTCATCAGGGCAAGCAGTGAAAAATATCTCCACAACTGTTAGCATAGTTAGGACCGCAATAAACAAGCTTGACTTAAGAAGAACTCTTTGGGTTCGTGGAAAGCCAGCTTATCAAGAGAAAGTCCTTACCCTGAAAAATCAGAACATTTGTTTATCTAAAATAGTTTCTCTATAGAACCAAGAAAATAATTAGGCTATTTCTGATTTGTATACTCATACATACAACAAAGCACATACAAAATTGATTGTGTAGTCATGAAGAAGCAATAGAATGGGATTTCTAGAAATGAATAAAGGTTACAAATATGATTGCTAAGTAAAATGAAGAACAGCTTGGATACTGCAGAAAATCAAATAATGACTATAGACTCTGGATTCTGAAGGCCTAAGGTGCATTTATTTGCTCCAAACACTCACATGTTGATTGACATGGAAGGAAGAAAGGCAGGCAGAAGTGGAGGGAGACATGAAGAGGAGAGGCAGAGAGACAGAGACAGATATAATTCTGGTATAGATCTTAACAGGTTGGGAGAAGTTTTGTTTTGTTTGTTTGTTATGTTCTTTTCTTTTTCACCTTCTACAAAATGGGATAACCCTAACAGTTTGTTGAATTAGGGCAATGAAATTACTTGAAAGTGCAAGAGTGGGAAGAGGACATGCCAGGATCAGTAAATATAGGAGGAGATCCAGAAGGAAGGCTACAGGGAAAGGAGATTATTCACAGAAATAATAAAGGAGAAGGATTTTTTGTCAGTCAGGGTCTAATCAGGAAAAGAGGATCCACTTTCAGAGTTGTTTCAGCTTACTGCAGGAGTTGGTTGTACCTGTGATGGAGGAATTAAGGAGCCAAATGGACAGCGAGTTCACACTAGTAACAGACTAGCAACATCAGGAAACACCTGCTCTCAGGCAGAGAGACAGGGGGAGAAGATGATTTATCAGAGCCCACATAGCATATAGTAGAAGCTGGAATCATTGCAAGCCTGCCTGGTAGGAGGTGGAGAAACTGAGGAAAGGCAGCCACTGAAAGAGAAAATGCTTGAATCTGAATAGTATCTCGGAGCAAAGAATGGCAACATGGGCTGTGTTTAGCATTGGCTAAGTGATGGAAGGATTCAAGGATGCTAATGAGGGTGCTGTTAAAAAGTTGTCGTCATTTATTCAGACTGCATAGAGAGTTGGGTGACTTAAAAAAAAATGAAAGAAAAGGAAAAAGGAAGGGGCACCTGGGTGGCTCAGTCGTTAAGCGTCTGCCTTCAGCTCAGGTCATGATCCCAGGGTCCTGGGATGGAGCCCCGCATCGGGCTCCCTGCTCAGCAGGAAACCTGCTTCTCCCTCTCCCACTCCCCCTGCTTGTGTTCCCTCTGTCGCTGTGTCTCTCTCTGTCAAATAAATAAATAAAATCTTTGAAAAAAAAGAAAAAGGAAAAGAAAGGGAAAGAGAAAAAAACAGTTAATGTGTCTGTCACATCAAATGTGACTTTGGGTATAGTTCATTGGAGTGGCTTAGATAGGAATCAGATTGTTAGAGGTTCAGGTAGATATAGGTTGCAACGTATAGGCTGCAGATGACCACCAGTTGATCCAGAAATTTGAAATGAATGCAAGAAGAGAAAAACAGAGTAATTGGGAGTAGTTATAAGAAAGTGAGTGATTTTTTTTCAGTATAGTAAAGGTTGTGCCTATATTCAGAAAATTAAAGGAAATGGTAAATTTCCATTGACAGGTAATTAAGGGAACCATACATAATTTTGTTTAAAAAGTAATTTCAGTCACCTGTCTACACGCCCTCTATTTTTTTTTTAAGATTTTATTTATTTATTTATTTGAGAAATAGAGAGATAGAGAGAGTCTGAATGAGGAGGTCGGGGAGAAGGAGAAGCAGGCTCCCCACTGAGCAGTGATCATGACCCCAGCTGAAGGCAGGCGCCCAACTGACTGAGCTACCCAGGTGCACCACACCCTCTATTTTGATTCAGCTGATTTTAAATGCTAACATTGAATGAGTAGTATTGAAATCAAGACATTTATAAGACCTTATAGAAATTTTGCAGGTATAACCTTGGTAGCTGTATCTCCAAACATCCTAGCTAGAACATCATGCTAATCCCTGGGAACATTTCCAAGCAGAGTCTTACAATAGCAGTTTTGAAAACTGGGAAACAAGATCCTATGACTCACAATGAGGGCAATATGTTGTCAAAGAGGATAAAAGCAAATGATGTACAGGTGACTTTAGCGTAGACAACCATGTACTTACATCTGGGAAATAGTCCAAGGGACAAGTCCCGAAGAGACACATAGCACTGGCAGTGGACTGGATAGATAATCATGCAAGCTTAGTGAGTCTATACCACTTACAATTTACAGCAACTCAAGGGAGAAAACTATAACAAGGAAACCACTGCAATAATTGAGTCATAATTATTAGCATTTTAAAGAGAACATTAAAATTAAACTCAGTGTACTGTATGTCTTCTCTTTAAAAATGGGACACCCTGTGGAGGGAAAGAACTCTGAGTAAAAAGTCATCCCGATTATAATGAAAACAAAGTAGTATTGGAAATATGGAGGTCAGGTGAGGTGTGGTAAGGTCATCTTGCTTCAATATTTTGACATAATTTTAGAAGACTTGGCTATTTCTTGTCTAGAAACTCACAGCATTTGGAAAGAGGGGGGTCATATTTAAATTTCTCAGGATGCATTGTGTATTAGTCGGCTAACGCTGCCATAACAGAATGCCATAGCCTGGTGGCTTAAACAGCAAATGTTTATTTCTCACAGTTCTGGAGGCTGGAAGTCCAAGATCAAGATGCCAGTCAATCTGGTTTCTGGTGAGAGCTTTCTTCCTGACTCACTGATGGGGCCTTCTCACTGTGTCCTTCCTCACATGTCAGAGACAGAGGCAGACAGAGAGAGGCAGAGAGAGACGGGGAGAGAGAGAGGGAGACCTTCTTAAAAGGTCACCAATCCTATCAGATTAGGAGTCCACCCTTATGAATCCACTTAACCTAATTACAACCTAAAAGCCCTGTCTCCATATTGGGTGTTAGAGCTTCAATATACCAATTTTGGGGTGACACAGTTAATCCCATGGCACATTCTAATAGTTTATTTGAGTCAAAGTCTTTAGCGTGGCCTATGGAAATTGGGTTGGAAAACAATGTGTACCTCTGTTATTCAGTTGGAAAGTTGTTTTCTGATCTCATTTATCTGTTGCATCACCAAGCTTTTTCTTAGCATGATTTGTTTCATATGTGGGGACTGGTCCTGGGCCAATTCTCTGACATTTCTGTCCACTCTGTTTAAGCGTCCTAAGCACTTGCTATTTCTTTTTTTTTTTTTTTTAAGATTTTTATTTATTCATTTGAGACACAGAGATACAGAGAGAGAGAGAGAGCATGAGCAGGGGGAGAGGCAGAGGGAGAAGGAGAAGCAGGCTCCCCACTGAGCAGAGAGCCAGATGTGGGGCTCAATCCCAGGACCCTGGGATCGTGACCTGAGCCGAAGGCAGATGCTTAACCATCTGAGCCACCCAGGCGCCCCAGCACTTGCTATTTCTTGAAATGCTAAATATAGTCTCTTACTGGGGCCTTTATATGCAGTGCTTCCTCTGCCTGCTTACATACTACTTCTGTGCTTGGCTTCTTCTCTTCAGTCAGATCTCTGCTCAAATGTTGCCTCCTTCAGTTTTTTAGGTACTTATTGTATACTTTCATCAATAGATTGTAAATTTAGTGAGTAGACACACTGTTTTGTTACTGTTTTTGTATGGTAAGTACTAAATAAATGTTTGTTGAATGAATAAATGAATCTTGAACCAAGTCAGGAATTTAAAAAGCTTGGGAACCAACTCTATTTTAATTGCGTGCCAAGAAGGAACAGTGTCTAGCCTTCTTCTCATTTGTTTATAAGTAAAAGTCTCTTGGACCTGAGAGCCACTCATAAAGAAGGGTATGCCCTCTCTCTCTCTCTCTCTCTGGCCCTTCCAGTCCAGCACAAGTTCATGAATACACGTATCTACTCCTTTTTAGATATCCAGTGTAATCAGTGAGCCATGGGAGTACACATTACTACTCACTCACATCTCCAGTTTGGAGTATGCTTTCCCAAAAGCATTATGGGATGGCATTATAAAAGGAGTCTATCAAAGGGGGTCAACACTTAACAGTCTCATGTCAGGAAATCCCAAATTCATTATACCAAACAGTTAAAAAAAACAAACAAACATTAAAAACAACTCAATAATCTTGGTTGTAAAAAAGCATAATTTGACTGTAGGCTAGTTTAAGTAAAAAACAATTTACTGGAAACCTGTTAGCAAAGCTGAATCCACTGATGATCCCTCCTAGCCTCTTTGGATGGTATCAACATTCTTGATGACAGCAGGGAGCAGTAAAGAACAATCAAGGTCACAGGTTGACACATATATAGAAGCTCCAGGCAATTTACACCAGCCAGTGTACTAGAGGAATGGCTCTGTCTTCTCCCAGTCCTAGCATTCCTTTCCTATGCTGCAGTGGCCACCAGGTAGAACATGAGGCCCTATACACAGGTGATGCTATGCTATTTAAAGTATCAAAATGCAGTAAGTATTCTTTTTGTTTTGAGAGAGAGAAAGCACGAGCGGCGGGGGGGGGGGGGGGGCGGGGGGTGCGGATAGGTGGGGGAGTGGGGGTGGGGAGATGGGCAGAGGGAGAAGCAGAGCAGACTCCCCACTGAGCAGAGAGCCCAATGCAGGGCTCCATCCCAGGACCCTGAGATCATGACCTGAGCCAAAGGCAGATACAGATGTCCATACAGAAGGCATCTGTATGGACACAAAGAAATGAGCCCCTCGCATGCCCCTGAATGCAGTAACCATTCTTATCTGACAAACTCAGCATACTTACTTTTATTTACAATCTAAAGCTCATTCTCCTGTCTTTTCTTGCTTCTCATTCCTCAAGACAAACAAACAAGCAACCTTTCACAATTTCTTAGACCTCCGTAATCATGAAATATAGGCAGCTGAACCCAAACGTGCTGTTTATTTCAGTTGCATGTGGCATTTCTTTTTACAATATATTTGGCATGAGAAGGCAGTTGTAAAAATGCACATTTGGAGTATCCTTTTTCAATTTAACCAAGTTTGAGTCCCATTTGAATAGAATTGAGACATCTTATTTATCTTAAATCTGTCAGCCAGCTATGTAAACTCATTTCTTTTCCTATTAGCCAAAGTAATTTCAATAGAGCATTTTGAATCATCCAAGTACTTATGTCCATATGTTCACCTCACGTAACGTTGCCAATTTTTTAACAAATGTTAACTTTTTAACTTACAAGATGACATGTTTCACTAAGAATCACCTTTAGTTTTGTATATAAAAAGTTTTCTTACGTGTTTTATCTGATTTTAGGAAGGGTCTTGCAGTGTGCATGGGAGGCAGAGAGACCAAACTTGGAAATGCTGGGAACCTAAAATGTCCCAGAAGATTATAAAAGGAAGGAACAGCATGGCCAGGAAGTCACCACTTTGGTGACTTCAGTGCTAATCTCAGCATATTTGCCAATAGAACTTTTTTTCATTCACAAAAGTATCCATTTTGAATGTTAAATTATATTATTACTCTTGTAATGACATCAAGACATATCAAGCTATTGAACTGGGTAAATTCTACAAGATGAAAGAACCTGTATGTGGGCGGGGAGTGCAGGCCACAGCTGTGAGATGCTTCATAACATCTAAGTGACGTGTTAAAATAAGTGTGAGTATAACTTATGAATCTGCTTATTCTTTCTTGCGCATTTTCTTTGGGGGAGAAGTACACAGAGTAGGAACCGTTGGGAATGGAAGTTGAAAGTTTGCCCGAGACTCACTGGAGAGAAATGCATGCCCAACTACATCTCCTACAGTATGATGATAAAATGTGTGAACAGAGGAAGGTTTAAAAACACTGCAAACTAAGGAAAAAATTTAATATAGAAAATCGCATGAAGCCTAAAAATGCCCCAGAAAATTGAACAAATAAAAGACATAACTGGCCTCTCCAGTGACCATAATCTTCATCTAAAGATGATTTTTCGTCTGTATGGACATAAAATTCTTTCCATTGATGACGTGATTCCCAATGTTAGACCAAACCAAGGAGAAATTTTCTGTTATGCTCCCACACAAATAACAAGCAGAGATAACAAACTGACCAGCTGCTGCTTCTCCCTCTCAGTTTAGCTTCAGGATGAGAACTGCTTCTTCAAATTCGAGCGAAGAGACTTCAGTTTTTATCTTTAGTTTCACTATTGTTGTCATCATTCTGAAAGAAATGGTAATTTTAGTTCTGGGGATCCTTGAGAAAGAAATACCCATGTGTATTGCCTGGGTTCACTGTGAACAACTCTCTAGGCAAAAGTGAGATAAAGCCGAAACAAATTAGTTCGACAACAGGAAAATATGTACAATGGAAAGGATAATTATTTCTTATTTTCTCTGTCTAGTATTCCATTAGTTAGGATTGTTATCTTTTGTGTTAAATTTCAGATTTTTGTACCAAGGCAAGAGAGTGTTCTGCGCAAAAAAAAAAAAAAAAAAAAAAAAAAAGGGGAGCATTAGACCTTTTTTAATTTTTTGAATAGGCTGGTTTTGCTTTAATAAATTAAATATGAATCATTCTTCTAACACGTTATCCGAAATGCTGTGTGTGGTTGCCTTGATACTGGCAAACAAAATTTATTATATACTAATATATACAATATGTGTATTTTTTTAAGTATAAAATAATACAGGTGTGGAAATTGTGGCAGCTTAGTGTGTGAAAGATGTCTTTATTTATTGAAGTGTTATTATCATACGGTGTTCTATTAGTTTCAGGTGTACAATATAATGATTTATCAGTTCCATACACTTCTCCATGCTCATCAAGATAAGTGCACTCTTAATCCCCTTCATCTATTTCACCCATCCCCCACCCACCTTCCCTCTGGTAACCATCTCTGTTCTTTGTATTTAGGAATCTGTTTTTTTGTTTGTTTGTCTCTCTGTCTTTTTTTAAGGATGTTATTCCATAAGTTTGTGATTTTTTCAAGGGTGGGGGGCAGGCATGAAACTATTATACCAGAAAGTCAACAAAAATTTAAGAACAATCAGACCAGAAGAAAATGAGGGGATGGGAGAGACAGAGAGAGAAATAGACAAGGAGAGAGAGAGAGAGAGACTAAGAAGGAAAAGGCAAACCACTGAAGTCAAGGATTTTGAAAAGTTAATAACAGCAGAAGTGGAAGGAACGTGGAAGGATGGAATTAATAAAGAAAAAAAAAGAACACATTTCAAACAAATGTAGTGATAATACATAAATCCAAACATGATTTATTTCAAAAACAGTAAAATCTAACCGAGTCAGGAAAAGGTAAGCAAGAAAGCATAGACACAAAAGATTAGAGAGAAAATGGAAAAGAACCAAAGATACAGAGTGAATGAATTAAACAATTTATCACTTCTTCAAATCAATTTGAAAGCTGAATATAATAAATGAGATTCTGGGAAAATGAGAATTGCTAAAATCGACAGTTGAAGTAACAGGAAACATAAGCAGACCAATTTCATGAGGGAAACTAAACATGCTCCAAAAGAAAATAGCCTCCTCCTGACCACTGCATCTCTAATATCCTGCAAAAGGCCAAGAACCAGAGGTTATTACAGGTGAATTTTATCGATACTCTTAAGAAATTGATCATGCTGATGCTATTTAAACTTGTCCAGAGCACTGAGAGCAAAGGAAAAGTTCAAAACTATTTTTAAAAGTCAAACATAGCCTTGATATCAAAACCAGAGCAATCAGTGCAAAGAAAGAAAACTCATTTAAAAATACTGATTTATAAGTCTCTAATAAAATAGACTCCAGCAAAAAGCTAAATTAGGAAATACCATAGAAAACTAGAGTTTGTTTCCAGAATAAAAAATAATGTTAAGAAATATATGTATATAACATAGTATGAAATGTATACTGATATAAACATATGCAACATAGCATAGAATAAAAACATATACAAAAGCTAGATTGATGGCCAGAAGACATATGATGAAATTTAAAATGTATTTTTCATTAAAATCACTTAGCTTTCAAGAAAATAGTAATCGATGTATACTTTCAGTGTAGTGTTTAAAATGGAACACTGAAAGAAAACATTACATTCAGAAAGCGTAAAGTGTATCACTACCACCATTATTAGTTAACATTATTCCAGAAGTACTAGTCAACATAAATGCACAAAAAATGTGCATAAAATATGCATAAAATATCTATGTTAAGGAAGATGTGAAATTACCCTTATTTAAAGATGATGAGATCATATAGCTGGTTATTCAAAGTATTTAAACTTAAACTCTATTAGAAACTCTAAATAAATACATCAGTGTAGGTACAAAATTAATATACCCAGTGTTCATATTTTTAACCTCTTGGAAATTAGAGATTCCATTTATAATAGTAAACAGTTGGAAATTATAAAAAATAAACTTAAGAAAGATCCAGACCTAAAGGAAAAAACTTTAAATACCCATCAGTTGTTCAGTACTGTGTAATTAATCACCTCAAAATTTAATGGCTTAAAACACAGTAATATATTCACTCATGTTTCTGTTGGTTTAAAGTTTGGACTGTGCTCAGCGGGAATGAATCCTCTCTGCTCCATGTGGTGGTGTTGGCCTTACCTGTGTCTCCATGTGTTCTCTTCCTGTAGGAGGACAGCTTGGCAACAGCCTTCCATGTGAGAGGATAAGCCACAAGATTATTTTAGGCTTAAACTTAGAGTTTGTAGGGATCCACTCAGAAATTGAGAGTTGGTATAAAGATTATTTTAAGCTGAAGACATTTGAGATTTAACAGATGCAGAAAGAAACCTTCTCAGAGCTTCTCTGATCTGACTAAAAGCAGAAACTTCCGAGAAGTGAGGGCTACCATAAATTCCCTTTTTAGGGCACCATCTACTCCCAGGAGAAAGGCAAAAGTAAACCTACTAGAAATCCCCTCTCTGGGAGTATTACAGCCCTGAAGAAGACCGCTCATACCTATATAGACAAACATTATTGCGAGCTTTCTTTTTTTTTTTTAAAGATTTTATTTATTTATTTGACAGAAAGAGAGATAGCGAGAGCAGGAACACAAGCAGGGGGAGTGGGAGAGGGAGAAGCAGCCTTCCTGCCGAGCAGGGAGTCCGATGTGGTGCTCCATCCCAGGATCCTGGGATCATGACAAAGGCAGGCGCTTAATGACTGAGCCACCCAGGCGCCCCTATCACAACCTTTCTTACCTCCCATTTGTTCTAAAAACCATTTGTCTTTCCTTAAGGGACCTATTTGTACTTCCCACAGAAGCCATTTCTTTCCTTTTCCCTACTAATTTAGGTATGTAAACCTTTACCTTTAACCATTTAACAAGCTAGCTACTTCTTTTGTTGGCTCCTCTGTGCTTATGAATAAACATGTTTCCCCTGTTAATCTGGTTTTTGTCAGTTTAATTTGCAGGTTTCAGGTACCAAGTCTAAGAGAGTTGGAGGAAAAAGTTTTTTCTTCCCTGACAAACTCAAGTTACAAGGCCAGCCAGGATTCAAGGCCAACCTGGGAAAATAGATTCCATCTCTTCTTAATGGGAAGAGCAACAAAGAATTTGTGACCACTTTTAATTTACTGTATTTACAAAGGGAGATAAAATGAGACACCTAAATACCTTGTTCTTAGTCAATAAGGATAAATGTTGTAAACATTTCTATTCCTTCAAAATGCATCTATAAGGTTAATGGGATTGAGAAAATATTGGCTAATTATTTTGTTTCTTTGACCCTTAGCTTGATGCTAAACCTCATATGTGAAAACAGGAACAGTTGGTATAAATAGTGACAAAAATAATTATGATGATGATAAGTCATGATAAAAACATAATTTTAATTAGTAGTAATATTTCTACAGATATTGAAACATATTACAAAAACACAGTAATAAAAACTTTTGATGTTGTCACAGAAATCAGCAGGTAGGTAAATGGATTGAAGATTTCATAAATATATTAAGCGTATGATAAAGCCATCATTTAAAAACAATGAGAAAGCTATGAATTAGTCAATATACGGTTAATAAATAACTGATAAACCAAGTAAAAATAAAATGCTAGATATGTACAACACTTTTTACACTACGCTATTCTTGCAAAAAATAAAGCTAGAGGACAATAGAGAGGAATTTCTTTTATAATCTTGGAGAGGAAAAGGTTTTCCTAAATAAAAAAGAATCCAGAATTTATAAGATAATCTTTATTATGTAAAATTTAAAATGTACATATGGCGGGGCACCTGACTGGCTCAGTCAGTGAAATGTGCAACTCTTGATCTCAGGGTCATGAGTGCAAGCCCCACACTGGGTATGGAGATTACTTAAAAATAAGATCTTCAAAAAAATGTATGTATGGAAAAGGAATACCAGAAGACAAAATACCAAAAGCAAACTGATAAATACATAGAGAACAGTTAAGACTCAACAAGAAAGCTACCACAAACCCAATAGAAAATAGAATAGGCAAAGGATATGAATAAGGGGTACAGTGGTTAATTCCATGTGTCAACTTGACTGGCCTACCCGATGCTCAGACAACTGGTAAGACATTTCTGCGTATGTCTGTGAAGATGTTTCTGGAAGGGTTTAGCATGTGGTTTAGTTAGCTGAATAAAGCAACCTGCCCTCACCAATGTGGATGAGCATCATCCAATCTACTGGGTGCAAAAATGGAACCAAAAGGCAAAGGAAGGGTGAATTTTCTCTCTCTTTTTGAGCTGGGGCTTTCATTTTCTTCTGCCTTTGGACTTCAGAGCTCCTGGTTCTCTGGCTTTTGGACTCCAGGACTTAACTGGTTGGAAATACATGAACGATTATTACAACAAAACAAACAAACTCTATAAAGGTATTTTAATTAAGTGCCCAAAATTGAAACCAACAGACTTTCTGTTTCTGGGCTAAACCTTTATAGAATAGAGCGTATTGTTCCTGTAAACCACCTAAACATTTAACGCAACAGTTTCCTCATTAAGGCTCATTTTCAAGACCCTTGTTTCACTTTATTTTGTCCATTATATTTGTCCATTAATCCAAAATTATTGGATCACACACTTTCCCTGCCTCATCTCAACCAGTTCTTCTTTTTGCAAAACTTACCTCAAAAATCACCAACAAAGGCTGGATCCCAATTTTCCCATTTGACACACTATTCAGAATTGGTTAAGAGGGTGATTCTCTACTGCTCAGCTCTGAATAAGAGATTTTAGTGGGGTTCTTTTGGGGAGTTGACTGTTGACTATATCAATAATCGTAAGAGGTGGGTCATTTAACCAAATGTTAAAATGAAGTGTTCCTAGGTTGGCAGTTAACCTTCTGTTGGCCACTACCCATCTCATCAACTTTATCTAAATGACAACCCTTTTTAGAGCCACAGTCCAGTATGCACTTTTCTATATAGGAGTACAGAAAATAACATCTAAGGATATTAATTAAATAATTAACATTAATGCATGGAATTAAAGACACAGGGCTAGAATCCCTATTTCTGAACTTTCAAACTTAAATGTTCTATTAAAATAATGCCGGGGCACCTGGGTGGCTCAGTCGTTAAGCGTCTGCCTTCAGCTCAGGTCATGATCCCAGGGTCCTGGGATCAAGCCCCGCATCGGGCTCCCTGCTCGGCGGGAGGCCTGCTTCTCCCTCTCCCACTCCCCCTGCTTGTGTTCCCTCTCTCACTGTGTCTCTCTCTGTCAAATAAATAAATAAAATCTTTAAAAAAAAAAAATGCCTATCGCTGAGGAACTCAATATTTTTAAAAAATAAAACATAAGCCTCAAAATTATTCTATTAAATTTGAAATTTTGGCTGAGGGCCTCATTTTTAAAATGGTACTATAAGTAAAAATGTGACCAAAATTTAGTTCATTTATTTTAGGGGTATATGTGGAATTTTGAAGTAGAGTTTCTCAAACTTACAATAAGAATTGCTTAAAATTCTTGTTAAAATTATGTATGCTTGGCCCTTCCTTGATCTATTGAACATTTTTAGAGGAGGTGCCTGAGAATTTGCTCTTTTATCAAGTTGTCAGATGTTTCTTGACCTAAGGCAGGTATGGGAAATGATGCATTCTAGGCCAGTGGCTCACGACCCTGTCTGTACTTTTGAGTAACCTGGGAAACATTTTTAAAAACCCTCACAGCTACCTATACCCTAGATCAATTAAATTAAAATTTTTGGAGGAGAGACCCAAGCATGTATGTTTTTATATCTTCCCAGGTTATGCTAATGTGTATCAAACCAGAACTTCTCATTTATGTGCATACAAATCTTAATAAAATACAAATTGTGATTCAGTGGCTGTGGGGTAGGGTCTGGGATTTTGCAGTTCTAACAAGTTTCCAAGGGAGGCTAATGTTGTTGTTCAGCAGACCACACAATGAGTAGCAAGAAATTAGAACAGTGATTCTCTAAGTCTGATCCCCAGACTAGCAGCATCAGCCTCATCTGGGAGCTTGTAAGAATACAAATCCTCGGGGCCCACCTCAGACCTACTCAGTCAGAAACCTTGGGGCCCAGATCTTGCCTTTACAATGCACTACCATAACCTCACAAAAAAATAGCAGATTCACAGTCATTTATTTTACTGAGCTTCCAGCAATAATTTTGCTCAAGAACAATAATTAATAAATAAAAATAGTTATGTAGGTAGATAATTAAAAGCCCCACATTTATAGGAAAATTCTGGATTTAGAATTAGACAACCAAATTTAAAATTGTAGTTCAGTTTTCTGTTAGTTACAGCAGCTTGGTGAGTCACGTAACCCTGAGCCTTCAATTTCTTAACTTAAAAAAGACACTAAAGTGAATACCAATACCTTCCTTACCTACAGTTATTGGAAGTAGTGGAAATCTGTACTTGGTAATGACAAGTATGATGCATAAAGAAATATATAATTAAACTTTTAAACTTGGTTCCAGCTGCACAAACTTTTTAATCTATTCAGAAACAAAGTTTAGCCAACACTAAAGAAAGCAAAGAGTTGCTAGAAGGAACAAAAGAAAGTATGGTAACATTTACTAAAGACCCATTTGGTGCTTTATATATGGTATAGTTCATTTTTCCAACATCCTTATAAATTACAAGTGAGGAAATTGAGATTGCAAAGAAATTAAGTGAATTGCCTTTAGAGCTACATTAATGGGCTTTTGTATCAGGAGAGCTAATTTTTGAGTAATATCTGTCAGTAGCTATGTGACTGTTGACTAAAATTCTCTGTCTCAGTATGTCCTTAATGAAATGTATTTAATATCTGACCTACCAAATACTTAGTACCCATAAATTTAAAAATGATGTGAAATTGCTATAAAAATCTCAAAGATTTTTAGTGATATGAGGCATTATTATGCAAAATAGCATGTAGAAAGCCTTATGCTAAAAACTTTAATATTTTCATATTTTTGTAAATTTACTTCAGTTTCTCTGTCTTATACATATATCATAGGCAGTATTGAGCTGTATAATATACATGTATCTTCAGCCTTAATTTCCATACATTTTAACTTCATAAGTTATTTTTTATGAATATTATTCACTAATCAGGAGAGGACCCTGAATATAATCATGTTGAAGATTTTGTCTGACTGTTGTGTCATTTTCATTTTACTGGGAGGGAATTCGTCTACTAGTGTTGGTTTTATTGATAACTTCGATGGTTCCATAGAACCATAGTATTTTATATGATCAGAGCTTTGTTGTGCCACTGTTTAGGGACAGGCTTTCTCCATCAGATTCTTGCTCTCTTGTGGTTTTGCAGTTACTTTCGTACAGCTTCCCAGGGCTCCCAGTTGAGAACTGAGCATCTTGTGTGTGGCTCAGTTCCTATTCCACGGTGACTGCAGGTGTTGCTTCTGATTCAATGACTGAGCTGGCAGGGGTGTCTCTATCCTGTTACTTCTGAAGAAAGCAGATGTATGTGAGCCATGTTGCCAGGCAGGGGTTGGCAGAAATGTTTTTCAACTTTCTTACTTTTACAAGCAACAGTCCTTTATCAGACCCTGCTTTTAACACAGTGATCCTGACCCTGACTCTATTTCCTCACCTCTTATGGGGAATGTTTATTCCTTATAACCCTACATGAGTCAAATTCTCAGCTGCTTCTGCCTGCTTCTGGGCCTGGAGCCTGGAGTGCTCATGGCTTTAGCTCTGTTCTGTGCTTTGTTTTCTGATTTTTAGAGACATTTATTTTATTTTATTTTATAGCATGGCCATATCTTTTCTTTTTAATTTGCCATTAATCAATTATTATTATATATTTAGAGATGAGGAAGGGCCTCAAAGTATAACTTTCCTTGCCAGCTTAATAGGAAACAGTGCCAATTTTATGAAATGGATGTTAGAGATATGAGGATTAGAAGAGTGGAGAAGACATCAGAGAAAAGGGCCCAATAGCACTCATAGGCAGAATCAGATCATTACAGTAATTTCTGTATGTTTGTTCCATGGGTGCTGAAGCAGTACCTTTCCATCCTCAGTGCTGTGGAGGCTGAGCCATTTCTTTGTTCCTCTTTTATTGTTTGTCACTTCATTGCTTTTCTTCATGTGCTCACCCCTGGGGGATGTGAGCTTGTTTGGTCTTTACAGAGCCTCTAAATTGGCCCTTTTTCAGTTGAATGTCCCCCCAGCTGACTATGACTAAATCAGATCAAACTTTTGCAACTTGATGGATTGTCCTATACTCTATCATCAAGAAGGCTGAAAAAAGAGTAACAGGAAAGTTGTCCATTTGTAGGCTTTCCCTAAGGACACATTCACTTGCCCCATGTCTTGCTTGCAAAACTCACCTGTCTAGCACTAAGTTATAAAATACATAAAAAAACATCAATTAGAAGCCCTGAACAGAGTTTTTTGTGACTTTTTCAATTGAATGGGTTATATTAACTAGCCATAATTGGGTAAAATTATGTTGTCATATTACCTCGTGGTTTTGTCTCAAGAGAGATACAAACCTCCTTATCATTGGGAACTTACCCTGAGTAATGTCTCAAGGTGGCTCTATGTGAAAAATCACAGGATGTATATATATAGATATAGATATAGATATATAAATTTAACTGGTTTATTCTCAGAATCATTACTGAGCTTCTGAATTTATCTTTGTGAGAGTAAGAAATGTGTGTAGATTTAGATTTTTACTGTATTAAAAATTAAAAATTTCATATAGAAATCATTGCAATATAGTTTAAACAAAAATAGAATATGTAGAGAAAATAAATACAATAGTTATACTTTATTTTTTTCATTAGGGTGTACTTTTCATTTTAACTAGCAATCTGGAAAAATAATTATCTATCAATTATGTAAGGGGTGGATCAATCAGTGTGTAGATTAACAGTGATTAAAAATAGTAATAATTTGTGATGTCAAAAAAGGAACAGAATATTAAATTGAACTTTTTTACTTAAAAATATTTACAGAGGCTAGACCATCAATGAAGGAGAGGCCAGGGAATTTTTAAGCAAGTTTTGGAACCCTTATTTTATTCTGCTCTTGGATAGGTTCCAGCAATGAAAAATTCTTTGGAGAATGCAGTCAGTATGCAGTGTGTTTCCAGGAAAGATGGAGTGGAACTGGTTCATTCCTAGCCCATTAAATTTGGACTTCAATATATGAATGCAGAAACTTGAATATGGCTCATTTCTGAAATAGCTCTCATTGCAGAATGGGAGAAATGGGCCAAAGTGGAACCGATCTGTTTTTCTACCAAGAAATGAACTAACATCTTGTTTCTTTCCCATGGTTCAGGCTTCAACCCTATGAAAGGATCCCATCTTGGAAGGGACTTCACTCAAGAGGATTATGTGAGGAGTAGGGTGCCCTCCAATAGAGAGAGTTCCCTGAGCCCTCCAGATGTGTTTATTAGGATCTTTTTCAGCATGAGAGCTGGTTGGGAACAAGGACTGAAAAGATATAGATAAACCTTAAATTTTGTGGGTTAGTGACAAGAACATAAAACCTGAGGTCTCAAGTTCAAGTTTCTTCCCTACCCCTTTCTCTTTTGTAATCTTGGGCAAGTTAGGCTTTAGTCCCTTAATCTGTAAAATGATTACAAGTATATAAGCCTCATATTGTAGCTAGTGATTATCAATTCAGGGGACTCTACAGGGATAATCCAGTAAAGAATATGAGGGTGGGAGATGAGAAAGGGAAGCTGTCCCTCTCCTCTTCAATTGAAGGGCCTCTGGATTTATCAACTGAATGGGTAAGATGTACCAGTGAGCTTTAATTTGAAGAGGGGTTGACTAAGAAAATGAAAACCAGGGTTGAATGTAAAATATAAAGGACCGAATGATGGGTTTTTTCATTTTAGGTTTTCAATTCAGAAAATTTAGAATCATGAGGTAATAACAGGGAGAGACAAACCTGGGAGTATGAAGTTGTCATAATGGAGATCTCAACAAAACTGCATGGCTCTCAAGAAAATGGGGAAAAACGAGAGTGGAAGCCAAGTCAGGGCAATGCTGAAAGGAAGTGCACAGAGCTAGTGTGCTATTTCTAAAGAGGGTGGACTTTGGAGTCAGAAGGTGTGTTTGAGAAACGGCTTGGGTAGCCTTTGGCAAATCATGCCATCATGTTGGGCTCATAATTCTCCTTTAGGAACAGCCTCTGAGGTCAGGGCCTTCTCTTTCATCTTCTCCCTCAGATTCTGTCCTGCATCCATGCTTTACTATTTGCCGTTTCTTTGAGCATAGAAAGCTCACCTTTGTCTACTGCCTTTGTGCTCATTGCTCTGTCTTCCTGAGGTGTTCCCAAGGGGACTCAGAGTTTCAGGACAGCAGGGCTTAAATCTTCCTTCTTTGTATCTCCAGAATTTAGCACAGTCACACATACAATAGCATAGCTGTTCAAGAGTTTTTTTTTAATGCATGAAAGGATAAAGGAAGAAAGCAGGAAGAAAGGAATGAAATAAAATGGTTTAGTATTGATTCGTTCATACCCAAAGACCTGTTCAGCCCTATAATTAGGGTCACACATGGACAAGAGAAATTCCACAGGTAAAATCAAATCTGTGGCTAAGGAGCAGAGTGGTGAGTTGGGGCGGGGGTATGTGGCAAGGCAATAATAAACTAAATTGATGATGTGTCTCATTAACACAGATTTTCAAATCAGTGAGCTAATAAGCTTACAGCCTGAGCAGGGTGGGGATTGAGAGAAAAAGAGAGAGAACGAATATAGGGAATTGTGAGTTTTAAGGCTATGAACCCCAGCTGTGCCCTCCGAAGTAGGCAGTATTCACTACCAGTCATTCTATATTGACTTTTTACGTAACATCTATGGTGATGCAGGTAGAAAAGATGAGCAGGATAAATAGCAGAACAACCCAGGCATCAGCTATGTCAGTGCTTTTCATTTCTGCTGAAATAGCATTCAGCCAGCCAGTTTACTTTTCGGACTCTTTGGCCTGCCATATGGGTACCAAACTCCCTGCAGCCACTAACTCAGAGCTCAGCCGAACTGCTGGAGACAATCCAGGAAATGTTCCCTTTCACTATCACTTGTCAAAGCTAAGATCTTGCACCTAATACAAAACCGTCCTATGATTTGACTCTGCATGTAAAAAATCTAATTGGGGACTTCATAGATTTTCCCATTGTAAATGTCACCACTCCATCAAGCTACTTCTCACTGTCCAGAGCTATATACAAACTCTCTTTGCTATTATCCTTCAGCTCGGACTTAAATCAGTGGCATTTGGACTTTTAGCAAAGGAACAATTTGTGGTGTTGTAGTTCTTAATGCAAAATTTAATGTGGGGCATCAATGTGATAGAATAGCTCTGGCAGAATGAGTTGAGATGGAATGGATTTGAGTTCTATTTTGAGGTTGTTCTTATGCCAGTTCCACATTAGCCCACTGGGAAAAGAAAACAATGGAGAGTGGTCAGAAAATTGGGTTCCAATTTTAGCATGAAAAAGCTGTGTGAACTTGAGTGCAGCTCACCTATCTCATATAACTTTTCTAATGTACAAAACAAGGCGATGGAACAAGATGATTTTTGCAATGCCTTTCAGTCATAAAATTATTCAGAGTGAAATAATTCATTTTATTTGCAGTTTTAATCTTGATACATTAAAAATGGTTTTCTACATCAAAGATTGAGAGAAAAATAGCAACAGAGTTTGTTAAGGAGTATGGATTCATGTAGCTTAATATTGCACAAAGAGGCTGTGTTATTCATTAGGGCATTGATTAGTTATTGACTTGATGGAAGAGAAAAAAGATCTATAATAAATGAAGAAATAAGGTGAAAGCTGCATCCTTAAAAGTGCAACCAGATTCCCATGTGTGTATGTCATTTCTCTACTTTATTTAACACAATTTGAACAAAACATTTCATTGTTATGCCCCAGACTACTCTGCTCGCTCAAATAAATATTGGATTCCCTAGATATAAAAAGATTTTTCACCTTTCAAAGGGACTTTGCAAGGTTCCAGTGACCTGCTCCTTAGGCAAACAAAATGTCTTTTTCTGCACATAATTTTGACTTGAGAGAAGGTAAATTGAAATGACATTTTAAAATTTAAAATTAGTTTTAGTAAATCCAATACTGACAGTATACTACTTGAGGGCACCAGACACTTGAAAGTTCAGAGATCAGTCCCTCCTCAGAGAAATCCTGCTTTTCTGTATCAAGAATATTTATTCATTTATTTTGGAAACTTTGAATGTGAAATTGAGCATCAGAAATAGCAAGCTGACAAAAATAATATCATGCTTATTTTTTTGTACTTTTTCAAATACTTCCATATGACTAAATTTAATTATCATAATTTTTGTAGTTTTTTTTTTTTTGAGAGAGAACACACAAAAGCGGGAAGGGACAGAGGAAGAGGGAGAGAAAGAATCTTAGGTAGGCTCCAGGCCCAGTGCAGAGCTGGAGGCAGGGCTCGATCCCATGACCTTGAGATCATGACCTGAGCTGAAATCACGAGTCGGATCCTTAACCGACTAAGCTACTCAGGTGCCCCATAATTTTTGTAGATTTTAAAAGTGAAATATAATATAAAATTAAATGTATAAATCCTGTGTGTGAATTTTTTTCAAATGTATAAACATCTGTAAGTATCACCCAGATAAAGGACAATATTAGCACATCAGAAACTTCCCTTGTGTCTTCTCACATTTAATTCCCACCCCATAGTTGTAACTTCTGTGACATTTTTAACATAAATTATGTCTGTTTCTGAACTTGACATAAAAAATTATACAGTATGTAATACTTTTTTCATCTTGCTTCCTTATCTCAATTATTTCTATCAGATTTATCTGTGTTATGTATACCAGCATTTATTTTTTCAGAATTTTTTATTGCTGTGTTATATTCCATTAATAAATATACCATAATTTATCAATTTCAATATTGATATACAGTTATATTATTGTTATTTTATTATGAATAACACTGCTATCAACACTTAATGCACTTACATGTTGGAAAATATAGTTTCTATATATGGGGTAAAATTGTGTGTATTTAGCATAACAGTTACTACCAAAGTTCTCCAGAGTATTGGTTGAAATACTAATTTACATGCCAACCAGCAGTGCCAACACTGATTTTTATTAACATATTATTGGTGTTTTTTAAATTAATGGTTTCAATTTGAATATCACCATAGTGATACACATTTTATTCTTCATTTTAATTTCCCTAATATAGAGTTCTATGAATATCCTTTTGTATTGTTATTCTATTAAACGTATCTCTTGAATTCTTAAGTTCTGTTAATGCATTTTCAGTTGTAAAATTTCCAGAATATGTTTTCAGTTTCCTGCTGAAAATCTGCATTTTCTGTATTTTCTGAACATATTAAGTATAGCTAATTTACAGTTCTTTCTGGATAGTCCCAGTATTTGGGTCACTCTTAGGTATTTTTCTGTTATTTATTTTTACACTTGATTTTTTGGTCACTTGATTCTATTTCTTGGAATGCCTATTAATTTTTCACTAAAAAATGGGATATTCTGTGTCTTGGTTGATGCTTTTTCTGGAGAGGGTTTAATTCTACTCTGGCAGGTGAATAGAGTACACGTAAATGACCTTATTCCAGTGGATCCTTTGTTTCCAGTTTTAACAGGCTGCTGTATTTTAGGTTGCTTTTATCCTAGGGTGTGATTCCCACTCATACAATGTAGCTCTGTTAGTGTCTCACCTGAAACTACTCTTCCCTCCCTCCCACCCTTTCTTTAGTTCTTTCTCTCTTTCTGTCTGTGGCCAGTCTTGAATTCTAATTTCTTTGTAGCAAGGCTGCCAAACTATTTTCTCAACTCTCTAGCTCATCAGATACTGCTCTCCACTTGCTTTTTAGGAGTCTCAGCTTACACACACAAAGTATAAGAATTGGACAGTGCCCAAAGAGGGAATGACCTATAAATTCCAGGCTCACTCTTTTTGGTTTCTTCCCTCTGGTCTTTTGTCCCTTAAGTTTTTGTCACCCTATGAACCCCAAACTCCAGATTCTGTGTCCCTTTCCCAGTTTGACTGTTCAAGTCTTTAGGCTACCATGGCTTTCATTTCCCCAAAATGTGATTGGCAAGTTTTCTGAGGCAACAACAGAAGTGAATGGTTGCTTACCTTGTTGTGCTTCTCTTCTTCAGCCTGCCCTTCTCCCTGTGCTTTCCTACATCTTCAAACAGTTTTTTGTGTATTTTATCCATCTTGTATAGTTTCTTAGTGGTACGATTAATTTCTTACATGTCCCATTTTCATGGTTGGAAGCCAGAGCATTTTTTTTAAGTAGCGTGATAAGCATGGTAGTGCTGATTCGAAAGATGGAAAAAATAAAAAGTGAAGAAGTAAGCATTTCCTTTGATCACACAGCAGGGCTGTTGTGGACTGGGAATTAGGATTTCAGTCTCAGGAACTAGTGATCCAAGTTGTTTGTTGGTTTGTTTTTTACTTTACATGCTTTAGATTTTAGATAAATTGAGCTTCCATGGTTCAATTTTAATCAGATTATATTGAGGAAGAAAATTAATAAGCCAACAATCCTAGTTTGTAACAGAATAAAATCTTGAGTGTATTCTTATGAATACTAACTTAATTAAATATTACATTCAGAGAATAGGGAGAAGTTTTCTTGAATTAGCAGCTACAGATGAAGTGCACAATCAGAAAGAATATATAGAATACTGTAGAAATAAAAATAACTTCTAACTTCCCTTTACTTGAAATCTAATGCCATAACCTTGTCCACAAGTCATATGACAATGATACTGACCTTAATCATAAACCAGTGTATTCATAATATCCAAACCAGTGGCTGACAAGTGGACCCTTTAAATGGAAAATAACATTCATTTTATGACATCCTACAATGCTTATAGTGATTTTCACTTATTAACTCATAAGTATTTTATGATAATACTATAAGGTAGTTCCGTATGTTGTAAAGATGAAAATGGATGCACAGATACAGTCACAGGAATTGACCTGGGGCAATGAGGAATTTATGACAGAAATGAAACTCAGGTATTTTGTCTCAACCTTGGGCTCAGTCTCCTTTTGCTGTACTGGAAATCTGAATGTATTGTGGATACAGCCCAAGAGCTCTGCTTTACCCTACATCTGTTGAGCTACCCTCAGGCAGTTGAAAATACAAAATAAACTCCATGAGGAAAGGTTTTTGAGGCTTACAATAAAAATGTTGTGGAAAGCACCTGCTATTTAAAGTATCACTGGAACCTTTCTCTTTTGCTTGTTATAACCTTTCATAGGAATTCCAGTGTTCTGTACAAATCCTCTCTTGCTTCAGGAACTTAGGGAATCCTCAATGAGAATTTCACATGAGCATCAGGGACACCATTTACATAGATCTCAACATGAAGGATGAGTTAGTGATTTGTTAGCCTTAGGATCAAGTGTCCTTCCATGGTTCTCTTCCATGTTCTACCAAAGAAGTTTCAGGCATTCCCCCCCCTTATAGTTGTCACTGCTTTCTTTGCCAGATATGACACAATCTGAAAATGTTTTACAACTGTTTATGAGGTTTTCTGTCATGTAATATATTTATGAACTGATTGATGCCCCCAGTTAGAATTTCAAATTTTTACAAAAATCAGGAGAGATTGAGTCTTTTCCTTGTGTGTCACACTCTGTCAGAGAAACCTCAAAGAAGTCATACTTGATATTGAATGAGAGACAAAGTTTAATGGAAAAACCATGTCCTCCCAGTAGATACTAATTTTCTGATGCTTAGGTTAGGAAATTAATACTATTGACAAAAATGATGATGTGCTCACCATTTCATTTCCCCTCTGATGAACAAGCCATCATTAGGTATAAAAAAACCCTTTGCTCAATTGACTTTCCAGTATCATTTCAAGAAATTACTATCAGAGTAGATCAACAATCTTAAAAGAAGCTCAGAAATATCTGAATTTCTCAGAATACAGTTGGAACATCCCACTGCAGAAATTATAACATTTCATTTACAGATGGAAGAGCCTGGCTAGAAAGCAACTGTATAAAATAAATAAAATGCTATGTCAGATCCATATAGTAGATCATTAGTAATCATAGAAAGAGGTATTCATGGGTGGCATAGCCCTTCTTGTACCTGGACTCTAGTGATCCTCATTTTCTAATAACTGATTTATCTAGAGATAACATTGCATTTTATAGATTTGAGTCATTAATCTTTGAATGGTCATAGTAATTTCTAATTTTTACAGAACCTAGTTACATACTATATAGAACTTGGTGAAAATTGAGCTCTCTCTTTTAATGAAAGCTTTCTTTCTGATTCTTAGTATGGAAAAATGGATTAAATTGTATTAGAACTTTTACAATGGTGGGCTATGAAAAAACTATTTAATGCTTTCCTTGAATCATATGAGTGTTCAAAGATTACCATTTTATAGGTTTGCTAATTTTCCAAAAAAGAATGATTCAGGTAATTGCTATGATTTCTTTCTTTAGGTGTTCTCACTTATAGTATGCTATTATTCTGTCACAGAATAAAAGGTTAAAAAACATTCTTTGGTAATTTCCTGAAATGAGCCTTCTTATTTTGTGTAAGAATTCAGAAAAGATCAGAATTTAATAAAATGCATTTTGTTCAGAAATGAAAATACTTGAGAAAAAGGAGTGGGTGGGGGAGGAGAAGAGATTCAATTGTACTCAAGTTTTTACCAGCAAATGCTCAATTCTGGTTGAGTAAATATAGTTACCTTTTGAGAAATAGATGCACAAATGAGTTTGTGCTTCAGTGCCAACTGCTTTAAATCTAATTGTTAACTTTTGAGACCTAAATCTGTAGCTTTTCTTTTGGTTTTAGGCCAAGAAAAACACTGCTGTTTGAAAAACCTACAACTGTGGCATGGTGGACTCAAGATGATAAATTATATCATCCCCGTTACCGTGTTGTATGGTGGCAGCTAATCATAAATAGAATATTTTGTATGTATAACAGGAAATGATTTGATGTTTAGTGAGAAAGACATTAGATATCCGTTCCTTTTAAATAAAACTAGTTCATCTAATACTGTAATCAGAGAGGTCAGCATTGCCCTTGGATATCCAGCATTTTGAGGGAAAAAAAAAAAAAATGAGAGCATCAGTTAAGGCAATTATGAGTTTCTTGCAACATTCAGATGTGAATTGGGGTTCCTTTGGGAAATGTTGGCAAGTTTTCAAACATGAAGGCAAGTATTTCTTAAAATGCAGGAAGTGTTTATTTAAATATTTGAGGGCAAGGCAGTGGAAAAAGTTGATTTGACCCTAACTTGAGATATAGCTCAACTTAGTAAGACGAAGATAGCCATAAGATGATGCATGGTCATTTTTTTAAAAGATTTATTTATTTATTATAGAGAGAGACAGAGAGAGCGTGCACAGTGGGGAGGGACAGAGGAAGAGGGAAAGAGATTCTTAAGCAGACTTCCCGCTGAGCATGGAGCCCCACCTCGGGGTTTGATCTCAGGATCCTAACTTCATGAGCTGAGCCAAAACCAAGAGTCAGATGCCTAACCGACTGCACCACTCAGGTGCCCCAGTGAATGGTCATCTTTAAGTAAATGACAACTTTTCTCCGTATTTCCTGTGTAATCTGGTAGTCTCTGTCTTGTGTGCATAAACTTTTTGGTTTACTCTGAAATAACTGTAGCTGTTAGAGTACAGTCACAACCATGACCTCTGTGCTGTGTTTCTGTATGCCATCTAGCCCTTCAGGGTTTTTTTTATTAATATATCCCCCACAGCTCAATTTCTACTTTACTGACATTATTTCAATATTTTTGTATTTTGCTTCAATTATGATAATATTTGCTTGTGTATGAATATTCTATCTGGACGGTTCTTAGCTCTCTATGTTGTCAGTGAGTCCCATGGAGGGGGATTATTTCCTCATGGTTCATCAAGTTAAAAATGAGTGGTTCAAGGCTGGAAATAAAGTCTTGTTTTCTGTCCTTGGCATTAAGCTGGAAATTTGTTCATAATCTTTCTTTAAGACAATATGCATCATCACCTCCACATATAAACTAGTTGCAGTGACTTCTATTATCTTCCCATTTCTCCTTGGAACCCAGTGAGAGAACTATGTATTTTTATTTGGTATCAATAAGCCAATGTGAGAATATCGGTGGAGAGATTATAAAATGTTATTAGTCTCCCCAACCCATTAGCCAATACTGCTTCCATAGTACATAATTCTATTTATATTTATTCCATAGATAGCATTGATTTGAAATCATATCACATTGTCTCATCTAAGAATTTTTCCTGTTATTTAGTTCTGAACTCTCTGAAATGCATGAGTTTATCAAGATCATCTTAATTTGGATATTGTGGCCAAGTTTTGCTAATCTGGGTTGTCCAATTGTGCAAATGTCAGAATCGGGATATTCTCTTATCTTTGTACTATCTGATGCCTACAGTAAGATATTCATTTATTGTTTTCCTTTTTTTTTTTTTTTTTCTTTATCCACTTTGCTTCTTGCTTCCTTTCCTTTCTCCCATCAGTTGTTTTTCAAAGGTTTATTATGGTACTGAGGACAGACGATCCAAAGATGTCCTAACATAAATAAGGCTCAGGTTTTCCAAAAGCTCAGAAGGCAGTGGGGGAAGCAACCCAAGTCAAATCTGTAAAGCAGTGAAAGTATCTCTGGGAGTGGTTTAGAGAAAGTTGTGCTGCTTACTTTACTATGGAAGTGGGAGAGAATTCCATTGAAAGGATGACACTCCAAATAGGTTTTGAAAGATGAGTAAGTTTACATAGAATAGAGGAAGTATGGATTGTCTGCTAGGTCGGGGCACAGCAATTGCAAAGCCACAGAGTCATGAAAGAACAGAGGGTGTTTAGAAAGTGTCAGTAGACTCATACGCAGCTGTGATCTCCTTGCTCTGTTGCCACAGTGAGGGGTGACACAGAAGGGGATGCCTGCATGGGACAAATTAATAAAAGGTTACTGTTGTAATTGTGTTCTGAAACTGGTTGGTTGAAAATTATTTTTCCTACAAGTTGCTCTAGGAATATAAAAAACATATTCAGATTACCAAACAATTTTGAGAATAAGAATAACACAACCACAAAATATACTTTTAAAAGTGACATGCCATTCTTCTTGTTGGAAGCAATCGTTTAAAATTAATTATTTAAAACCAATCACTTAAAAAGTTAGAATATGGTTCATGAGGCCCTTTAATTGAGGAAAGATGGCTGTCTGCTCAGTCTACCCACTGGGCAGAATCAGTTAATCATATTTATGTTGTCCTGGTGAACATTTTTTTTAAATTGATATCCTTTCCCTTATGTGTGTTTTTCTTTACTGTCAGTGGCTGTTTCTAGTCAAGATAGATTGTTAGAAAATATCTCTCTTGGCAGTCTAATCCCCTTAGAATACTGAAGAACCTATGGACATCATCTACCCATTAGGATTAGAGGTTAAGAGTCATAAATGGATTGCATGGACAGGTTTACTTTTTATTTTCTTCCACTTTCGGCAGTAGAATCTAACTAGAGAGCATCCTTTGAGCTCTAAAGGAGGTCCACAATGGTGCTCACTGAGATAAGAGCCTTATGGTGCTGAAAATTCCTGTTGCCACAGTGAATAAAACACAATTTGAGGTGTCACAGTGAGCATATGGATGTATGCTTCTGTAACTTTGAGAAGATTTAGATCAGTGTTTCTCACATTTAAGTAATACACTTACATTTTCTAAAGAGAGAAATACCTGTGTATGTGCATGTGTGTATATTTATGCATGCACATGTGTTTATAAAACTAATGCTTGAGAATAAATATGTAAAACCCAGGATGAGAAACACTTTAGTAAAAGGTAAATGTTGACTTCCGTTTCTGGCCACAATAAATAACAGACACTGGATTTACTATGCCCAAATAACTAAAAACTAGGCAACATACATAAAATAATGGTTTTCAGACATTAAACACTGGGCAATGCAGAACAATGATATTTTGGATTTTTTTCCCAGTTACTCAGTTTTGAGACTTGATTATATATCCTTCATACAAGTCCTTTATTAGATAAGTGATTTACACTGGTGCCTGGTTGACTTAGTCGGTAGAACATGTGACTCTTAAGCACATGGTTGTTGGTTTGAGCCCCATGTTGGGTGTAGGGATTACTTAAAAATAAAAATAAAAAATCTAAAAAAATAAAAATAAATATTTTCTCCAGTTCACGGCTTTTTTTTTTATTCTCTTAAGAACTACTCTTGAAATATTAGTGGTTCTTAATTTTGAAGAAGTTATTTTTGTTGTTTTTGTTCTGTTTTTTTAAACTATGGGTCATGCTTTTGCTCTTCTACCTAAGGAGTCTTTATTTAGGCAACAGCAAATTTTCCATGTTTAATTCTTGATGTATTATAATTTTAAGTTTACATGTAGGTCTATAATTAATTTTGAATTAATTTTTATGTATGGTGTGAAGTAGGAACAAGGTTTTGTTTTATTTTGTTTTTCTTCTCTTTTTTCTTTTTGTCTAGAATACTATTTGTTAAAGAAAATATCCTTTTTCCTTCGACTATGTTGACAATCAATTGATCACATACATTTTGGTCTGTTTCTAGACTCAATTCTGGTACATGGATATATATGCAATTTTATTATAAAGCTACACATAAAGCTGTACAGTAAGATGGTATGGGACTTTGGTGAATATAGATTTTCCATATTTCTTTTTCTTTTTCTAAGCTTCAGCTATTCTAATTTTTGTTTGTTTGTTCATATAAGGATTAAAATTGGCTTGTTGATTTCTACAAAAAATCTTGCGGCAGTTTTTTTATTGAAGTTGCATATTCAATTTTGGGAAAAAAATTTATCTTGACAACATTGAGTCTCCTAAACCATGAACATAATACATCTCACCAGTTATGTATGTATTTTAAAACTTTTTTAAATTAGTGTTTTATAGTTTTGTTGTATAGTTTTTGCACAGGTATTCTAAAATGTACACCTAAGTATTTCATCATTTTAGTGAAGTAGTAAGTGGATCTTTTCAAATTACAACTTCCGGTTTTTTAATTTCTAGGATTTAGAAATAAAATTGATTTGTGTATATTGTGTATATTGATCTTGTATCCTGTGACCCTGCTAAAATCACTTAATAGTTCCTGTAATTTTGGTAGATTCTTTGAAATTTTCCAGGTCAAATATCTTGTTGTTTGAAAATGAAAACAATTTTACTTCTTCTTTTCCAAAGTGTGTAATTTTTGGAGATGTATCTTGAAAAAAGTTGCTGTGGGCGATGTCAAAGAGGTTATTGCCTATGTTCTCCTCTAGGATTTTGATGGATTCCTGTCTCACATTAAGGTCTTTCATCCACTTTGAGTTTATCGTTGTGAATGGTGTTAGAGAATGGTCGAGTTTCATTCTTCTGCATGTGGCTGTCCAATTTTCCCAGCACCATTTATTGAAGAGACTGTCTTTTTTTCCATTGCATGTTTTTTCCTGCTTTGTCAAAGATTATTTGACCATAGAGTTGAGGGTCCATATCTGGGTTCTCTATTCTGTTCCATTGGTCTGTATGTCTGTTTTTGTGCCAGTACCATGCTGTCTTGGTGATCACAGCTTTGTAATATAGCTTGAAATCTGGCAATGTGATGCCCCCAGCGTTGTTTTTCTTTTTCAACATCTCCTTGGCGATTCGGGGTCTTTTCTGATTCCATACAAATTTTAGGATTGTTTGTTTCAGCACTTTGAAAAATGTCATTGGAATTTTGATCGGGATGGCATTGAAGGTATAGATTGCTCTGGGTAGCATAGACATTTTAACAATGTTTATTCTTCCGATCCATGAGCATGGAATATTTTTCCATCTTTTTGTGTCTTCTTCAATTTCTTTCATGAGTGTTTTGTAGTTCCTAGAGTATAGATCCTTTACCTCTTTGGTTAGGTTTATTCCAAGGTATCTTATGGTTTTTGGTGCTATTGTAAATGGAATCGTTTCTCTAATTTCTCTTTCTACAGTTGCATTGTTAGTGTATAAGAAAGCAACAGAAGCTAGTGAAACAAAAGCAAAAATGAACTTTTGGGACTTCATCAAGATAAAAAGCTTCTGCACAGCAAAGGAAACAGTCAACAAAACAAAGAGGCAACCCACAGAATGGGAGAAGATATTTGCAAATGACACTACAGATAAAGGGCTGGTATCCAAGATCTATAAAGAACTTCTCAAACTCAACACCCAAAAACCAAATAATCAAGTCAAAAAGTGGGCAGAAGATATGAAAAGACACTTCTCTGAAGAAGACATACAAATGCCTAACAGACACATGAAAAAATGTTCATCATCATTAGCCATCAGGGAAATTCAAATCAAAACCACATTGAGATACCACCTTACACCAGTTAGAATGGCAAAAATGGACAGGGAAAGAAACAACAAATGTTGGAGAGGTTGTGGAGAAAGGGGAACCCTCTTATACTGTTGGTGGGAATGCAAGTTGGTACAGCCACTTTGGAAAACAGTGTGGAGATTCCTCAAAAATTTAAAAATAGAGCTACCCTATGACCCAGCAATTGCACTCCTGGGTATTTACCCCAAAGACACAGATGTAGTGAAAAGAAGGGCCATATGCACCCCAATGTTCATAGCAGCAATGTCCGCAATAGCCAAACTGTGGAAAGAGCCGAGATGCCCTTCAACAGATGAATGGATAAAGAAGATGTGGTCCACATATACAATGGAATATTACTCAGCCATCAGAAAGGATGAATAGCCAACTTTTGCCTCAACATGGATGGGACTGGAGGAGATTATGTTAAGTGAAATAAGTCAAGCAGAGAAAGTCAATTATCATATGGTTTCACTTATTTGTAGAACATAAGGAATAACATGGAGGACATTAGGAGAAGGAAGGGAAAAATGGGGGGGGGATTGGAGGGAGAGATGAACCATGAGAGACTATGGACTCTGAGAAACAAACAGAGTTTTAGAGGGGAGGGTGAGGGGATTGGTTAGCCCGGTGATGGGTATTAAGGAGGGCACGTACTGCATGGAGCACTGGGTGTTATACGAAAACAATGGATCGTGGATCACCACATCAAAAACTAATGATGTATTGTATGGTGACTAACATAACATAATAAAATTAAAAAAAAACAAAAAACAAAAAAAAACAAAGTGTGTAACTTTCAGTTCTTTTCCTTGCCTGATTATCCTGGCTAGATCCTTTAGTACAATGATGCATAGTTTGGTGGAAGAAAATACCCTTGCCTTGTTACCCATCATTGGGGGAGATCATTCAGTCTTTTATCTTTAAATATGAGTTTAGCTGTAGCTTGTTTGTTTGTAGCTTTTTTTTTTTAATCAGGTGGAGGAAGTTCCTTTCTCATGCTAATTTTTGAAAGGTTGTCACCATTAAAGTTTAAATTATGCAAAAGGCTTAGTCTTCACATTTTGAGATGATCACATAGTTTTTCTTTAGCTTGTTGACATGGTGAATTGCAGTGGCTGATTTTTTGAATGTTGACTGAGTCTTGCATTCCTGGGATAAACTCCATATAATTATTTTTAGATTGTCCTGAAAAGATTTGAAAAAGTCATACATAATTCCTAGACTATAAAAAACATATCTATACAGTAGTATTTTAGAAAAATTTTTTTCCATTTTTTTAAGATTTTTATTTATTTATTTGAGAGGTGAAGAGAGAGAAAACACTAGTGGTTGGAGGAGCAGAGAGAGGGACAAGCACACTCCATGCTGAGTGCAGAGCCCAACATGGGGCTCTAGCCCATGATCATGACCCTGAGATCATGACCTGAGACAAACTAAGAGTCAGATGCTCAACTGACTGAGCCAACCAGGTGCCCCCCATTCTATATTTTTTTTCTATTTTATCGTATGTTAGATTCTAAAATTTTCACCTACATATTTAACTGGTGTTAAATTAATTAACCAATTAAGTGTTATTTTGGTTTTCATACAAGACTGAGGGAGATCTTTGTTCTAGGCATCACTAGAAATTTAAAATAATATGGGTCAAAAAATATTCAACAAGGTAGAATTTAATCTTATTGAATGCAATGATGACAATGACATTTGGGATATCACTGATGGATATGATTGATGGCTGGGGGATACATGACAGCAACTCAGGAGAAAGAGCAATTAATCTCATCTTCCTTTGGGGGATGGGAGGGGCCTATGTGGCAGATGACCTCACTGGTGCTTACCAGAAAATTTCTGACTGGCTGGTTAAGACTATTCCTGGGGAAGGTTGAGACTGTAATTACGTTAGGTATTAAGCTCTAATTTGGTGATATGGACCTAGTACAAGTGACTTCATTGGGCACCTATGGTTTTTGTTCTGTTTTCTTTTAGTTTATTGTTTTGTTTGTTTTTAATGGCAATTATTTTTCTTTTGCATCTGTTGATATTAAAAGTTAAGTAATTTTCTATGTCACACAGCTAATATTATGGATAGAATTCAAATTTGATTATTTTGTACTTCATAGCCCATGCTAGAATTTGAGCATTGAGAAGGAAGGTGGGGCACATTGTTTGAGATCATACCAGAAACCCCTCGGAACCTGAGCAATAGCTACCTATCTATAGGGGTTTGAGCTTGATGGTCTTATGTGTGAAACAATGAGACAAAAAAAAAAAAAACAACCAACTGTGGAGTTTATGTAAATGTCACAGAAACACATAAACAGAGGTTCTACAATGTTCTAAAAGGAAGAAAAAAATTCAAATGAGGCAACACATTAGGATATTTGGTTCTAAGTTAATTTCTACTCATCTCCTCTCAAAGGTATGATATATTGCCTTGGGTTATTCCTATAATAAAATTGGGAAATATTGCAGATTAATAGTAGATTAACATGGATATTATGTAAAGAACAACTTCCTTGGATTGGTGAGGATAAATTTGTTTGCCTATATCCATGGTCCTCAAATTTAAGATGTGCTTCAGAATCACCAGGAGGCTTGTTAAAACTGATCACCAGGCCTCTTCCTCAGAATGTGTGATTCAGTAGGACTGTAATGGGTCCTAGAAATGTACATTTCTACAAGGTTCCAGATGATGCTGATGCCTCTGGTCCTGCGATCAACCTTGACAACCACTGGCCTACCCTATATCATTTCAGCTGTAATCTTCTCTCCAGAGCTAGGAATCAAGACACCTAATTTCTGCTCACAGTTCCCTACCTACCTTTGTGGCCATGGGAGAGTTACTTAATCTCCCTAGGCCTTATTTTCTTTTTATCAAAACTGTGAGTATGGACTAACATTCCCTACAGCTTTATAGCTGATTTTTTAAAATTTTATTTATTTTTAATTTTTTAAATAATTTTTGTTTCAATTTTCATTTTTTATGATTTTTTTCATTTTTTTCATAAGTCTAAATCTTTCCTGTGGTTCCTTACTATTGCCTGATTTGAGAGCAATTCATTTATTCATTAATTTATAAAATACTGAGACCTACTTCATGTTGGGCATTGAATTATAAGATGAATGAATTATTCTTGTTTTCCAGAAACTATATCTAATTATACAGATCTCCAACTTCACTATACATCAGAATCACTTAGAATTAAAGACAACAAGGCCTTTCCTGGGGAGATTCTTATTCGTTAGGTCTAGGCAGAGCTTTGGTACCTAATTAGTCTCAGAAATGATTAGGCTAAGTAGACAGTATTAGGAATTATTGATTTAGAGGAGGAGATAGGCACAGGAAAGAGGTGATCATAGTGCAATATGACCGGCACCAAGAAAAAAGCCTGCATAAGGTGAGGAAGCCAAGAGACACAGCTTCATTAATTCCCTTTCTTTCTCCTAGCAGTTCAGTTACCCTTTGCTGACAATAGAATCTTGAAGAAGCTCTGTTCTCAGTCAGATGACAGTGATCACAGCAAACACATTGGAATTATACATTAGAAATTGGGAACCTTTATGGGGCCACTACTCTGCAATTATTCTCCCTAGATCCTGGACAAATTGTTCCACCTCTTGAGGCTCAGTTCCTCCATCCCTGAAATGAGAGCATTGGAATTGGTATCATCTGAGATGCCTTTCAGTTCTCAAAGCTTGGAAGTTTAGGGCTGAGCATATAGACATTGCAGATCGTTTCTAATGGTCAGCTCCAAGACAAGTTTCTGAAGTGGGCTTCTTTCCAACAATTTTCTTATTTCTCCCATAAGTGGATTCAGAGGAGGAGGAGAGCTGATCCAGTGGCTTGGAAGTCTGGTTCCTTAGAATCCTCCCATCAGTGCTTTTGTTCTTTGAGAAGATGATTGTGTATCTCTCTTCTCTGTGTTTCAGTACCATATGCTTTCATGATGTAGATTTCCTTTATAGCAGTCAGAAATAATCAAATAATCACTTGCAATGCCGTGCTTCCAGAGTATCCTCTTGACTAGTAAGTAAATTAAAAACAAGAGAATCCAGTTAAGGAGCCACTTCCTTGTGAGAGCTAAAACTCAGGATAATGTCAATTGAAATGCAAATGTTTCAGCTTAAACAGGCCAACAGTTGCTCCCTCATTTACTCAAAAAAAAAAAAAAAAAAAAAATGAAATCTAGTCTACTCCAGCAGAGCTCTCTGAGATATGCATTTCTCAGAGTGATTAATATCTCTGACAGACCATTCAGCAGGCAATATGCAAGGAGCCAAGAGGCTTCAGAGAGTAATGCATTTCTGTTCAGCATGATTTTTCTCTTATAAACATGAAGTTAATGTTATGCCATCCTTTTAAGTCTTTGCATGTTTTAATGCAAAGTGGTATATTTTTATGTTACCCTTGTCTTTAAAAAAACAGCCCATGTGTCTAGCTTGTAAAATGGTAATGATGGTGATTTCAAATGGGGGTGGGGGTTGGCATTGATTATGAAAAATAGGAAAAAAAAAAGGTTTACTATATGGTTAGAAAGTCCAATGGAATTTTAGTTTGATATATTAAGAGGTACATGGATAAATTACTGTATGGTTAGAAACAATATTTATCATTATTAATATTATTTTCACCATTGCAAATAAGGCCATGCAAGCACATAATACATTAGAGACCAGTATAATGTTCATGCTATTTAACCATCCTAACAACCAAGGGAAATAAAAATTATTGCACTTAGCTTAAAGATGAAGAGAATGAAGCAAAGATAATTTAAATTCTTCATTCAAGGTCATGAAGGTTGTAAGTTGGATTCGAGTTTAATTCTCCTATCTGCATAGCAACAGAGCTAGGAAAAGATTAAAGTGTGCAACCCAGAGATGCATCGTGTTTTGCTGGGTGGCAAACTATGACAAATAAGAGCATGAGTTCTTCTACTCATGCACTGATGCCAGCTTTTACTGTAGCTGTAATACACACCTGCCATTAGCAGAAGAACTAGCCTTGGCCCTCTTGACAAACAGAAGTTTGCTGTGGCTTTTCTAAGATCCTTGTGAGAGTTTGGTGAATTGAGAGCTAGATGAAGAGCTAATCCACACCTGGAACCCCATAAAGACAATTAATTATCTGAAGTTGTAAATGTAAACCATGTTCAAATGCATTGTCAAAGTTACCATCTTAACTAGTTAAATGTTTTCAGATGTCATCTTTCCCATTGATGAGCATCACCCACAAACAGAAAAATTATCAAGGCTGGAAATAGCTCAGGGAAGTCCTCTTGGTTTTTCTGATGCCCTCTCTCACTTGGAAGATTTGTAGTCTCCTCAGACTAGGGCAGAACTCCTTTGCATACTGGCAGTTCTTCTGTCTTGCTTCACTTCTACATCCAGGCTGTCCAAGCTATGCTACCACTTATGTGGTATATTAATGTATGTGAGAACTTTCTGATTTCTATGAACATACATATTAAATGCAATATATTTACTATGGCACTCCTATTCCATTTTTGTGTCAGGCTAATACAGAATTCTTTCTAGCATCAGCACCACTGCTGCTCATATGCCTTCACTTGCTCGCTGCTGGGCTCCATGATGAGCTTAGTCAGATACAACTTGATTCGTCATCCTATTGTAATGAGTTTCCTCAAAAGCCTAAAAAGTGCCAACACAACACTATAGCGTGCTGCTGGGGGTAATATTTGGGAGTCACCCAGTCACCTTTTATAGTTATTCAAATGATAAAATAGGCCATGTCATGTCAACCTTCCCATCAGTGGGTGCCCATCTCCTAGTAAAAATCATGATCTTATAATTAGCCCATAAGCCCTATGTGAATCCTGATAGTGTTCTCACCTTAGACTCCTTCTCCTCTCCCTGTGTTCACCTTGCTTTCAGCCACGCTACCCTCCTTGCTGCTCCTCAGAGGTCTTTTTTGCAATCTGTACACTTGTTCTTTATGTCTGGACTGTTTGTCTTCTATAAATCTACAGCAGCTGATTCTTTCCCTTCCTTTGTGTTTTTGCTTATATGATGTTTGCACAATGAGGAATTGCTTAATAATCCTATCTAAATAGCAACACACACATAGACACTTCGCATTCCTTTACCCTCTCATCTACTATATTTTTAATGTGTCACTTAATTCGTTCTTTTCCTGTCTCCTTTCACTCAAATAGGGTTCCTCTGGATATAGATGTAAATGGAGATATAGACATAGATAGAGGTGTAGACATAGACACAGACATAGATATGTGTATCTATATCTCTCTTATTTGTTTGTTTGCTGCTGTGTTCATTTGTTGTTGTTGTTTACTGCCGAGTTCCCAGGGTCTTGATCAAGTACCTGGCACATGATCCCCTCAATATATGGTTGTTACATAAATGAACAGTTCCCTAAATCAACTCGACCCGGCCATTTTTCTTTATCAGGAATGAGGAACAAGATGAAGAACAGGAGTTTCCAACAATCTGGATTAGGAAGTAGTTTTTAGTGTAAGGTTTCACTGACTCTCATGTGATATAAACAGATTCTATTAATTGAGAAAATGCATAGTAACAACAAAGCTGTTTTTAATTTAGCAATTTAAATCAATCTTCACTTTATTAATCACAAAAAATATGACATATAATTTATTCTGTTTGGGTTACACAAGAGATTCTTCAGAACCTTTCTTACTCAGATGTATAGCTGTGAGGCCAGCAGTCCTCAACGTCTTGGAAACAGTTGGTTTCTTGGGCAAACATGACTGAATTTTGCTTCTAACTCCATCACCTCTCTAAACCTACCCATAATGTGAAACCAGTAATTCTCATCTCTTAGGGATTTTAGAAGGATAAGACATGATGGCAATCAACAGTGGCCTGCCTGGGCCTCCACCTCATAAATGGGAATTCTGTTAAGAAATAATGGCAGGAGTGAAGATCAACAGAATAGTGGGAAAGAGTGGGTTCTCCTTGAACATAGATGTTGGTTGAGCTGTTCCTAAGCAGCAGAGATGCACCAGTATTCCCAGATTGTACTTGATACTATACATTTAAGGCCAGTCTTCACTTAAAGGTGCTAGAAAAACAAAACAACTGTCAGTTTTTAATCCTGTATGTCTCCATACAAAAATAACTACTGAATTAAATATCATTTTCTCCAACGAAGTGTTCAGCTCAATGTTTTATTTCTTAAATAATGAACAAGTATTATACTTGTTACTTATTATGTGCCTAGCATTTGTCTAGGCAGTGACAAGAACATGGTGCAGCACCTAGGGCACAGGCATTGGGATAATTTAGACCTGGGAGTGAGCCTGGCCTATGGTTCCTAGCTACACTGTCCTTCTGAGGTTACTTATGTACAACTCTGTTTTCTCGTTCTTGGTATTAGAATAATTATTCATAGGTTAGTTGTAAGGGTTAAAAATTGATATAAATAAAGCAAATTGTGAAAAATGTAATGAAATAATTACTATATTAAATGAAAAGCTGCTAGCAATGGAGCTCAATAAAATCCAAAGTAGTTTGTATAATTAATCGTAGAAAAATTACAAAAATTTTCTGAGCCAGAATTGTAAAAGGTACTACACATAACCATACCAGTCTAAGAAAAGCATCATTAATACTATGTTTTAATATTGTCTGAGACCATAGGAAAAGTTTAAAAAGCAAGAATGTTACTATGTATGTCGTGCATCATTTTTCCACCAATACCATTTTACATTTCAAAAAATAATTTTTAAGTGCTTCATGACCTCTATTTTAAAGATGAGGCATAATGAATCAACCCAGTCTCTATTAGTAAATTCCTAGGCTGCTTTCAAAAAGTTGTCATTGTTAAAAGCTAACATTTTAATAAACTAATGACTTGATTGTTATTCTTTTGCTTATTACTTTTACAGTAATATTATAGATAACTTTTTATTTTGTCTCCTATACTTGACTAATATTGATCTTGTGATTGTTCTAGGCCTATAGAATTGGTTGGGATTTGGTTCACGCTTTTGTGCTGTAAAAATATTCATTAATTAGAATAATAAACTCTTTATTGAAGGTATGGTAGAAATTTTTCCAGTCATTTATTGTCAGTGCTGTATATCTTTGACTGCCTTTCTAGTTGCTCCTGTGGTTTTTAGATTATTTGAGTTTCCATTTTTCCTGTCATTTAAGTTATATTTTCTTAGAAATGTGTCCTTTTGTCCAGTTTTTAAAAATTTGTTACCAAAGAGTTATACAGGTTACCAAATATTTTATAAACATTCTGTATCTTTAAGAATGTTCTCTTTCTTGGGGTGCTTGGCTGGCTCAGTTGGTAGAGCGTGTGACTCTTTATCTCAGGGTCATGAGTTCAAGCTCATATTGGGCGTGGAGCCTCCTTAAAAAAAAAAAATGTGTGCTCTTTCTCAGATTATGCTCATTTGTGCCATTCCCCTTTTAATTTTTTTGGGGGGGTACACATTATATTGACTTCTACAAATTTATCTTTTATTGAAGATGGATTTTGAGCCAAAGGACACTCACTATGATAATCCTGACATTAGTCTGGCCTACATTCCTCTTGGTAAAAACTCAGCTGTAGAAGCACATTCTATTACACAAGCTGAAAACAACTTCACCTTTCTCATCCCAATGTCTTTATTTCCCTGATGATGAGTGATATGGAGCATCTTTTCATGGGTCCATTGGCTATCAGGATGTCTTCTATGGAAAAATGTTTGTTCATATCTTCTGCCCATTTTTTGATTGGATTTCTTGGGTTTTCTTTGGTGTTGAGTTGTAAAAGTTCTTTATATATTTTAGATAATAACCCTTTATTAGATATGTCATTTAAAAATATCTTCTCCAATTCAGGAGGTTGTATTTTTGTTTTGTTGATGGTTTCCTTCACTGTGCAGGAACTTTTTATTTTGAGGTAGTCCCAATAGTTTATTTTTGCTTTTGTTTCCCTTGTCTCAGGAGACCAATCTAGAAAGAAGTTGCTATGGCGATGTCAAAGAAGTTGCTGCCTGTGTTCTCTTCTAGGATTTCTGTGGTTTCAGGTCTTACATTTAGGTCTTTAACCCATTTTGAGTTTATTTTTGTGTATGGTGTAAGAAAGTGGTCCAGTTTCATTCTTTCGCATGTAGCTGCCCAGTTTTCCCAACACCATTTGTTGATGAGACTGTCGTTTCTCCATTTCATATTCTTGCCTCCTTTGTCAAAGATAATTGACCATATATCCATGGGTTTATTTCTGACCTCTCTGTTCTGTTCCATTGATCTATGTGTCTGTTTTTGTACTAGTAGCATACTGTTTTGATTACTACAACTTTGTAGTTTATCTTGAACAAATTTGGGATAGTGATACTTCCAGTTCTTTATTTTTTTTTAAGATTGCTTTGGCTATTCAGGGTCTTCTGTGGTTTCATGCAAATTTTAGAATTATTTGTTTTAGTTCTGTGAAAAATGCCATTTTGATGGGGATTGCATTAAATTTGTAGATTGCTTTGTGTAGTATGGACACTTTAACAATATTTGTTTTCCCAATCCACAAGCATGGAATATCTTTCCATTTGTTTCTGTCATCCTTGATTCCTTTCATCAGTGTTTTATAGTTTTCAGAGTACATGTCTTTCACTTCCTTGGTTAAGTTTACTCCTAGGTATTTTTTTATTTTTGTTGCAATTGTAAATGGGATTGTTTTCTTAATTTTTCTTTCTGTTTCATTATTAGTGTATAGAAATGCAACAGATTTCTGTATATTGATTTAGTATCCAGCATCATTATTGGATTCATTTATCGTAATTCATTTATCATTTCTAGTAGTTTTTTGATGGGTTATCTAGGATTTTCTATATATATATAGTATCATGTCATCTGCACATAGTGGAAGTTTCACTTCTTTACCAAATTGGATGCTTTATATTAGTTTTTCCTGTCTGCTGAAGCTAGGACTTCAGTACTATGTTGAAAAAAAGTGGTGAGAGTGGACGTTCTTGTCTTGTTCCTGATCTTAGTGGAAAAGCTCTTAGTTTTTCCCCATTGAATATGATGTTAGCTCTAAGTTTTTCATATATGGCTTTTATTATGTTGTGTATTTTCTCTAAACATATTTTGTTGAGGGTATTTATTCTGAATGGACGTTATAATTTGTCAAAATGCTTTTTCTGCATCTATTGAAAGGATCATAAGGTTTTATCCTTCCTCTTCCCGATGTGATGTGTGATGTGGGCTGATTTGCAAATATTGAATCACCCTTGTATCCCAGGAATAAATCCCACTTGATCACTTGATCGTTGTGAATGATTTTTTTAATGTACTGTTGGATTCAATTTGTTATTATTTTGTTGACGATTTTTGCATCTATATTTTATCAGTGATATTTCCTGTAATTCTCTTTTTTTGTAGTGTCTTTATCTGGTTTTAGTATCAGGGTAATGCTGGCCTGCTAGAATGAATTTGAAGCTGTCCTTTCTCTTCTATTTTTTTGAAATAGTTTGAGAAGGATAGGTATTATCTCTTCTTTAAAAGTTTGATAGAATTCGCCTGTGAGGTTGTTTGGTCCTGGACTTTTGTTTGTTGGGATTTTTTTGATTACTGATTCAATTCCATTGCTGATAATTGCTCTGTTCAAATTTATTTTAAAGATTTTATTTATTTATTTTAGAGAGAGAGAGTGGGAGTGGAGGGAGGGGCAGAGGGAAAGGGAGAGAATCTGAAGCAGACCCTGAGCTGAGCTCAGAGCCCACACAGGGCTCAATCTCACAACCTTGAGATCATGACATGAGCTGAAACCAAGAGTAAGGCACTTAACCAGCTGAGCCACCCAGGTACCTTACTCTATTCAAATTTTCTATTACTTCCTGCTTTAGTTTTGAGAGGTTATATGTTCCTAGGAATTTATTTATTTCTTCTATGTTGTCCAATTTATTGGCATATCATTTTTCATAATATTGTCTTATAATTTGTATTTCTGTGGTGTCCAAGGTTTTTTTTTCTCTTTCATTTCTTACTGTGTTGAGTCATCGCTCTCTCTCTCTCATTCTCTTTTTAAAAAGTTTCTATTTTATTTATTTCTGCTCTAATCTTTATTATTTCTTTTCTTCTGCTGATTTTGGGTTTTGTTTGTTATTCTTTTTGTAGTTCCCTAAGGTGGTAGGTTGGGTTGTTTATTTGAGATTTTTCTTATCCTTCAGGTAGGCCTGTATTGCTATAAACTACCCACTTGGGTCAGCTTTTGCTGCATCCTGAAGATTTTGAACTATTGTGTTTTCATTTTCATTTGTCTGCATGTATTTTTTTTTATTTTTCTTTGATTTCTTGTTTGACCTGTTCATTATTTAGTAGCATGTTATTTAACCTCCATGCATTTGTGTTCTGTCCATATTTTTTCTTGTGGTTGATTTCTAGTTTCATAGAGTTGCGGTCAGAAAAGATGCATGGTATGACTATAATTTTTAATTTGTTGAGACTTGTTTTGTGGCCTAACATGTGATCTATTCTGATAATGTTGCATGTGCCTTGAATAGAATGTGTATTCTGCTGATTTAGGATGGAATGTTTTGAATAGATCTTTTAGTTCTATCTAGTCCAATGTGTCATTCAAAACAACCGTTTCTTTGTTGATTTTCAGACTGGATGACCCATCTATTTATGTAAGTGGGGTGTTAAAGTTCCCTAATATTATTGTATTAATGTCAATTTCTTTCTTTATGTCTGTGAATAGTTGCTTTATGTATTCAGGTGCTCCTATATTGGGTGCATAAATATTTATAATGTTGTATCTTCTTGTTAGATTGTTCCTTTATCATTTTTTAGTGTCCTTCTTTTTCTCTTGTTACAGTCTTTGTTTTAAAATCTATTTTGTCCAATATAACTATTGCTAACTTATCTTTCTTTTCACTTCCATCTGCATGATAAATGCTTTTCTATCCCTCCACTTTCCATCCACATGTGTCTTTATGTCTGAAATGAGTCTCATGTAGGCAGTGTATAGATGTATTGATGGGTCTTGCTTTTTTATCCATCCTAACACTCTATGGCTTTTGTTTGGAGTGTTTAGTCCATTTACATTCAAAGGAATTATTGATAGGTATGTACTTACTGCCACTCTGTTACTTGTTTTATGGCTGTTTTTGTAGTTCTCTGTTCCTTTCCTCTATTGCTCTCTTTCTTATAGCTTGCTGCCTTTCTTTAATGATATATTCTGATTCCTTTCTCTTTACCTTTTACGTATCTATGACTGGTTTTTGATTTATGGTTACCATTAGGATTTTACACAACATCTTAAGCACATAGCAGTCTATGTAAAGTTGATGGTCACTTAAGTATTCTTGAATTCATTCTTTATTCCTCTTTCCCCCATGTTTTAGGTATATGGTGTCATAATTTACATCCTTTTATTTTGTGAATTCCTTGATATTTAGAGATATACTTAATTTTAATGCTTCTGTGCTTCCTACTTTTCTTACTCATATTTATGGTTTTTCCTTTCCCCTCAAAAATTCCTCTTTAATATTTCTTACAGGGGTGGTTTAGTGTATATGAATTCCTTGAACTTTGGTTTGTCTGGGAAACTCTTCATCTTTCCTTCCATTCTGAATGATAGTTTTACTGGATAGAGTAATCTTGGTTGCAGATTTTTTTCTTTCAGCACTTAGAAGATATCATGCCACTCTTCTGGCCTGAAAAGTTTCTGCTGAAGAATCAGCTGATAGCCTTATAAGATTTCCCTTGTAAGAACCTTTTTTTCTTTTCTTCTTTTCTCTTGCTGCTTTTAAAATTCTCCTTCATCACTACTTTTTCCCTCATTTTATTTACTATTTGTTTTTGTATGGACCTCTTTGGTTTGATTTTGTTTGGGGCTCTCTGTGGTTCTGGACTGGATTTCTGTTTCCTTCCTCAGATTTGGGAAGTTTTCAGTTATTATGTCCTCAAATACATTCTCTGCACCCCTCTCTCTTCTCCAGTCGTCGCTATAATGTGAATGTTATTATGCTTGATGGTGTTGCTATGTTTCCTTAATCTATTTTCATTTTTCATTTCTTTTCTGCTGTTTTGCTTAATTGCGTTCTATTACTCTGTCCTCTAGGTCACTGATCCATTTTTATGCTTTCTCTAGTTTACTACCCATTGCATCTAGTGTATTTTTAATTTCAGTTACTGGTTGGTTCTTTTTGTGTTTCATCTCTTTGTTGAGGATCTCACTGAGGTCCTCCACTCTTTTCTCCAGTCCAGTGAGTATCTTTATGATCATTACTTTAAATTCTCTATCAGGCATATTACTTATCTCTGTTTTATTTAGTTCTCTTGCTGTGATTTTCTTCTATTTTTTTCATTAGGGAGATATTCCTCTGTCTCCTCATTTTTGTCTAACTCTGTCATTTTGTCAAACTCTCAGTGTCTGTTTCTGTGTATTAGGAAAGTCAACTATGTCTCCTGCTCTTGAAAGAAGTGGCCTTATGAAGAAGAGGTCCTATAATGCCCTGCAGTGCAATGTCCCTTGTTCACCATAACCCAGCAATTCAGGGGTATCTCCTTTGTGTGTTGTGTGCACCCTGCTCTTGTGTCTGAGTCACTTTTCCCTTCAGACCAGTGGTTTGCAACGACTCTCTTTGCCTGTTGTAGGCAGGGTTTGGTCGACGCGGTGTTAGTGGGCCAGCCTGGGGCCACCTTGGGCTTAAGATGAGTTGGATCAGGCGGTTGCCAGAGATGCAGTAGCACTGAGCTGCAGGATGATTTCCCTGTGTTGTCTTTCCCTGAGTAGCTTTCATCAGTGTGCAGAGACTGCCATCAGACCAGATGTCTGCCCCCAGCCCACTGCTGGGCTGCAGTTGGACTGGTATGTATGATTATCTCTTCCTCTCCCTAGGTCAGGAGTCACTTAAGAGTTGTGGTGGTTCCTGTTGGGGCTGCTTGCACAGTGCCAGGCTTGTGGCACTCTTTGGATGTGCTCCAGCCAAGAGTATAGTGGTGGAGGGGAGAGAACCACAGGAGAACATGTGTGCCGATTGCCCATTGTTAGCAATGTTTGTGCAGTCTGTTGTAGGAGGGGACCTGGATTCACTTTCAAAAACTCCTGATAGAGGGCTGGAAGGGGGTAGCCCTCAGGAGAGTGCAGGGATGAAGGGCATGGTCCCAGCAAAGTCTGCCTTGGTCTGTAGGAGGGGCCCTGCAGCTACCTGGAACTGAAATGGGATGGGGATGGTTGGAGGGGACAGATCTGCAGAAGAACATGGGAGCGGGTATGCAGTGTTAGCAAAGTTTTGGGGGGTCTGCTTGGGAGGACCTGGAGGCAAGACCTGGCTGGCCAGGTTTGTCCTCAGGAGAATGTAGGGGTAAGGCATGCTGTTGGTCAGTTAGATGGAGAGTGTTCTCCCTATGCTGGTGTTGAGAGGAAGGAAAAGGTGCTGCAGGTGTTGAGAGGAAGGAAAAGGTGCTCACCAGCTCCTTTGTTCCTAGAGAAGTCTCCTAGAGATCCCTGCGCCTCCAGAACAGCTCTGAGATTAATCAACAAATCCTCCTCCTATTTACCTTGGGCATTTTTCAAACTGCTGCTTCTATGCTGTATCTCAGTGGGGTGTTTATTATGCTGTTTCTTTAAGGGCAGGGACTCAGTTTCCTCTCCCCCTCCTGGCTCTTCCAGAGTGAGCTCACTGATTTTTAAGGTTCCAGGTGTTAAGTCCTGCTGACTGTAAGAACTTGCTAAATTCAGACCTCTAGTTTTCAAAGCCAGATGTTATAGGGATACATCTTCTTCATGTAGCCGCCCTGGTATGAAAGTTTGCTCTCTCTCCTCTTTGCACCTACAGCATCCTTCCCTCCTGGGGACTGCCTGGAGGTCCGTTAAGCTCCCAACTGCATCTCCGCCCTTTCTACCTGCATTCATGTGGCCTCTTCCCTACATTTAGTTGTGGAGAGTCTGGTGTGACGTCTTTGGTTGTTTTCTGGTTTTTTTGCACTGATGTGGGTGTTATCTAGTTGTATCTGAGTGATGAGATGAGCTTAGGATCTTCCTACTCCACCGTCTTCCCTAGAAGTCTTATCTCCCTTTTTTAATTAATAGTACTTTACATTTTTCTACATTATTTTTCTTCTCAAAAAGAAAAAAAGACAATTTTAATTGTATGAATCAAATCTTCTGTAGTGGATTTTGTTAACTTTGTTCTTTATGTTAAATTTTAATTTTTAAAAGAAAATTTTAATTTTTAATTATACATGAAATGAATGAATGTTTGTTATAACAAGTGCAATAATGTATTATAATGTGTATATTGTCATTGCTTACCCTCTTCCACTGCCCTACTACCATTCTCATTGCTAGCCTGATATGTGTCTTTTCAGAACTTCTTCTTATTGTAAAAACTTACCTAAATATATATGCACATAAAACTTCAACACTAGAGGGCTCCTGGTTGGCTCAGTTGGTTAAGCATCTACCTTTGGCTCAGTTCATGATCCCAGGGTCCTGGGATCGAGTCCTGCATCGGGCTCCCTGCTCATCAGGGAGCCAGCTTCTGTCTCTGCTCCTCCCTTCCCCCTGCCCCCCGGCTTATTCTCTCTCTATCTCTCTTTCTCTTTCTCTCTTTCTCTTTCTCGCAAAAATAGATAAATAAAAATACGTTAAAAAAAACAACAAACTTCAATACTAGAATCTCAATGTGTGTGTATAAAATGTCTTATCAGTATGATGATATGAGATTTCTTACTCTTTCTATATTTAGATAATAGATGAATGGATTTCTTCACATGAAAGCTCCCTTGTATTTCTGTCACTTCATTTCTTTTTTTTTTTTTTTTAAGGTTTTATTTATGTATTTGAGAGAGAGAGTGAGCGAGAGAGACAGCACGAGCAGGGTGGGAGGAGCAGAGGGAGAGGGAGAAGCAGACTCCCCGCTGAGCACGGAGCCCAATTTGGGGCTCAATCCCAGGATCCTGAGACCATGACCTGAGCCGAAGGCAGACGCTTAACCAACTGAGCCACCCAGGCGCCCCTGTATTTCTGGAATAAATCTACATTGGTTGTGGTATGTTACAGCTGTTGGTGGTGATGCTTTATTGGATTGCATTTGCTAGTATTTACATAGATATTTTTGTATCTGTATTTTAAGTGTTCTGAACACCTCTATTCAACCTGTTGGTGAATAAGGAATCCCCTGCACTAAATAGTATGAGATGGCTGAATACACAGCACCTGGCACTAGACAGATAAGCATGGTAACAGTTTATTAGTCACATATACTCCCTGGAGGAAGAGGACACTGTACACCTCACAGGGACACACAGGGACTGCACTCAGAAGAAAAGTGACGGAGCAGAGACCAACAGAGGCAGGCTTTATAGTAACCAAAGGGTGGAGAGACTCCACATTCCGTTGGGAATGTGTGCTTGGCCTTTTTGAAAAGTTTCATGGACTGGCAAGGAAATAAAACCCATTAGATTAAGGATTGGTAGGAGGCAGTTGGTAGGGCTGATAGGCAGACTGAGGTAGGGATAATTTCTCACTGGGTTGAGGCACATGTGGAGAGAGTGGGGGAACTCAGACTTTTGGAGAGTCCTGTGAGACTCAAAGATGTCAAGGCATCATTTGAAATTTTAGGTTTTACACTAAGTGAGATTAGCCTATACTTTATTTTTTATAATACTTTTAGCAGAATTTGGTAATAAATATATGCAGGCTTTGTAAGATAAATTGGAGAGATTTCTAGAATATTTTTCTAGGATATTCTTTGAATATTATTTTAATATTAGAATATTATTATAGAATATACATTTTCTAGATTATTTAAAATAATGGACTCATCAATTCTTTAATAGAACTCAGTTGTAAAACCATCTTATTCTAACTTTTTGAATGGCAGAATTACTTTTGTGATCACTTTTATGGAGGAATATTTTAGTTATTCTTAGGTTATTAGGAAATTAAAATTTTACTTCAAAATAAGTACTCTAGATTTTATATTTTTTACTCTAGGTTTTATTTTTTTGTCATAGAATTGCATGTGGTGTTTTCTTATTTTTATTTCTCATACATAACCAGGTGTAAAACTAATATAAAATATTTATTTTCTGATTCCTACTCATGTTTTTTAAATTCTTTTTTAATTAATCAAGGTAATGAAGGCTATTCTATTATATTAATCTTTTCTAAAGATGAGTTTCAATTTATCTTCAAATATTTCTTTTTATTTCATTAATTTTAATATTTCTTTTTAGTTCTAATAATCTGTATCATTATGATTATATTGTTAATTTTCTAATATCTTAAGAAAGATTCAAAATTGATTTATTTATATCTGTGAGGTTCAGTTCCCTAGATGCTGAATCTGAGATAGGAATTCTTGTGGAAGTGATTTTTTGAGGGAGAAACCTCTGTGGAAAAGTCCTTAATACTTTACCATTACGTGTGATGTTAATTTAGGATTAGGGTAGATCTCCTCTATCAGATTAAGAAAGCCCCCTTCTATTCCTTTGCATCTATTGCAATGATCACATGTTTTATCCTACATTCTGTTCAAATGGTGAATTATAATGATTGATTTTTGAATGTTGAATCAACCTTTGAATTTCTGAAATAAAACCTACTTACTCATTGTATATTTATTTTTTTCACATAGTGGGATTTGCATTGTGTTCTATGCTCTAACCAAAAGCAGAGACTGATGAGTATACTTTTAAGTGGTTGTAGTTCTTTTTATTATGGATATTATTGCACTTATTACTTGAGGCTTCGATGACCAGATTTTAAGCTTCTTCAGGGTAAAGATTGTTTTTAGACAAAATTTATTTGGTATCTTATCTTAGTGTTGGAGAAAAAGAAGTACAATTAGTACTGGCAGTTTGGCCAACCAATTTTGTATTTTTTTTTTTTTTTTTTTCTGGAAGAGAGGAAAATGAGGAAGTGTTGCTCAATGGGTATAAAATTTCAGTTATGGGGCGCCTGGGTGGCTCAGTCGTTAAGCGTTGGCCTTTGACTCAGGTCATGGTCCCAGGGTCCTGGGATCAAGCCCCACATCAGACTCCCTGCCAGGCGGGAAGCCTGCTTCTCCCTCTCCCACTCCCCCTGCTTGTGTTCCGTCTCTCGCTGTGTCTCTCTCTGTCAAATAAATAAATAAAATCTTTAATTAATAAATAAATAAATAAATTAATTAATTAAATTTCAGTTATGCAAGATGTTTCCATTTTAATTTAATCTTTTCAAGTTGCTATGAAAAGTTTTGTGTTTATTGTATACTTTTTCTTCTTATTCCAAAGCTTTTATACTTTCAAAAAATAAACTTAACAATTTCAAATATCTTATGTAAAGAAGATAAAAGTCAAAAGACTGATGATGTCTGGCATTTGAAGTTAGAGACAGTGTTGGAATATTTTTTGTTTCATCTAAGTTAATTAGCAGCAACATGTATTTATCACAGGAAAAGCAAATACTCTTGCTTATTTCTTAAGGGTATTAACAAGTCCTAAGGAATTGTCCTAGAGCCTTTTCTACCCCAGATCATGGTTTTCATATACAGAAACACAAAATTAATTAAAGAGATTGATATTATACACTATTCTCTGTATCTTACTCACTTTCTTAATAAATATTTAATAAAAATCTATAAACTTCTTAAAAGCATATTCTGGCTACCAGAACAAAGATTAGAGTTTGCCAGGATCCTTTGGTTTATGATATGTACCTTCCTGCAGTCCAGAAAGGAATCATTTATTTTATTCAATGGCTTCAATATTTCACTTTTCCTTTTTTTTTTTTTAATCTTGATGGTACTCAGGTACCAGCACTCATCGTGACAATCTTTTGTTATAAAATCCAGACTGTGGTAAAAGGTGTATGATTTTGGTAAGTGAAACTTATCATTTGGATATATCATAAAACTGCCAAGAATGTGCTAATGTAATATTTAATTTAGTAATTGAAAATAGCTAGCACTAAGAAATCTTTTATAAATAAATCATGACCATATATTTCTACATAATATTTACATATAAAAAGAGGAATAGATCTCCTATATTGCATCATAGATCACATGAACATGAGATTTATATTCCCAATCCTTGTATAATTTGTAATTTCATGAGGAATGATGTAAAGAGGTTGATTGTAACTTGAGGCGATTTTGTGTACTTTCACAAATTATTCTATTTGTTTATATTTGTGGTTGTAATAGACTCTGGAAAATGTTTTTTTGTTTGTTTTTTTGTTTTGTTTGTTTTGTTTTTGTTTTTTGTTTTCTGGGTATTTTTTGGGAGAATCTGCCTGAGAATATAGTGAATTGGGATGACCATACTGGGGCCTTTGCCTTCTAAGACCCTGAACTAGTTAGGAGAGTCTCAGCATCAGCTAAAGGGAGAAGAAATGGAGCCAACTCGTTCTAAAATTTTCCAGCATTTCTGTCCCTTGAGTATACCAGAAAAGGGACAAGTTTTATGAAATTATTAAGACCCAGTTACATGTTAAAAGAGAATCTGAACATATTGAGGGAGGATTTTTTTTTTTTAAAGATTTTATTTATTTATTTGACAGAGAGAGACACAGCGAGAGAGGGAACACAAGCAGTGGGAGTAGGAGAGGGAGAAGCAGGCCTCCCGCAGAGCAGGGAGCCCGATGCGGGGCTCGATCCCAACACCTGGAATCATGACCTGAGCCAAAGGCAGACGCTTAACGACTGGGCCACCCAGGCGCCCTGAGGGAGGATGTTAACCTTGTGTCCTTTCTCATTGCTCTTGACTCAGTAGGTGCTAAGAAATATAGTTGATTGACAATGATACTAAATCTTCATTGTTTGCATTTATCCAATGTCTTTTCTGGCCCTAGGAACTCCAATTTGAATTAGTTTCCCTACCATTTTTTCAGGAGTCATCATTTAACACTGTTGCAGTTTTCTTGGAGTAACACCAAAATAGAATGAATGATCCTTCTTTCACAGAAGGGATGGATGAGAACGTGGAGTGAGAACTCCTCAGGACAGTTTGTAGCTGGCCGAAAGACAAAATGATACAGATTTCTGTCATCAAAGAGAATTCTTGATGGGTGTCTTGATGGGTCCAGTAAAAGTATTCATCTTTTATCTTTCCACTCCTAGGTCAGGAAGTATCTTTCTAAACTCTTTTGTCAGGATACTGTGCTTTTTATTCTGTTTCCCTCAAGATTTTTATCTTTACTTCCATTTGCTCTTCTTCATTTTTTTCTGGCTAGATTATATTTGTGCAAAATGGCCAATTAATATTTAATCCAACATTTCAAGTCCTGTTTAATTTTTTAAGAGTCTGTTCTTCTAGGTTTCTTATATCAGGACAATTCTTTTCAGTAGCTATTAGTGAGCAATAATTAGCCAGAAAGTAGTACAGTGAGTATGAATATTTTATGGCAATTAAGTCCCTGGTCCTCTTAAAACATGAATGTATAAGCATTTATGAATGTATGAGTTAGATTATGAAGTACATAGACCTAAACTAACCAAAGACAGATGGAGAACAGAGAGTGAGAAAGGTGTGTAAAGGAGAATCCCTGATTCTGAGCGGTGCTCAGGAGCTTTGGGAGGAGACATGTGGAATAAAAACAGAAAGGGTGAATGACTATTGCAGTTGGTGTCATGAATGTGACAAGCATGTAGAAAGTACTAGAGATTTAAAAGAGAAATAATTTCTCCAAAGGACGAGGACGACATGATGCCATGAAAGAATAAATCTGATTTGATACTTTCTATAACAGAAGTTCTTGAACTGAGATCAATAGGCAACAGGAAATCCATAGCTCTGTAGGTTATTTCTACCACTTCAGAAACCATAACAAATCATACATTTAACAATGCCAAATATGTAGACATTAAAGATTTTGCTTTTTTGGAATTACATTAGTATGGCATGGTAAAATGTCTTATATATTACTAATCAGAGTATTATTTAAGCAAATGAGTGATGGTGACAAGTAATTCAAGAGGTAGTATACAGATTATGTTTTTCAGAAATTTATTCTCCCTCCCCCTGCCATATTACATTTCCCAGCTCTTTGATTTTAGACTTATCTTATGATCTGTTTAGGAAAGGATGTCAGGAGATGAACATAGCAACTTAAAAATGAGTTTGTACAATTTGGTATTCTCTAATGTATTCTGCCCTTTTCATGAGTTTAATGTGTTCTCACTGGCCTCTTGTTAGAAAAAGAAATGTTGGGAGTAGACCTGGCCTCAAATAGCTGTTAAAAGCTACCTAACTATGCCCACCATAAATCAAACAACACCAGTCAATCCACAAATACTTGAGGAGAAAACAATCCTTATTGTTGTAATGCCACTGAAATTTTGTTTAATTTTTTGTTATGCACTAAATGACAAATACAGCCAATGAATGCTAAGAGATCTGACTTGAAAAATAGATGAAGGAGCTTATTTGCTAGGTGAATATGTTTGGAGTTATGTATGAATAATGAGTATTATTTTGTAGGTTTCTAAGAAGAATGATTTACAATTCCTGTTTGGGTAGATCATCTAGTTGTATCAGGAGAGAATAGATTTTAAATCTGGGTGGTGGTGAAAGTTTAAAGTATGACAATGATAGAAGAAAGGATATTAATATACAAAGTAAAGATATACTTGAAACAATATATATTTGACAGTTTTGCACTTATGTATGTATTGCCTCATAGCACCAAATTCACCCTTTATTACCTGCTCTGTAATAATAGAGTTGGAGCGTATAAACAGTTTTCCTATATAGCTAACAGAATGTTAAGCATAGGAAGTAGAGGGCATTGGAAGGAAGCTGAAAAAGGAGGGTATTTCTCTTCTCTTCCTGGTTTTGGTTTGCTTCTCTTGGCTTCTTCTTTCTCCTGTCATGCAGCTGCACACCCAGAGCATATAGTCCCTTGGTAAGTTTACAGTTCCATTTTCGGCCTGGTGACCACCTTACCACAGTCTTCCCAAGAGGGACACTGTGCTCCCCAGGCCTTGGGCTACCCATTCAGTTAGTGCACTCGTGAGGCCTCGACTCCCTCTATATGTCCGTCTGTGTGTCTTGGTCAACCTGAATCCCATAGATATGTCAAAAAACACCTAATACAGACTCCATATACCTCAGGTCTCACACCACCCAGCCATTAAGCAGCACCTAAAGCCGTGACCGCTGTGGTGGATTTTCCCACGAGGATGGTCACCTGTCCCCCACAGGTTTCCTGCTTGAAAATCTCAGCCATGATTCTTACCACCTGGACAGCTGTTTCCTGTTTTCTTGAAAACTGCAAAGCAGCTCTGGCCCCAGAATTCAAGCCACAGAATTTTTTGGCCATTGGTAAGCTGCCATCCTACCTGTTCTAACAAGGTCTGAAACATAGTCTTGAGGAAAATAACTCTAAGTTTTTTTTTTCTTGGATATTCTTCCTCAGCCCGGAGTATTTTTTTTTAGAGTTATCCTTGCCTTTTATTCTCCTGATATAGTTGATAATTCTTTACAATAAGATTTCCCATTTCAAATTACTGTGTGGTTTCTGTCTCCTGATTGGATTTTAACTGATAAAGAATATTGATGAATCAATTGTGAGAGGGAGAATGAGTGGTCAAGGGTGATTCTGAGATGGGGACTGATTAATGGTGGCACTCTTGACTGATGTATGAAGTAGGAGCCAGTACGGGAAGAAAATCAATTCCATTTTGAATGTGGACAATGTGAAGTACTTGTAGGGCATTCAGAGGTAATGGACCATCAGGCAGTGAGATAGCATAACTGAAGCTTGGTGAAGAGAAGACAGATAGGAGATATAGATCTATGAGTCATCAGCATTCAAGAGCAAGTTGAAATTATGAGAGTAGAAGTGATCACCTAAACTACTGAAGTATGATGGATGGTAAAAGCAGAGACTCAAACACAAAAATCCTCGGAAAACTAATATGTGAGAATTCCCAAGAGTAACTTAGAAGCAATCATGAGAGGAAAGTAGACATTTTCTCAAGCATGGAATGATAAGTGATGCCAAATATAACAGCAAATTTTATTAATGTAAGGATGGAAAAAATACTAGATTTGGCCATTCAATTCGGTCAAAAAAATTGTAGTTCTTTTCTAAGAATTGAAATTAAACCTACCATAAATTGAGAAGTAACTGTCAGGTGAGATTACAGAGAGTAGTTTTTCTTTTTTTTTTCTTTGTGATGTTTAAGTGAAAAGAGAAGATAAAACAATAACTTACAGACCACATGGCATAGAAGGCAAAGGGGGATTTAGCTTTTTGGGTGAGAGAGTTTTAATCATGATTAACAGAGGAAAGGTGTTTGAGGGAGAAATTAAAGGTAAAAAAGGTGCAATAATAATCAATAGAACTTAATCTCTGGGAGACATAAAGTGTTGGGATAAGAACACATGTGGAGGGACTGGCTTTGAAATGAAGGTGGTACTTGATCCTTTGTGACTGCAGGATGTTTTTTGATGTATAAAGTATGTAATATTGGGCAGAGGAATTTAAAAATTGTTATGCTTAATGACTTAAATCTTCTCAATGAAGTGAAGTAATCTGAGATTGATGAAGTGGAAGAAAAATGTAAGGCTCTTTGAAGGAATTAAATGTACAATATGTTGAGGCACTTAGGTTAGGAATTTGTGACTCATTAACATATAATAGTAACAACCAGCAGTGAAGTGTGTAGGTATGCCTTTGTATTTGTGTGTGTATGTATGTATCCAAAAAGTGATTATTTGCTCATGTAGATAAGTGATATACTTGTGCTCTTGACAGATTGTTTCTGTATATATTTTGTATTTTCCCCATTTGGCTTTTTAACTGCCAGTATGAAAGAGACCGTCTCACTGTGTAAGTAAACTTTAAGTAGAATTTCACACAGCATTCAAAATTAATTGCAAATCTTTATTTTGGTTAACTGTAGATGCAACATGGAATAGTGAAAAGAGCATAGGCTTGGTCTAAGAAAGTCCTAAATTCCATTACTGACTCTTTGCCTTTCAAGCTGTAGAATATTGTTTCCTTCTGATCTTGACACAACTAGAGGCATAATAAATGTTAGTGTTATTCTTAAATGTATAAGTTCTTACTTGTCTAGGAGGGCTCTCTAAAACATTTTTTTTTTTTTTTTTTTTAGCTTTCTGTATCTGTTTTCTCTTGTCTACAATCAGGATAATCCTTATTCTATAAAGTTGTGAATATCAAATGTACTAGTTAACGTATATAAATTTTATGGCTCATGGCTCTACAGAGTTTAAGTCAGTGATTGAGACTTAACAGAAAATGTAAATTTCCCTATTTACCCACTGACTTTCTTTCGTTAGTCCAAACATCTAAAGCAATCCATATACATATTAATTGTATTACCCACTTGATTTCTCTGATGCTGACTTTTATCCCCAAAAACCACTCTTAACTATTATGTAGGACATAAAGGTTTTAATTAGCAATAAATTGGTTATAACAGCAAGAATCGCCTAAAAGCAAACAGAAGTCATTGAGGAGATATTCACTGAGAAGTGAGTAGACAATTTTCAAATTTGCAAATATAGATGAAGACTTCTATTTCTAGGAGTATAGCAGATTAAATATTCTTTTTGCTACAAAAATAACTAGAAATCCTGCATAAAATGCAACAAATATTCTCATGAATGCATAGCTGAGAGAGCAAGAAAGTTACAAAGACCATAAATGACAGAGGAGCTGAAACCAGCAAAGTAAACAGAAAATGGGGTAAAGGCTTTTCTTATATTTGCTAACACGATAGGGCACAGAGACAAGTCATTGAGGGGACAGAGACAAGTCATTGAGTTTATAGCAGGAGAGAAATTAAATGAGACCTCTTCACAAAGTTAAGGATCTCATATGCATGAAAGGTTGTGCTAAAAAATATTTTGCTTTCACAAGGTGATTGAGGTTTGAATTTCAATGACAATGGGAACATGTTAGAAATACAGACTCTCACCCTTTCCCAGGTCTGCTGTCAGATTCTGTTTTTTAACAAGATCCCAAGGTGATTTGCATGTATATTGCCTTAGTTTCCTATTGATGCTATAATAAACTTAGTAGAACGAAGTTTTATAACCACAAAGTTAGTGGAAAACAGCACAAATTTATTATCTTACTGAAGATCAGAAGTTCTAATATCAAGGCCATTTTACTTCTGGAAGCTCTGGGGGAGAAATCGTTTCCTTGCCTTTTCAGGTTCCTAGAAGCTGCCTGCATTTCTTGGCTTGCAGCCCCTCCTTCATCTTCAAAGCCAGAAATGTAACAATTCAAACCTCTCTCTCTTTCTCTCCTGTTTCATCATCACATCTCCTTCCCTTATTATGTCCCTCCTACTCTCCTCTTATAAGAACATGTGTGATTTCATTGGGCCTACCTGCAAAATCTAGTACCATTAACTTAACCCCATTTGCAAAGACACCCTTCTGGTATATAAGGTACCATATGCGCAGGTTCTAGAAATGAAGATATAAACATCCTTGGGTGGCTTTTATTCTATCTACCACATACATTAAAGCCTGAGAAGCACTGCCTTAGAGACTGTGAAAGAAAACAAATGTAAATTTCCTCTAAAGAAATTCAAGTTTACCCTACTTTGGGATTTTTCTTCAAATAAGATTAGCTCAATAATAGGAGCTCAAAAAAAGATATTATAAGTCAATTGACACAATGAGAGAATCAGCAGAAAGAGCAAACGACAGAAAGAATAAAATGCAGAATTAGGACTGCAGATGCTTATAAATATGCATTTAAAGAAATAATATTATGAATAAAAGGCATGAACATGACTTTCAAAAATAAATTGGCATATTTGAAAACTAACCAATATATTACAAAGCAAATTAAGAACATTGTGAAAATGAATTAGTGTCCTGGCAAACACACATGGGTCAATGATCCAGAATGTAGCATAAAGAAACAAAAAGAAGCTACTAAGAAGGTTTATACACATTGAGGATAAATAAGAAGATCTAATATACATCTAATCGGAATCCCAGAAGAATATAATTGTGAGAAAGGGTAAGAGCACATATTTATTTGAAAAGGATATCTGAGGATTTTCCAGTTGATGAAAGATAGTAATATTCAGGAAGCATAATTAATTACAAGAAGGATAAATAACAAGAACTAATGTATTTACATATATCATAGTGAAACGATACAACACCAAGACAGCCAGAGTGGGGGGAAAAGACAGATTATGTACAAAGATGATAGCTAACTACTCAATCACAATAATGAATGCCAGACACAGAGAATATTTTTGCTGGACTGGAAGATATAATTTAAAATCTGAAATTTTATAATTAGCTAAGAGCTAGCATGGGGTAATTCCTTTATAATACCATATATTATACCAAGATATATATAAATGTAATCAAAATATTAAAAATGTAGGGATAACAAATTCCAATTCAGCAGAATTGTGAGCTCAAAAAGGAATGGAGGTTTTGATTATGGAAATGAACACAAAGATCTTCAATTCTATTGGTATTGTTTTATTTATTAAGATAGTGGCATATATATATATAGACATACACACACACAGTTATAATAGTCTTCATATGTTTTTCAAGTGTCTTGGAATGCACAATAAAATCAATACAATATTTTTGACTTTGATTTTATTCCCCAGTATGTCCAGGGCAGAAATTTTTACTTAAGTAAATCATCTGTGCTGGGCACAGTTTAAAAGCTGCACAAGTCCAAATTTACTTCAACATAGAGATCTAATTTTGCTTCTTTCCCATTTACACACTCTTTTCTAGCAGTAGAGTAGGATATGGAAGGAGCATCTACCAGGGAGTCACACAGCCCTAAAATTGAATCCTATCATGGAAACTTGACGTGTGGGTTATAATAAAGCAACAACTACAAAAGATAATACTTTTCTTATGACGTTGAGCACAGAAATAATAATGTGAATATGGAGAACCTAATACTGAACGAGAAAGGAGCAAAATAAATAATATGGACCTGGAAAAAATATTTATGATCTATTCACAGCCATTTGAACATTGCTGTGAACAGTAGAGGATCAACTCAGTATGGGGCAATTATTTTTCAAAGTTAAGATCCACAGAAATCAAAATTGACCACATGAAGCTATTATGTAAGTAGAGGTTTCAATGTGGAAATAATGTTTAAATTAATATTATGGTGAAGCTTTCCACTTATGGAAGTTCTACTGTATTTTAAGACAAGTCAAAGTGTTTTATGTGCATTATTTCAAATCTACAAAAGAATCCCACACGTTATTATCTCAACCTTCCTTATGTAGCTGCTCAGGCTCAGAAGAGAGATTTTTTTTCAGGACAACATAGGTAGAGAATGGTGAACCTGGATCAGAACACATTTCAAAGCCAGAAAAACAAAACATTACCTTAAGATGTATTATAGGTTCTGGCTACCAATATGCAATATTGTTTGTAGTGTATTGTTATAAATTCATTCTAAATAAAATATGGATTTTAATGTATTTTACTCTAGAGGGAAATGATTCTATATTTTCAAGGAACAAAAGTTGGTTGGAGTTAATGATAAAGTCTTATTGAAATACCTTTCTAGGCCCTAGATGTAGCCACTCTTGCCCAGAGTGCCAAGTCAGCAAATTGAACATTCCTGTTCCTGTAAATGTGATATAGCCAGTCAGCCAATCCCCATACAGCAAGCCAGCTCTGGGCCTCATACTTATTTCCTTACTCCTTGATCTTTCTAAATAAGGTCAGGCATCCATCCTCAGCCACTCATGCCCTGTCTGTTCATTGCTGCTTTTAACCCTCTATAAAACTCCCTTGCCCAAAATCCCTCAAGAAGAGTGTGCCATTTTTTGTGCCATTGTTACTCCCCCAATTCATGGATTGGCTTCCCTTGACTAAGGACATAGAGCTTGTAACTTAATTGTTTTATTTTTGCTATTTGAGAAATTGATGTTGTTTGATTAGGTTTATCGGGTTTATTAAAAAATAAATCTTGTCCTCGGGGCACCTGGGTGGCTCATTCCATTAAGTTTCCAATTTGGTTTCCACTCAGGTCATGAGATCAAGCCCCAAGTCAGTCTGCAAGCTCAACAAGGAGTCTGCTCGAGATTCTCTCTCCCTGCCCCTCTCCCACTCCTGCCGACTGGCGTGCCCATATGTGCTCTGTCTCTCTCTCTCTCTAAAATAAAGTCTTTAAAATCAATCAATCCATCAATCAATCTCATCCTTAGTAGGGTGATCTAACCCAGTGGGATAAGCAGTCACATGCCAAAAGGAATTTTCAAAAGAGTGAACAAATGATATTTTTCCGAATCCCTTCATTCTAATATGGACATTTGAATTTATCCACACTTAAAAATAACATATTATAGAAGTGAGTTACATTCATTGCTCTACACTGAATCTCGCCTGATGTTCTCTGTCTCTCATATAAATAAAGTCAAATTTAGAAGAGCTATACAAGATTGTGTAGGACTTTAAGTGTAGTCTATGAGTTGGTGCTACTGAATGAATTTTTTGTTAGAGTCATGACAAGATGATACAAAAATTAAAAATGTTTTAAAAATGTTTGTAGTAATTTAACATTCCTGCAGGAGTCAAAGCACATGATCAGGGACTTATCTCACTGAACAGGAAACAGATCAATTTAGGTGTTGATGATCTTGCATGATAAATTGTATCTGATAAGAACTAAGCAGTACTCATGTGTTACTTTAAGGTTAATCTGTTAAATGAAATCCAGAAGTATTAAAAATATGAGAAAGCTTAAGCATTTAGTTATTTGTATAACTTGATTTTATAAACATCTTTTTTATCAAGTCTTTTTAAAATTTATGGCTATATCATATTAGCTAAATTAAGAAAGTATAATTTGTATTATTTATTTTTTCACTTAAATTTTTATATGGTAAAACAAATTCACATTACTTTTTGTTAAGAATTAGTATGAATTCTTTGGCATGTAGCAGTAAGTCTAATGACAACTTTACAGGTAATTCTAAACCAATGAAAACCAAAATAATTAATATTAATTTTACTCAAAAGTATTATCCTTCAGATATTGAGTTTACTTTTGTGGACATGATTCATAGTGAAGTGCTAGAATAACTGTGTTATTTGTGAGTGATATACTGGCCAGTGAAACAACAAATCTATTACAATTTAAGTAGCATTTACATGCAAAATAAAAAGAAGCACAGTCAACCATAAGGAAATTTTGAAAGAAAATATATTGTATTAAGCACTCAAAGGAAGCTGATGTTCATTAATTCAGATACACACACTGGTTCTTCAAGCCTTCTTTTAAAGTAGCACATCAGGTTGAAGACCGAAGGGCCATATAAAATTGCTGAGACATTAGTGAAAGACTATCAAAGGAGCACTCCTGCAAATGTTAGGTAAATTTAACATTTAAAGAAGATAGGTCAAATACCAGCTAACTGTTACAACATATCTCGACATATTTAGGAAATGGTTAATGATAAAGAATACCAACTCTTAGAACACATAAAATCAGCAGATTTTTTTTAATAATATTTCATCTTATAAATGCCTAGATATTGTTAAAGCAACAGTCCTTTCATTTCTTGAGCTTCATTGCTAACAATCACAACTAGTTCTTAAAGGCATAACATTGTAGTCTTACATTGTTTTGAACTTCAGTTCCAGTGACCCAGATGCAAAGACAGGAGGACATTAAGGTTTAGTTTTACAGTGTATCAGTTATCTGTTGCTCATAACAAGTCACCCAAAACTTAATGGCTTAAAACAATCAAACATTTATTTTCTCACCATTTCTATGGGTCATGAATGTGAGACAGCCGAGTGGGTAGTTCTGCCTCAGGGGAGTTCTGAGGTTCTACTCCAGCTTTTGACCAGAGCTGAAGCCATCTGAAGACTCCCATTGGGCTGAAAGATGAGCTTCCAACAACTCACATGCTTGTTGGCAGGCCTCAGTTGTCACCAGTTATTGGCCATTTCCTTGCCTTGCTAGCTGCCTCACAGCAGTGCTGATAGAATTGCTTCTCCCAGGATGAGTGCTCAAAGAGAGAGAGAGAGCATCCTCCAGACAAAAGCTGCAGTTATAATTTAACTTGAAAGTTATGTACCATCCTATTTACCACATGCTCTTCCTCACACAGATCAACCTTGGCACAAAGGCTACTACACAAGAGTGACAATATCAGGAGATACGGTTCATTGGGGAACACTTGCAGGCTGGCTACCACACGCAGATTAAGAAGCTTATGCTAGGGGCGCCTGGGTGGCTCAGTCAGTTAGGTGTCTGTCTTTGGCTCAGGTCATGATCTCAGGGTCCTGGGATCGAGCCCCGAGTTGGGGTCTGGGGAGTCTGCTTGTCCCTTTCCCTCTGCCCTTCCTTCTGCTTTTGTTTTCTCTGTCTCTCAAATAAATAAATAAAATCTTTTAAAAATAAAAGAAGCTTATGCTAATTGTAAATAAATGCAGTGTTTCCTTTACTGAGGAAGTATTGCTACAAAAACCAAACCAAACAATAAATAGAAAACAAAACCCTCAACTGCAAAACTATGACTCATCTAAAGACTATATATTATATTCAAGGTTATTCTCTTTATTATGTGACAGTATCAAAACATTATAATAAATTTATTACATGCAGGGGTATGGTAGCTAATGAGAAGAGTACTGTCAATGACATTTGAATCATGGGCAAACACTTCTTGCAAGTGTTCTGTAGGTAGGAGATGAGTTTAGCCCTGATATAAACATATACTTTGGATAACCACACTTGATTATTTGTTTATGGTCATAATTTTTAATGATTTTAACATTCTCATGCAAGGAAAGGATGGATGTGTATTTCAATAGCATGTGAGATGAAAGGACAAAAATAAAGTTTAGAAACCTGCAAGAACAGAGGTTTAAAAATTCTGATGTTCCACAATTTAAGAGAAATTATCAGTTAAGTAGGTGATTTTGATATTGTATATCTGAGAAAATTATCATCAAACACCTTAAAAATTTGGTAGAACATTTTGAATTTCATTTCCCTAAAGAGAAGATCCATGCATAGGAAGTTTATAATCAAAATCTCTGTCTTTAGTCAAAAGACTCTAAATTTAACTCTAAATTTATAAGATAAATTATGGGGACTAGCTCCTAATGAAAGACTGAAAATGAATTTTTAAAGTAGAGCATCACCTGCTACATTTTGGAAAAAAGTTTAAAAGAATAATCTGAGCTCACTGAAATTGCTTTAAATCTCTTCTATCCCCATCAACACACCACTGTGACACTGGTTTTCTACTATGACCTGTTATCAAAACAAGACACTGGAGCAGTTTAGGTATACATTATTTTCTGTGAGTAGTGCTATTGTCAATGCATCCTAGATTAGAAAAGTTAAAAAGTGAGAAGCAAGTTCATTTGTCATATTAATATCTGATTATTTACATATATGACATTCATTTAAAGTGTGTTTACAGATATTTAATATGGAGAATCATTATAACCCTTATAAATTTCCATTTAGTTATGACTCTAGAATGTCAAAATATGTTGCATATTTTCTATGTTAATTGATTACTCATAGTTTCAGTGAACAATGCATATATTTGGTTATTTCACCATGTTATGTTTGTTCTGAAAATACTAAAATTTAATATGACTGTTAATGCCAAGGGATGAAAACATTTGAACTTGTATATCATAGATCTTTAATGTTTTTTTTTTTCTAGTAATTCATTTTTTTAGTATTTTTTAAAGTGTTGGACCATGATGGGTTGAGATGTTATTTATTTATTTTTTTTATCAAAGACGGTTTGGTAAATGCTGATCTAGTGGATTTTTTAGTAACTTAATTACAAGTTTATTACAAGTACTTCAGCTTGGGCCCCACAGAAAAGCAGTAATGGATTCAGGGTTCAATATACAGAGGAGGTTTCGGGGGGAGGAATGAAAGAAAAAAAAAAACATTCAGGTTGCTGAGATGAAGTATAGAGAACCTTGATTTTCTTTCTTTGACAACTGAAAGAAGAAAGAGAAAATGAGTAGGATTTAAAAGAACACCTTTAACTTTTTCTCATTTTGGCCTAATTGCTTTGCCAATAATATTGGTAAAGAACTTTGGTTCTTTAGAAGAAGAAATAGATTTTATCTGATTGCCTTGAAATATTTTTCCTTCCCACTAAAGTTATTCGTGGATGATGTATAAAAATTGATACTTCCATGTAATTCAGAGATAGGTATTTCTGTAGACTTTTAAAACAGTAACACTGACATACTTAGAATTTGCCTAAAGAAATTTTTAAAATCCTCAAATTATCTATGAGAATAGTCATCAAGATTTTCTTTTGATGTTAATCTTATTTTTATATAAAAAGCTACACTGAATCAGAAATTATTATCCTTGTGAGTAAGTATTACAATATTTTGAGAGATACTTAATGTATTTTACATCTGTTAAACCAGTGTATGTTTTGTATGTATTTTTCTAATTTAAAAAAGAATTCTGCAGAATAGGTAGTATAGAATCATTTTACAGATGGAAAAATTGAGGCACAAGAAAGTTAAATAATATGCTTAAAGCCAGGGCACCTGGGTGGCTCAATCAGTTAAACATCTGCCTTTGGCTCAGGTCATGATCTCAGGGTCCTGGGATGGAGCTCAGTGTGTCAGGCACCTGCTCGGCGGGGAGTCTGCTTCTCCCTCTGAAGCCCCCATCCCTTGATGCTGTCTCTCTGTCTCTCTGTCTCTCTCCCTCTCAAATAAATAAATAAAATCTTTAAAAATATATATGCTGAATTCCCTGAGGTAGACTGTGTTGGTGCTGAAAATTAAACCCAACTCACTCTGATTCCCTTTCTAGTATATTCTTTTGTCCCAACATTCATTCCCTGCCATTATTTCATATGTAGCATTATATCAAAGCAAAATATCCATAAATTGAAAAAAAAAACCTATTAGGTAAAAAAATTAAATGAAGAGAAAAATCTTAATTTTAAACTTTATTATCTGGAATTTTGTGTGCTTTAGTTTTATTGACGCTGTTATCAGATGGGTTTTTCTTAATGAAATTTTCTACATAAAACCAGATAATATACACTACTACTTGGACAATTTGTATTTTAGTCCACAACCTTGAAACAAAATGGCAGTTACAGAACTCCCCAAGTGGACATGTTTTCCAAAAGTAGTAATTTATATGAATGAAAATGATCTTTGGATAAAAGTTACAGAGATATGTGATCTTTCTGCCATTAAATGTTTACAAAATCATTTTCCCAAACCACTCATGAAACAATTCTGCTTTCCATATATCTTCTATTTATATGAGTAATTTTTTCTACCCATGAGGTGAAGTAATTTCATGTGTAATATCTAATATATTTTTCTTTGTCTTATGAACAATTTGATATTTTGCTACTGATTTTCCCTTTCTTTTCCCATAATATTTACTGTAAGTCAACAAGAAAGTGTTGATTCTTCCTACCCACTCACCCATGACCTCCAAAAAGTTATCAGACCCACCAATTTCACCTACTGCCTGACTATTACCTCATTCTGGCTACAGTTTATCTTCTGGGGCTGTAACTTTTTTCTTCTGAGGTATTAGACAAAGCTTTAAGTTCTGAGTGTCCAATATAAGTAGTCATTAGCCACATGACTGTTGAACTTGAAATCTGGCTGGTTCATGTAGCCACTAGCTGAAAGCATAAACTACATACTGGAGCTAGAAATCATATTTAAAAAAAGGATATAGACCATTTCATTAATAATTTTATAATCCTTTAATGTTGAAATGACAATATTTTTAATATGAGACAAACTGTATTCTTAAAATTAATTTCACTTCTTTCATTTTACTTTTTCAGCATGGCTAGTAGCAAAATTTTAAATGACCTATGTGGTTCTATTATACTTCCATTTGACAGTGCTGCTCTGGTTGGTCTCTCTGGCTTCTGACTTGATCTTAAATTCATTCTAACACTGAGCTGCCGAAGTGGTCTATCTAAAACACAATTCTAGCCACTAAACAGACGCCTCCACATGGTGTGTGAAGCAGCTTCGTGGAGAAACTGTGACTGGAGTGGAATAACAAGACTTGAGTTGAAAGACCCTTATGTGAGTGACATGGTAGCCTTTAAAGAGTCAAATATGTAATTACCAGGGTGCACATTGCACAGCACATTGGTGCTCTGAAATGAGCCCTGTGTAACAGGAACTGAGAAAGTGGGATGTCCTTTTTACAAAGTACCATCTTCCTTCCTCACCTCACCAACCTACACTCACATACATGCTCCAAAAGCCTCCAGTGTTTACAAGTAAGGAATTTTAGCTGTAATAAAAAGAAAATCAATTAAGACTATCAAGAAGAAGCTTTCTATGTATATTAGTATAGTTTTCCCATTCCCTATTTCCTCAGAATCCCTCTTCTCCACAAAATAAAAATATCCACTAACCAAATCACAAATTCAGTGTACTAATATCATATGATATCAACATTTTTAATAGTACAAAGACATGACCTTGCAACTGCTATGTTTTCTAATGCATTTTGAGAAGAAACAAAATGCCATTTTGAGTCATGTTTTTATTATTACTGGAATATGTACATGCAAGTGGGTGCAGGTTTAATAATTTTTACCTTATATAAAATGAATCACCATAATGCCATATTTTCCTTTAATATTTATGTTACCTTAGTGAGGAAAAGTACAATCTGGCATTTCTTTGGACAGTAGTTGGTTGGGGGTAGGGATGTGGACTGATGCAGTATTGAACTAAGTGGAGCAGGTCTCTACAAGGATTGAACGGATAATCAGATTTCATTATTAGTTCAGTGATTCAAGCTACTCAGCTAATTGGCTACAAACAAAATGGAAATAATTAGAGAGTGACTTTTAGAGGTAGTGGGAGTAAGTAAACCTTTCTTTGGTGGATATTTGAACTTTTCTAATGAGATTGTGATCAAAAGTTTAGCCGTTTATTTTCATTTTGAAAATATGTCACAGGGTTCTTAGATCAGTTCACATGAAAACAGTGACTTCAGATCTGAGATATAAAGGAAGGCTCAAAAGATTAGAAATAAAACTGGGTTTTAGCAAATGTATCATAGACGCTAAAATCTTACAGAGGGGTGTTGAGAGCAAACAGTAGTTGTTCTCTATGTATGTAGCAGGTGAATTAAAACATTATTTTAGGTATGACTATGACTTCCAGAGGACCCACATGTTTTCTTCCTTTGAGAACACAAAGAAAATGTAGGAAATAAGTAGTATTTGAAACCTCAGTTTCAACATTCTCTCCCTTTTTCATAATATAATTGCAGATAAAATTAGTAAAGAACTTAAAGTTTTTGAAAGTAGACAAATGCTGTCTGATTGCATTGATATTTCTTTTTTACTATTGAAACATATATAACTTCTATGAAAACTGATTTATCTATGTATTATATAGATGTGTATTTTTTATTGCTAATACAGCTATGTCTTATGTGCAATTTAAAGTCGGCTGAATAGATTTAAAAATGTTCTCTCAATCTATTTGGAACTTTACTGTTTAGTTACACTGATTTTGCGTACATTATCTGTAATTTATACGAGAATATATTTGAGTAGGTATGATATCATCATTTCCCAGATGAGAAAAATGAGGCACAGAAAAGTTAATGATTTACCAAAAATCACACAACTTGACTCTGATGGTGCTGGAAATTGCACCCAACTCTGATCCCAAAGCCCCTTCTACTGTATTGTGCATATGTCACATATGAATACAATTTTTGTGTAAGTATATTTTCATGGAAGTAAAATGTTCATAAGTTGGAAAAACTCCATTATGTAAAAATTTACCAAGTTAAGGAAATTCTCTAATTCAGCTCTCAGTCATTTGATATCTTGCTTGTCTGTTGCATTGCCATTGTTATGGGATCAAACTGTTATTTGGGAAATTTCAAATATAAAATAAAATTAGATTGGGGCGCCTGGGTGGCTCAGTCAGTTAAGCATTTGACTCTTGGTTTTGGTTCAGGTGATGATCTCATGGGTCATGAGATAGAGCCCTACCTGGGCTCCATGCTCAGCGGGAGTCTGCTTGAAGATTCTCTCCCTCTGTTCCCCCCCACACACTCATGCACATGTTCTCTCTCTCTTGCCTCTAAAAACTACATAAAAACCTTTAAAAAATAAAATAAAATTAGATCAATATGTTCTATTAATTTGGAGACTTAGACTTCTGTTTACTATATATAGGGCAGTCAATGAAGTTTCCTCTGGGGACATACTTTCAGGAAGTTGTAACTTATATGGATAAAGTATGATTTGTGGGTGGAAATTACAGAAATAGGCAGTTGTTCTGAATCACTTAACCATTTCTAGAACTTCTAGTAATGTGATTCTGCCTCCCCTACATGCTTAACAATGTGGGTGAGTTATTTATTTAGTTGTATAAATAAATTTATAAAGGACTTTAAAATGTACTTAATTTTTAAATTTACTTGTTTTGTGGAATATGAAGTATATTTCATTTGCTTCAAGAGCCATATAATATCCCTCTAGCTAATTCTCCATTTCTTATTCAATAACATTCATTCTAATATTCTAATGTTAACCTTTCAAAGTGGTCTATCTAAACACAACTTGACCTGTGATTCTCCCTTTATTATTATTCTCCAGTGGTCACTCCGTCACCTAAACGATAGCATCCAATTCCTTAATTTATCTCACTCAGCCTTTCATAATAAGTTTGCTTAGTTTTCTAACCTGATTCCACACCATCCCCTCCCTCGCCTTTTAATCTCCAACAGCACTGAGCTCTTAGCTAGGCTGTTTCTGACTTTTGGCCATTTGCTTAGGTTATTCATTTTCATTCATTCATTAAGCACGTGTATTGGATATCTACTCTGAGCAAGATACTGTGCTTGGTGTTTGGAAATTTTAAAAATGAAAATATTGTTTCTGCTCTAAAAAAAAAAAAAAAAAGGCAGCTCATCCTTTAGTAAAGGAAAATCCTTCCAAAGAATAGGAAAAAAAGCCCACTAAAATACAACCCAGCAGGTTCTTGGAACCAAAGAAAACGTATTACACTTCGTCAATATCTCGACTCTCTTCCTCCTCTACTTGCTTTTTTTTTTTTTTAATCTCCAAGTGAAGAAATCAAGTCACCATCTCTTTTTAAGCATCTGCCATGCCATGAATCCTGTTAGCAGCTAATGGGAGCACAGGATAAATAGAAGATGGGGGATTTCCTCCAATAAGTATTTGGTATATTTGAAGAGACTTAAATGAACCAACTAGAGATTGATTTAGTTATGTCAGCAAAATTTTTCTACAAAGGTCTAGAGCGTAAATATTTTGGCTTTGGGACTATAGTCCTTGAAGCAACTGCTCAAATCTATTGTTGCAGGACACAAGCAGCCACAGATACAATGATAGGCATGGCTGTGCTTCAAGAAAACTGTATTTATAAAAATAGCAGGCTGAATTTGGCCCCGAGGCTACAGTTTGCCCACTCTTTATTTAATGGATAGGAAATCAAAGGTATGGTATAAGATAATAGTCATATAAACATTCAGAGAAAGAAAATGCATTGAGAGTTAGACCTAGTCAGGAAAGAATATCTGGTTGCAGTAGTTACTAAACAGGTACTTCCAGAAAATGACCAAATGAGGCTTTCTGTAGAGTGGAATATCAAGTAGAGTATCAGTATCTTTTTTTTTTTAAGATTTTATTTATTTATTTGACAGAGAGAGACACAGTGACAGAGGGAACACAAGCAGGGGGAGTGGGAGAGGGAGAAGCAGGCCTCCCGCCGAGCAGGGAGCCCGATGCGGGGCTCGATCCACCCAGGCGCCCCTAGAGTATCAATATCTTATAGCCAGTTATGCAACCAGCATGGTAGACTTTAAAAAAACAAGTCAAACGAGAATAATTACCAGAATTAGATTGCAGAGTGTATTGGTCAGGTTTCTCCAGAGAAACAGAACCAATAGAAATCTGATTGTATATAGTTGATATATAGTTGATTTGATATATATAAAATAAATACTTAAATATATTTTATATATATAGTTGATATATAATTGATTTGATATACAAAATGTTTAAATATATACTTATATAATATATTCTAAATATTAAATATATAACTTTATATTTTGGGATGCCTGGGTGGCTCAGTCTGTTAAGCGGCTGCCTTTGGCTCAGGTCATGATCCCTGGGTCCTGGGATTGAGCCTCACGTCGGGCTCTGTGTTTAGTGGGGAGTCTGCTTCTCCCTCTTGCTCTTCCCCTCCTGCCTGCCCCACCCCCTGCTCGTGCTAGCTCTCTCTCAAATAAATAAATAAAATCTTCTAAAAAATAAGTAAATATATAACTTTATATTTAAATATCATAAGTATATTAATATTATATCAATATTACACATACACATGCAAGTAATTTACTTGCAAAATCACAAATCCATGTAATGACATATTGTACCATCTCTTTTATACAGAGAGTGTGTTGCCTTGTTGCATCTGTCTTTGTCTAAAGCCATATGTGGAAAGATGGCATATGTCATTTTAATTTATTTTAGCATTTTATTAATGGAATGTGTTACTAGAAACTACCATAGAAGGCAGTAGGTATCTGCTTAACTGGTTTTTTTCTTAAACTTAATAAGTATCATACCACTATCATGATTTATTTTTTCTTAATCTTCTTTATCGTACCGAAAGAAAAAATTGTTCTTTTATTCATACCATCTACTCAAATAACAAGTGTGAATATTCCATTACTTAAGTAGAGATTAATGCTGGTTAGGAATTACTGTCTGGTATTGTCAAACATTGCTTTCTTTCATATCTGTGCATCTCTGTCCTAACCACCACCACCACCCACTTTCACTCATAAAGTAAACATGCTGCTTATTAGCATATGGAACCAATGTGGAACCATCACTCTGATGTAGGAAGCTTTTAGATTGGCACATCTCTCTGAAACTGAATTTCTCTTGACATAACTTTTGAAATTGATTTAATTCTCAACAGCCTGGAAATTCCTTTGAGTCTTTGATTTGTAGATTGGTGTTTATAAAAGTGACTGACATCTATCTTCTGCAATTCTTTTTTCAACAAACAAGATATAGTTGAGGTTTGACAAAAGAGCGTTTCTTTGTAGGATTTTTAACAAAACAAGAACTTTATAGATTGAAGCATATCTGAAGTTATCAATTTCTGACCCAGTTATAACTATATCAAATGGCGCTCTTCTGAGTAAACAGTGAATAGCCTTTCTTTTTTTTTTTTCTTCTCTTTCTTCAAAACCTGTGAAGTTGTCCTTAGAGCAAAGTAAAGTTTAAAGGGAAAAATGTGATTTGTAATTGAGATTTTCTGTTAACCTTCAGTCTATATTGTTTGTGTTCAATGCTTTTATTTTTCTTCTGAAAATAGTGGTAAATTAGTGTGTGGGTGACATTTCAGAAATTCCATCTCAGAGTACACCCTACACCCTGTATTGCATTATAAATACTGACTTGCTTTCAAACCCCATGTGTGTCTCTCATGTAGAAACCAACTAGACAGTGAAGTTATTATTCAATTTAATTTGCAACATTTATTACCCTTGCTGGATATGCATGTGTTAGTTACATTCACAACAAATGGCCTCTGTGTTTTGAGGTATGTACTATGTTCTTTAAAAAATTACTTACATTTCATACATTTTATGTATTTTTTTCTTTCTTCTTTGGGCCTAATGTTGTGTTATAGAGAAAAATATATATGTAATTGGGAATTAAGATACCACGTTTGAATTTAGCATGGATTCTGTCAGAATGGGTATCTTATACATTGCTGTTCTGTTTTGGTCAATACCATAAATTTTAGTAGAAAAAGGGATTTTTTTTTCTGGATTCATTATTAATCATATCTTAACTTTCTCATACCATCCCTTTGGTTTTCAAACCTTACTTATGTATGTTTCAAACCTTCCTTTGTTGTTTTTTTCTGCCTCTTCTATTCATGTTTGTCAATGACTATTCATCAGTGTCAAGAATAACACAGCTTTTCTCCTTTCTGATAAATAATTCAGTGCCCTGTTAAGGCATCCAAGTTGTTTAGTGTAAAATAAAGAGATGAATATAAAATTTCAACTTTTCCAAGGCATAAGCTCAACAGCAACTGTTTCTGTGACCATTGAAAGTATAACTGGTAGGTTGGGCTATATGCTTAAACATTTGGATCATTTTACTGAGAAGATAAATATGGAACAACTTTTTTTTTTTCATTTGAGTGTATGGTGCACTACTAATAAATCTATCCAGTTTTCCTTTTTGTCCCCATAGATTAGTTTCCTTTAGCTGCCTGAACAAATTTCCACAAGTTCGTGGCTTAAAACAACAAGGATATATTCTCCCACATTTCTGAAGGTCAGAAGTCTGAAATTGAGGTGTCAGTAAGGTTGTTATCTTCTAGAGCCTCTGAGGGAGTATCTGTTCTTTGCCTGTCTCCTAGTTTCTGGTGACTGCTGACAACCCTGGGTATTCCTGAGATTGTAGCTACATAACATCAAACTCTCTCCCTTCACTTCCATGTTGCCTTCACCTCTGTGTCTTTGTATTCTGCTCTTCTGTAAGGATACTTGTTAGGGCCTGAGGTAAAGCCAGGATAATCTCATCTTGAGATTCTTAACTTAGTTACGTCTACAAAGACCCTTTTTCAAATAAGGTCACATTTACAGCTTTCATGTGGAAGTATCCTTTGGGGGACCACAATTCAACCCATCTGACCTCCAAAAATTCATATCTGTTCTATATGTAAAATACATTCACCTCATTCTAATACCCTTGAAAGCCTTAACCTTATCATAGCATGACCTCCAAGTCCAAAATTTCAGCTAAATATAAAGTCAAAAGGTCTCAGATGTCATTATCTAAATCATCTAAACCAGGTATGAGTGAAACTCTGGGTAGGGTTCTATCTTGGTGCAAAATTCTTCTTTATCTGTGGACCCATGAAACTAGAAAACAAATCTACTTTTAAAATACAATAGTGGGACGAGTATAGAATAGATATTCCCCTTCCAAAAGGGAGAAAATGGAAAGAACCAAGGGGCCATTCAAACCCCAGCAAGTTCAGAACCCATCAGGGAAAATTTCATTATGTTTCAAGGCCTGAGAACAATCCTCTATGGCTTGAAGCTTTGTCCTCTGTGCTCTTGGTGGCCCCCAGGTGTCTGTGCTACCCTCAGAGCCATTCTTCCTTTGTCTTGTAGGGCACTATATATTTGCAGTCTAGTAGCTCTGTGATTCCCATCCTGACTACAGAATTTTAGAAGTCTGAGAGTTTATTGTCATTTTGTCTTGTTTCTGTCCCTTTCAGTCTAAAACGGTAGTGTTTCTGCTGACATAGTATTCTCAAAAACCGTATTGGTGTCCTGTGTGCCTCAGGGTCCATGCATTAGACAAATCTTCCACAGATCTTTCCTGCATACTCTCATCTCTATTCCTGGCTTCTTCTGAGATATTTAATTGGATCATAGGTTACATCCTGGTCTCTTCAGCAAAGTCCAGCCACCCTTTGGTCTTCCCTTCAGAACACGCTTTCTAAACAGTGCATCTTCCAATGTATTCTGATATCAACTCTCTGATACCAGCTGAGTGTCCTACAACTCAAATTCATTGACACTGACTAACCAGAATTTGTGTAGATCCCACAAGTACAAAGTGTTCTAATTCTAACACTAAATACCCAGAGTCAGTGTCAGATCTCACAAGATAAAGAGCAAAGTCTTCAACAAAATTGTCCTTCCTTCAGATGCAGTAGAGGTCCATAGGCTACCTGCATTTCTGTGTGAGTTGGTGACAAATGTGGGGATTCCTACAACCCCCCCTTCAGGTTCCTGGGCTTGAAGCTACATATCCTCAGTCTCTGCCTCTATCTTCACATGGCCTTCTCCTGTATGTCTTTGTGTTTTCTCCTGTGCTATAAGAATGCCTGTCTCTGTATTTAGGACTTGCCCCAATTCCAGGAAATGTAATTACATCCACAGACACCCTTTCCAAATAAGATTGTGTTCATAGGCTCCACCTCCATTTATCTTTTGGAGGGACACCATCCAGTTCTCTATGCCCTCCCACCTTTCTTTCCTCTCTTGTTCTCTCATTATTACTTTTTTCTTTTATAGAATTTTTGATATAATGAAATGATATCTTTCTTAAAGCTGTGATTATTCATGCCAAACTTTACTTATAATGGTAGAACCATGCTAATTTTTTCAAGGTTCATTTACTACTTCTCCTATAGTTCAAACATTGATAATTTGAATTTTACCTCTTAGGTCACCTCCTTAAGACATTAAAACATTTGCTGCTCTGGTTGTTGCATTTATTAATATCCAATTTAAACTGATTACCATTTTATTATAGCTTATTTCCACTCTACCTTAAATTAACCTTGTTCATAATCCTTTAACCTATCTGTGTGTTCAGTACATATAGATAAAAATAGCTTCCATTATATAACACTATTAAATCTCAATGGCAATCAAATTCAGTAATTGTTTATAGAACTCCTAATGTGTGCAAGGCCAAGTTGCACTGCTTGTCAAACTATTACCCAGAGATCTGCTGACTTAAAAGTCACCGAGGTATATGCAACTGATGAATTACTAAATTTTACTTCTGAAACTAATACACTATATGTTAATTAAATTGAAATTAAATATAATTTAAAAAAGTATTCTTACCAAAAACAAACAAAAGGGTATGAGGAAATTTATCGAAGGTGATGGGTACATTTTTTATCTTGATTGTGGTGATGGTTTCACAAGTATATTGTTTGCGTCCAAACTCATCAAATTACATTCATTAAATATATGTAGGGTTTTTCTGTGTCTCAATTATACCTCAAAAAAACTGTTAAAAAAAAAAAAAAGACAGAAAAAGAAAGGTGACCGAGGGAAGCTTGTTAAACCAGCAGTTTACAGGTACAGTCTCAGACCTATGGTGTGGCAAATACTCAAATAATCAAAGACCAAAAAATAGGGGCTTTCTCCTCTGTATTTCTAGTGCATTGTGTATACAACTAATATCATACAAATAAGCGATACAATACAGTGTACCATGTTTGCTTAGAAGAGTGCTCCTGAGGGGCACCTGGGTGGCTCAGCTAGTTAAGCATGCCACTCTTGGTTTTGGCTCAGGTCGTAATCTCAGGGTCGTGAGATTGAGCCAACTTCGGGCTCCATGCTCAGCATGGAGTCTGCTTGAGACTCTCTCTCCGTATTCCTCTAACCCTCCCCACCTTCCCATGCGCAGGCACGTGCTCTCTCTCTCTCGCTTGCTCTATCTAAAATGAATAAATAAATCTTTTAAAAAAAAAGTGTTGATGACAAGGACTTTGTCGTATTCATTTTATGTGCACATAACATATAGCTGCACCTGTATCATTCATCTTGGTAGACTCCATGGCATATGAATCCATAGTTCAAAGTAGGACTAATTTTGTAAAGGAATATGTATGAAGAGTTGTAAGATGGTGAGCATAATTGTCAAGATATTCTGGAGATTGAGTTTCATCACATACTTTATATTGAATTGGACAAATATGTCCTCATTAGTTAAGTTATAAAGTTTCTCTCTCTGAAGACTATTATGAGGAATACATCCGTAATCTATATAAAGTCGAGGTCATTATTAAATTTTGAATGAGTCAGTAAAAATATATATAAGTGTTCATAAAGAATCATGCAACATGGTTACATCATTGACTTACTATTTCTGGCTTTTCTGATATCATGAGTCTCATTAAGGTGACATTTTCCAGTAATCACAATAATGATAATAGCAGCAACACCAATGGTTAACATCATTTGTTATCCACTAGCTAGGTATTAGGAACTATACCAGGTGTTGCACCCATCATTTCTGATTCTCACCGGATCTCCATGAAAATAGTTTGAGAATTTAAGATTACTCAAGCCACAGATACTTAAATGAGGATGTGGGCAGAACTGCATTTCTGCAAAGCTAATGTCTGTCTTTAGCATCCCTATAGAAGAGATCTTAAGACCCTTTATTCTCTACTTGGCAGCTCACTTGCCTAGGAGTCACTTTTCACAGTATCAGATGAATTAAGTTTATAATAGTTTTCCAGAAAGAAAGCCTATGGATGTAACAGGCAGAAATGTAGCGAGTGGCACTGCAAAAAGAACAACATATTCCTGGAGTTCCAAATTAAAAATGTCCACCTTTGATTGGGGCATCCCAGAAGGCTTAAAGAAGAGGAGGAATCTGAAGTCTGTGTTGAATAATGCCTGACTTTTTTTTTTTTTTTTAAGATTTTATTTATTTATTTGACAGAGAGAGACACAGCGAGAGAGGGAACAGAAGCAGGGGGAGTGAGGGAGGGAGAAGCAGGCCTCCCGCCAGGCAGGGAGCCCGATGCGGGGCTCGATCCCAGGACCCTGGGATCACTACCTGAGCTAAAGGCAGACGCTTAACGACTGAGCCACCCAGGTGCCCCAATGCCTGACATTTTTGATGGCAGACACATTATATGATCTTCCAATCCTGTGGAGTGAATTTGAGTGAATTTGATGAGCTTATTATGACCACTTTAGAGATAAAGAAACTGAGTCTTTGGAAGGTTATGATTTTTCCTAAGCCACTGACAAGACTGTCTTTTTAAGTAAACTTTAATCAAGTTCCTCTAAGCCCTACAGGCCTTGACCTTCAGTGTCTTTCTCTCTCCAGCCTCTATCACCAGTTTTAGCAAGAATCATGTTCAGTCAGTAAAAGCCCCCACCCTCAATATCTGATCAAATTCCTCATCCTCTACGACCCCCCAGCTAACTACCTGATCATCCTGGTCGGCCTTGAGCAGAATTCTGTCAAGTCAGTTTAGCCAGAAATCCCCCTTTACTCCTGATATTTCCTCTTAGTAATTTTCTGTCCACTCCTTGACTATCTATCCCTACTTATTTGCAGTATTTGGAATTATCCCAGCCCTATACTGAGGTCTCTCTTCCCCTATTGAATTGTTCCTGAGTAATCTTTTACCTCATTAGCTACTGTCCAGCTCAGATTTTTCTTTGACACTACTAAGCTAATGTGAGGTACAACAAGACAGCTAGGACTTTGCTCTTCTGATTTCTAAATTAGCAGTCTTCTTTCTGGCACATATATCATATTCTTCCTGTAGGCTACAGCCAATTTAATAGTGGTTTTGCCAAAATTGAATACATGCAATTAAGCCATTATGGTATTTCTGTTCAAAGTTTGTAATAGAATTTATAATGAAGTTGTGAAGGAGGTAGGCAGGGTTAATTTTTTTACTTATTCAAAGAATAGATATACTTTATCACCCTGGAATATTTTCATTCATTCTTTCAAAAAGTATTTATTGAGCATCTTCTTTACCTCATGTAACCCTGTACAAAAGCAGACATGTATCTGGCCTTCAATAAGTTTAAAATCTACTAGAGTAGATATACGTTAATCAATCACATAATTAAGTGAAAAAAATACATAATCATGAAACCATAACAAAGGCTGAGAAGAAGAGGTACATGATACCCTTAGAACAAATACTGGGGGGAGGGAGGGATATAGCCTTGTTAGTAAGGTCCAGAAATGTTTCTTCCAGGAGAGGAAGCAAAGTCAGGAATCTCCTTCCAGGCAGAAGCCATCACATGAGAAACTGAGATTTTCCAAGAGCCACATGTCAGTACTACAGACTATAAGCAAGCTAGTGTGGCTCATGTACATCATGTGCAGGGACCATGATGCCACATGACGAGAGAGGCAGGAAACATGTATTTATAAGGCCTTCTATTATATGCCATGGTCACCCATGTTAAACAGCTTTGTGTTCACTTGCAGAGAAAAGAGAAGGCAGTAGAGGAAATTAGATATGGAGTGATAGCAGATTTGAGTGGTGGAAAAATCACTGTTCCTGTTCTGAAGAAGTCAGGTTAGAAGAAGCAAATGTTGACCTTGGAAGGCAGGTAAGAAGGAAGGCAATCAGAGCTTGAACTAGTGGAGGGGAAGAAGTGAGAGCCCCCTGGAGGGAAAATCTACAAGCAACAGGCACAGATTATAGATGGGGAATAAAATAAGGGAGGGACTGCAGATGAAGCTATAGTTTCTGGCCCACTTAAGTAAAGATTGATGGTGACATTCACTGGTATCATAAGAACAGGAACACAGTTCAGGTGAAGACCAGAAAGTTAACTTAGCTCTGTTGAATAAAAGTGTTAATTTAAAAATCCAATTGAAAATATCTAGTTGCAACTTAGACATTTGGGTCTAACTCAGAGCTTGATTTTATGTTCTTTTAATTTCTTCTTAGAATTAATAGATGATGACCATGGCCCTTCTAAACAGTTGATGAGATTTTTCTTTACAATACAATAGAAGGGAGAGCCATGTAGACTCACTCCTTCCTGTGAGAAACAATGTATTATTACTTTTTTTTTTTTTCAATCCACAATGTCCTGGTTCTTATTATGCAAATAACAAAAACCCCAACTCTAACTCAAACAAAAAGGGGATTTGTTGGTATATGGGTTCATGTAAATGAAAAGGTTCAGAGGTAGGACAGACTCCAAGTGTAATTTGCTCAGTGCTCCAGCTATATTTTCCTTACATTTTCTTAAATCCTTTGTTCTTGTCCTTCAGACTCAGGCTTAGACTGGTATTCTTCATGGCAATAAAAGGGCTGCAGCAGTTTCAAACTTATTCATAACACATAGAATGTCCTCTGGGAAATAGTAGCAAAGTCTCCCTGCCTTGTTGGAGAAGTGAATCCTTCACTCTATTGGCTGAATCCTGGTTGTGTTCTTCAGGATAAATGGATCCTGCACATTTATCTCTTCCCCATGGTCATATGTATGGCCCTTAATAGATGTTGTCTTTCAAAGTAGGAAACATTAAAAAGCCGCCCATTTCCATGTGGTGTGGATTCAGGGGCCAGGATATCGCCCCCTAGCTAGAGCAATCATAAGCCATTGGGAGTCAGGCTTCATGTTTCATTGGCAATACATCTAAAATACTCACTAGGCTTTTAGTCTGTTTTAGTCATCCTACAAAGGCAGGAAAGATCCCCACCCAAAATTTGGCTTGGATGTTGAGACTAATGATGCCATTCACATACCTAGAGGGTATGAAATAGTTCATTTCTTACATCATAGGGCTCTTCTGGGGAGAGCAGGGCAGACTTCCCAAGCTGGTCCATAAATGGCTTGAGAGAGCAAGGAAAGCTACTGGCTTGGGGTCCTCATTGTGGCTAGGGGTTGCAGCTCTAGGGAGGGTTCCGATAGTGGGAGGAGAGTTTGTGTGATCTTAATCTCTACTCATTTCATAGGAAGGAGCATCAGACATCACCTTGCTCAGATGTGGGGGAACAATTTAAAAATGGTTGTAGTTCAACATCAAAAAATAGAATCAGACTTTTTATTTGCAAAGTCTGTATTTTTTTTAATACTGGTCATGTACTGGAAGTCATGGAATCTTCTCTAGCCAGTGTTTGTGGCTAATAATGAACTTGAACATTTCTGTCTACTCTTAAGTACTTCTGTGTCCTTACCCCTTACTTCAAAATCTCCTTGGGTGAGTTGACCCAAGTGGACATGGGAACCAAGATAAAGGTAAATTATCCTTTTATCACAGGCTGCATCCCAGTTCTTTCCTACATTGAAGAGATTGTCATCTTTGCAGAGATTGTTCTACTGGGATTGTTTGGAGAGGCTTTGGGAATCATGCTTTACCTATGTCCTTGTCTTAAAACCTTCCAAGATTTTACCTTTACTGTCTCTGCCAGAACTGATGTTAAAGTTTGGGGTAAAAAATCTAACTCTTCCAATCCTGATACCCTTTAAAATATTGGTATCTCGTCAATATGGATTGAAGTCTTTAGACAGGAAAAACATCTCATAGCAAAGCTGCAGATCTTCCTCTCCTTTCTGATCAGTTTCAAAACAGTTTATCCCTGTGATAAATGAACTTACTGAAGTTATTAAAAATGGCAGTCAAATAACACCAACTTGAGTTTTTGGTTCATGTTCCCCAGTGCTGCAGCCTTGTTCAGTGAAAGATCCATGTTTCAACATTAGAACACAAATTAACAACAGTTTCACGAATGTAAAAAACAATCACCATCAATTTCTCACTTGGGGTAGAGACACATTCTATACCCCTCTCCTCTCTATCTTAATCAAGGATAGTCTTCTTACAAAACTCTACACTTCCAGTATTAATTCCATTTAAGTTGGGATGTTCTGCTTTCAAATACAGAAAACATAAACTAAATTAAAATATAAAGATAATTTGATTGTCTTAAGTAATTGAAAGGGATTGATAGGTAGGGCAGCTTCGGACATAACTCCAGGTCCATTTTCCTGCTATGTTCTTGACTCTCACCTCCTCATGGTTACTTCTTTCAGGCCCACATATGGCCGCGGAAGTACTAGACCTTATACAGTCCAAATAAAAGAGTGTCAATGTATTGTATTTTTTCCCTAATATTCCCATCAAACATTCTCAGATTCACCAGGCTAGAAAGATTTAGGTCAAATGAGCAGGTTGAATTTATAATTGTGGCCAGCATGGCAGGATGCATTGTTGGGATTAGTCCTGTCATCTGTTCCATTTCTAGAATCTGCAGTGGATTCTACTGCCTGGGAACCATATGAATCTGCAGTAGAAACTGTTGAGGTGACCAATAGATATCTACTATAGTAGGTACCCAATAAAAAATACTTTTCCACTAAAAATATAATACCTTTACAGAATTTGAACATTTAATTGATTGCTTAAATATTAAGTGGGACAGGACACTAATTTTCTCCCATTTTGTTTCCAGTGTTTAATTGCACAGGATCAGTCTGTGCTAGGAAAGGCCACCACTGTAGGTGCTGTCCTGAGGTGGCTCCTAGGGGTCATAGGATTTTCCTCTCCCTATCAGTAAAAACAACTATCTGCTTAGAGATCACAAAACTTGTGCAAGGAAATTGAATGGATGACCTTAAGGTCTTTCCTCTCCATTCCAGGGCATGGAAGTTGCCATACATATTATCCATTAATGTATGAAAAATTGTCTTCTGTGGTTTCCCATGTGAGCTTTTTTTTTTTTAAGATTTTATTTATCTATTTGACAGAGAGAGACACAGCAAGAGAGGGAACACAAGTAGGGGGGAGGGAGAAGCTGATGCGGGGCTCGATCCCAGGACCCTGGGATCATGATCTGAGCCAAAGGCAGACGCTTAATGACTGAGCCACCCAGGCGCCCCCCATGTGAACTTTTTATATTCAGTCATAACATTTGAAATCAAGCTGCTTTTATCAAATAGACTCTCCTAAGGAATTGTGCAAAGCTTTCAATTTTAAAAGGTTGTGCATTCCAGAAAGCTTCTTAAATAAAAATAGGAATGAATTCCTTTGAAAGTTTATGCTAAAGTTGTGTCCTTCTGAAATGGACTCTTCTCTTTAATGGTTCTCTCAGTGCTGAAATTGGAATAATTACTTTGGTTAACTTTGGACTTCAAAATTAGAGCCAACTAGATAAAATGTATTTTTCTCTTTTTGAAAGCAAAACTTATTCATATGTAGCTTTTTTCCTGCTTCCTCATTTTGAAGTAATCTCTTTTCCACCACATCCAAGATATGAATTCATTTTCTCTACTCCATCCTCTTGGCTCAAGCCACTATCAGCTGTGCCCCAGTTATGTGTGTACACAGGAAGTATTATATTTCTCCACTTCAAAAATATTTCTGTCCTATGTTATTTTCCTTCTGGCCTTGCTATCTGGTAGGCATTATCTGAAGAATTGATTCAAACAAAGGTATTCAAGGTTGAATCCTGCATAAGGGAGCCACCAAGAAGGCCACTTGAAGAGGCTTCTTTTCCTCATTAGCACAAAGGGACCATCTGCTCACCAAGCTGTGCATTCATAGATTTGCATCTGACCAGAATGAAACATCTTTTTCCGTTTGCAGAAATGTCCTTTCTCCTGGAGTTTCAGGTCCAGTTGTATAATCTATTAGAGTTCTATGTGAGTTAGGGATTTTACAGCAAGTGATAAACATTTATTCTGGTTAACTTATGAAACAGAAAAGGACTGTGTTGTAAAGATATTGTGGTAGCTTACAGAACATTAGGACTTTCAGAAGGCTAGGCACCAGTGCACAACTATAATATCTGAAACAGAAGAAAAGAAAAGACAACAGAACTAGTCGAGAGCTAATGTTTCCCCTCTTTTTGCATGACTCCAGTTTCAGATTCTCTGGGGAGAGTATGATTGACCAGTCTGATCACATGTTCATGTATAGCCGAGGATCAGCGGAGCAGGTTATCTTGATTGAAACAGGCTTACCAGGACTGACTAAAAGGGTTCTTCATTAAAGGCAAGAGAGACCTGTTTACCAAAACAACGAGAAAGGAATGGCAACTCTGTTAGAATAATATATGTCCACTTGTGATGGACTTGAAGATGCATACGTCTTCCAAGACAGGGCTCACTGCCTAGCTCTGACGAGTATAGGTGTCATCCAGCATTCAGCTACTATCAGCTGTAAGTCCACCTCAGCTTTTGAGTTGTGGTCACTCAGAAATGGCCATGACTGATAGTGGCAAGAGAAAATCTTTCCAAAGGGAAGAGCTTTAGGTGCGACACCTGGGCATCCACCTTAGATGGAAGAAGAAGTGGCCCAAGATTAAAATATATACAGACCCATGGAAAGTCACAGATGGACTAGCCAGCTGTCAGGGGCCTAGAATAGAGAGTAGAAGGTCAGGGACAAAGGGGTCTGGGGCAGAGACATTCATATGGGCCTATGGGAGTAGGTATACAGTGGGAAGATTTGGGTTTCATATATTAATACCCAGCACAGGGCATCTACCAGAGGGCCAGTACCAACTAAGTACACAAAATGACTTAAGTGATGTGCCATCAGATAGCTGCTCCTGATTGGCCCCACTTAATAGCAAAGGGGGATCTTTTAGGAGTGAGCCATGAACTTGGGTCCTCTGGTTGTCTCATATGTACCAACTGGAAGCAGCTACCTAATATAGCATCATAGTGGCATGTTGAAGGTACTACTTAAGTACCAGCTGGGAGGCAATATTCTTTGAGCCTGGGGTACCATCTTCCAGGAATTAAAGACATCTCTATGGTATTGTTTCTCCAACAGTAAGAATGCATAAGTCTGGGAATCAAGGGGTAGACGCAGAAGTGGTTCCAATTGCTAATATTCCCGATTCTAAGGACACCCCAAGGAGACTTTGTGCTTCTCATTCCCTCAACTCTCAGCTCTGCAGGATTACAGATCCTGATCCACAGAGGCAGTACGCTCTGGCCAGTAGATACAATAAACATCCTATTGAACTAAAAGCTATGACTACCACTTGACACTTTGGACTTTTGTATCCAGGGACCAGCAGACCAGGAAAGGAATCACTGTCTGAGCAGTCCAATGAACCTCATCAGGTTCATCAGGAGGAGATAGAGCAGCTGTTATTTAACAAGGGCAGTAAGGAATATGTATGAAACCTATCCAGTTGGGTTCCTCTGATACTTTCTTGCCCAACTGTATCTGTGAATGAGTAAGTGCAGGACACTAGCCTTAGAAGAATATGGTGGCCAGAAACTCGGATCCTTCAAGAAAGTGAGTTTGGGATACAACAAAAGGTAAGCCACCTACTGAGACCAGCAGAGGTGATAGCTGAGGGAAGTGGTGATTTGAAAAGGATGAAGGAAGAAAGGGATGGGTGAGTACCGCTTGTAGACTTGGGAGGGGAGTGGGGAAGGGAAATACAATTCTAGCCTCTACCTTCCTTTTCTAAATTCTACCCCACAAGCAGGTGTTTTCCAGATGCACAATGGAGCAGTGAATCCACAGTACAAGATATGCGTTGTGACAGATACAAAGAGATGTAACTCAAACTCCTTGACAGAAGGACTTGTTGCCCAACTGTGAGAAGTGTGGTTAGCTGGCAGCTTCCTGCAGTTAACTTTTCCAGGTGTGCCTCAGCTTTGATTTGGGTTCATGCTGTCCTTGGGGTGGCCTCAGCCAGTGACTGGACAAGACTGTGATACAAAGGTATAGCAATTTCTGCTCACTGTAGGATGGCTCTAATAGTCTTCCTTAGCCCCCAGTGGACTGGCAGAGATTTTGTTACATTTATACCAAAGTCTCTTGACAGGCCCTGCACAATCTTCAAGCCCTGTGCAATCTTTCCTCCCTTTTGCTTTCCTAGACGTTACTCCTCCAAAAGCCTGTTGCTCTCCTAACTGCATTTCAATGGCAGCTTCTGTAGGACCCAACTGACATACCGCTAAAACCTTTCTTTTTTTCTTTTCTTTTCTTAGGGTTTTCTTTTTAAAACTCTAACCCTAACATAGGCAGTGTATGAATCAGTTTAAAATAATCCTGACTCCCAGAAATTTCAAATTCCTGTTTGAGTGCCAACATTCTGATCCTGTGCCTTGGTTTAGCTTACAAGCAATTTTACAGTACTGAAAAATACTCGCTACAACTTCTACAGTTTGGGGTGATTCACCCTGCATAAGAATAGAAGCCTGGTGTTGATTTTGATTGTCCAGTGTATGTTTACATATTCTAGCTACCCAATAACAATACAAAAGGATCACCTTTGTCAGCCAATATGGGCAACATTGGTGGTGCTCACATACAATGTTTTCCTTTTTTTCTGATCTTTTGAAAGTACTTCTTGAGAACATTTAAAGTAAATTTTCACATCCAAGCATTACTCATGGCTGATTCTGAGTTACCTCAGAGGCTATAATAGCTTTGTTGTAGTGGAATGGACTCAAGTGTTTTATCAGATCACCTAGGTTGAACCCTGGGTTTTGTCTACCTAGCATGTGACTTTAGGAAAGTTACTTCATCTCTTTGTTCCTTAATTTTTTCTGTGTAAAATGGAATAATTATAATACCTATCTCAAGATTTGTTTTTCTGAAGATGAGTAATTCATATACTGCAACCAGGTATCTGGAACATAGAACTCAAACAGAAGTAGTCTTTTGCAGGGGGGCATGGGTGGCTTAGTCGGTTAAGCGTCTGCCTTTGGCTCAGATCAGGATCCCAGGGTCATGAGATCGAGCCTCGCATTGGGCTCTCTGCTCAGGGGGGAATCTGCTTCTCTCTCTCCCACTCCCCCTGCTTGTGTTCTCTCCCACTGTGTCTCCCTGTCTCTCTCTGTCAAATAAATAAATAAAATCTTAAAAAATATATATATATAAAAAAAAGAAAAGTCTTTTGCAGAAGTTATAGTAGATAAGTAGGAACCATAATCTGAAAAGGAAAGAAACCGTAGTCTATTTGGCACTTAGCAAGAGTCTTGGCCTCAGTTATTTATGTTGTATACATGTTCTCATTTTTTTTTTTCATCCACATAATAACTTTGTGAGCTAACTATATACAATCTTGTTTTATAGCTAGGAAAATATGGGTCTCTGAAAGGTGAAACAACTTGCCCAATGTAAAATGGTTCAAAAGTAGCAAGGATGGGAAAGTTATAGAATTAGCCACGAAGTCCCTGATAAGAATTAAGTAGCAGAGGTGAATGATAACAGGACTGCTAGGTTGAAATGTGCTTTCTTATCTCTTCTGCAGCCTGCTGTACAGGGTGAACCAGTGTTCTCACAGTGTGTGTTTTCTATGAGAAGTAGGCTGAGCTCTTAAAGGGTAACTTGCTTGTGGGTTTGAAGCTAATTAATGGAGTGATTTATTAGAAAATATTATTGCTTTTACATATGTACAAAAGGTAAATATAATGTGAAAATATTAATATATTGGAGATCTTGCCGCATCCACTTTAATGATCGTGTCTTAACTTTTTGCCATTAGCAATAGCCTGTTAAAAGAAGCTGATGAGTGGATGCCGCTTGCCCATTGAAGTACTTGCAGTTCCCAGATTGTGCCAAGCTCAGTCAGATCTCCCCCTCTGCATATGGCTCACATCTGTGACTTTTCCTTGGAAAGACCTTTCTCACTTATTTGCTTAGCTAAGACTTATTCCTACTTCAACACCAGCATTAGCTTCTCTTAGAAATGTTCCTTGAAACACTATCCCACCCCTACTCCCCAAACCACCTCCTAATCATATGAATTGGGTCTGATGCCTTTCTCAGAGCATAGTCTTTATGATAGCAGTTAACCAATGATGTACAATTTAACGGATTGTGCTGTTTGAGGACAGGGGACGTAGGAGCTCAATAGATGTTTATTAAAATATGTTCGAGGAGGGTGGGAGGATGACCCATTACTGCTAAATGTGGCTAAGACTGTTTTAGTTTTGGACCTCCAACGATCTTGATCTGCATTCTGTAGCGGACACGGTGTTCCACCAAGATCTCTTCAGATATGTTTTCCCTTTCTGTGTGTCCTGTCCCCAATTTACTGTTTTGGTGTTTCTAAAGGCCTGCACCTGCCCCTCTTCAGTGACGATCCAAGGGCTACTTCACCTGCATTACCAGAGACAAAATTACGTGAGGGCTGGGTTCCTCTCATCTGCTGCCGCCAACACAGCCATTTACAGAGATAGACCGGAAGCTGGAGTGAAGTGGAAAAGCCCAGCTCCCTGGCCTGGAGTCAGGACCAGATCTTAGGGTATCATCCTGAGGCTGAGACTTGCCCTGAAGTCACCTGTTTGGCTCTTTTCCTTCCTTGTCTGTCTTCGATGACTGTGTTACTGGTTTCTCTCTGGAACACATCAGTAATAAATTATTTGCACATGAAAACACGTCTCCAGGTCCACTTATGGGAAAAATCTATCTTGAAGACATTAAATGGCTATTTAAATTTATTGTTTATTTTACCAAAATAATTCTCAAGTAAGACAACAAGAATAGAATAGGTTCACAATGAAAAGCAACAGTGACCATCCCTCCTTCCCCATTCCCTCCTCCTGGACACAAGGGCTATAGCTTTGTTTTAGGCTTGACTTTATGGTGTTTTCTTTCACATCACAAAATAAATATTACTCTTACTTTATAAATCAGATTTAGGTGCTGTTTACTTCCTGGTAATTAGCAAAGAAATGAGGAATTTGTTCACATGTTCATATGTGACCTTCCTACAACAAGGCCTTCATCCCTATCTTACCAAGAGGGTTTTGTTATTTTTGTTTGTTTTTAATTCATGGTTCTATGTTGGTCTGCAACTTCAGCAAGGTCCTTAAACTGCCATCCCTCCATCTCCTTAAAATGTTCAAGATTTCCATTCATTGGATCCCCTTTTTTCAAGAGAAATCCACCCCCGACTCTTTCTTCTGCCCCGTTATAGGCTTTCTGTCTGGCTACAGAAATCATCATAAGATGTACTTTTCTTGCTCTCTTGAGTCTATGTCTTCCTTTTAATTAAATCCATCTCTTATCTTATTAAAATATATCCTCGAGTAATTTCCTAAGTGTGAATAAAGGGAATTCTTTGAGTCTTTTTATGATGAAAATGTCTTTATTCTCTATTCTCACTTTAGTCTGCCAAAGTATTCTAAGTTGAACAATCTTTTTCTCTCATAATTCTAAAGATATTTTTTCATTGTCTTCCTCCATTCATTGTTGCTAAGAAAAAAGGCTGAGGCTATTCTATATTTCATACCTTTGTAATTGATGTATTTTTTTTTCATCGATTTTGACACTTGTAGGGCCTTCACTTTATCTTTGGCAATCTGCAATTTACAATTGATATATCCAGATTTCTGATTTTATTTTCATACATCTTGCATGGCACTCTTTCTGTACTTTTCACTTGAATGCCTTATATCCTTCCAGATGTGGAAAATTTTCTTAAATTGCTTCTTTACTGATTTTCTTCCCCATTATTTTTTTCTATTCTCTCTTTCTGGAACTTTTATAGGTTTAGCATCTGGTCCTCTTGTTTTTTTATCTCTTCTCTCATTTCCTATATAATCTTTTTGTTCTATCCTCTGGGATATTTCTTGACCTTAGTCTTCTGCCTCATTTATTGTTTGTTTTATTTTGGCAGTGCTACTTTTAATATCTAGTTCTGTGGTTTTTGTTTCATAAGATTCTGTTTTTGTCTCTCTATAAAATGTGTACATTTTCTTGAAGCTATTTTCTTAAGCTCCTTTTCTTTCATTTTGTTTCATTATCAGACCCTTTCATTGTATCAGATTTCTTGAAAGGTCTGTGGATCCTTTATTTTGGACTGATATGTGTGTGTGGAACAGAAGCAAGGCCAGGTTGCTCACTGTTCAAAGATAGGCTGTTGATAGGCAGGCTGTGGTCCTGGGAGAGCTCTTAAGGTCAAGTTAAGTAGAGTTCTCCTGAGGGGGCCTTGTTTGCCCCAGACATTAAATAACCTGTCTGTACAGAAGGATATTCTGTCTAGACATGGATACCACACTGCAGGGTGTATTATATGTGCTCATATGGACTGAACTGTTCCCACCTTCTGTGTTCTATTAGACCCATGATTTAAGCCTGGACGCTCATTCCAGCCCACATTTTAGCCTGATTTCTAAAGGTAGAATCTTTGGAAGCTCTGCAACAGCGGGGCAACATCTTTGCCTATAGCCCATTGCACGTGGCTGAGTTTGAGGCTGCATCCCTAGATGCTTCTTCATGTCCTTTCCATGTTCCAGTAATTGTTGAAATTTCCTGGCCATGAATCACTCTTTTCTAATTCTCCTTGTTACAGGTTTATGCCTTTTTGTAAATTCTTTTTTTTTTAATCTTTTTTGTAGAATACTGAGAGAAAGAAGAGTTTATATGGTGTTGCTTTTATCTGCCTTCTTTTATTCTTAGAAATTTATGACTTCTCCCATTACCATTATTAGTATTATTGATTCTGATTTTGGTACTACTATTGGCATGTAATTGGATTGAATAGTAGTTTACAGCACCTTGTGGCAAGCACCTGGTTTTGAGATTTGCATATTACATGATTTCATTAATTCTAAAGCATCTTTACAGGTATCGCTATCTCTGTTAAACAATCAAAGAAATGTAGATTCAAAAAGGTATCTTTCAGAGCTTGAATTTGCAATTCACTCTGTCTGACTACAAAGGCCGTAGTCATTCTGTTTTGTTAGGTCACAGCTACTCTGTGCTTCCCAACAGGTGGTGTTTATAGGTTGGCTGGTTGGTTTGCAAATTTGTGACATACTAAAGGACATCATTTGTAAAATAATGAAGGGCATGTTTTGATTCAGGGTTTTTCCGGATATCATTATAGTTTTCTATGGTGACATCGCCTTTTTGTATTTGAATTGGACTACATTTATATCAAATATCAACAAACTGGGAATATGTTCTCTGTGGGAGTCTTGCACACCTGAAATGTAAGATAAAATGCAAGGTGGGACTACATTTAACTAACGTGAATATTCCAATTACTGATAAACAGAACTCTGTAAGTGTCAGACACAAAGTATTAAGACAACTTTATGTTTTTTTTCTCATTCTGTAAAACTTACCAGAACACTCGCTAATAAGTATATTGGTAAGATTTATTTTGAAAGTATTTTATGAATTTGTTTTCTAAAACCATTAGCTTGTAGGGTGCCTGGGTGGCTCAGTCCTATGGGCATCTGAGTCATGGTTTCGGCTCAGGTCCTGATTTCATGGGTTGTGATCCCATGGGTCATGGGATGAAGCCCCAGGAGGAGTCAGGCTCCATGCTCAGCGGGGAGTCTTCTTGAAGATTCTCTTCCTCTGCTCCTCCCCCACACTGGCACACAGATGTGCAGGTGCGTGCGCTCACTCTCTCAAATAAATAAATAAATCTTTAAAAAAAATCTTAGCTTGTTTAATATCTAAATAGCTGATTATATCAATTTACTTGTTTTAGTTGTGTTTTCTTACACTGGCCCATTTTGAAGTCTTGTACATACATGTGTAGTTGTACTTAGAGTATGGAGCTGCAAAGCAAGAAGACAATTTCTGTCCTTCTGACAGTCTGGATTCATGAGAAAGAGGAATAAAAGAGAAGTCGAATGGGGGCTATGCAAACTGATTTTTCTTTCTGTGAAAATTGAATTTAATTCCTTTCTAATTTTCCTTTCAAATCCTTAGCTTGTGAAACACCTTAATCTTTATAAATGTTCATATTTCTCATTTTTAAAATGAGAGAATTGGAATAGGACAATAGTTAAACATTTCTTTTCAAAACCTTTTTGTTAAAAAAGATATTATACAGAAGTCCAGCTTTAAAAAAAAAAAAAAATCAGACAAAAACCCAGCTCCTCTGGTTGAAGCCCTGTGAGGTGGAGCTGGGAGAAAGTTGGAGCTCAGCTTCTCCCAGATGCTCAGCTCACCTCCAAAGGGCAGCTTCAGGGTGCCTCTCCCAGGCCTTCAGGTGCTAGGGAAAACTGCTCATATATATATATATTGCCTAAGTGTACTTCCGTCTTGAAATTTATGTAATACTAGGACACAGAATAATAAGTTTTTGGGAAAAAGCTTAACCACCAATGGAAATAGAAAAGTATGAAAGTGATTGCTCATGCCTCATTTTCATGTTTTGTGTTTTTTTTCTTTTTCTTTTGGAGTTTTCTGTAACTAAACCACCTGTGTTTCTCATTATTTCATATATAGCCATTTGTACAAGATTTTCTAGGGCCAAGGGATTTATTACATTTTTTTCATAATGACACAAATAACAATTTTTATACTTTTATAAGCCATTTCAGAGAAAATAATTCAAAGATCAGAAGCTCAAAGATCAGAATGCTTGGTCCCCCAAGAATTCTATATATTTGGTTCTGAAATCACAGTCAAAATGAACTTCAACCCCACTCCTATTTAGCTGTAGACTTTTCTAATCCATAGAAGGCTTCTCACCTCTAATTTCCTTTTGCAATTATTAATTGAATCTACCTTAAGTACACATTGCCTTGTAAGGCAAGGTGTTGTTTTAAACTTCTTGGTGTCAGATATTATGACTTTCTTATTTGAAATTTATTCAGTATTTAGAGTAATGCCTTGTACATAAAATGAGCTCAGTCAATATCTATGTTGGAAGAAAAGGTGAGAGGATGTCATGATTGATAATATAGCTTCAAGTATGGGATTTCTAACCTTTTGGCTTATACCTGGATCTATTTTTAACTTGGCAATATGATCTGGATCATGAAAAAAATATCAGATAAATGAATCCCAGAAGTCTGATAAGGACACACTTATTAATAAAATAGTGATGAAAAATGAATGTAATAATTAAAAGTTGAACCCATCTATTTTTCTGGTGGTATAGCCTGAGCTATGATCACAGTAAGTTAAGATAAGAATGGTAGAATTGTAAGCACTGTAAAAAACATGAAGCGATAATGTTGTTCGAAATGTAGAATTTGTTTTTAAGGTTCTCTTGTATGAAAATCTTTTAAGTTTACATGAGACATTTTGTAAAACAGTGTTGAGTGTTTAAAAGTTGCATTTCACTGAGCATGAAAATACACGTTTCAGTCTGATATGGTAGTGTCCTGGGTTGAATCTTTTGGGATCAAAGATCAAAGGAGGCACAAATCTGTTAAGTGAAAAATGCAATAAAGCCTCAGTATAAATCTGAATCTATCTTGATACACTTCATAAGTTCTGAGTCTTTTTGGGATGTAAGAATTTTTCCAGTCTCTCAAAAATTCATGTTGCAGAAGGCAATTTTATCCAAATCATAAATCCCTACATCAACGTTTTAGAGTTCCCAATTATCCAAATATTCATTCCTCCAGAGATAATATCATGCAGTTGGTAAATGTTCGAAAGAATCCAATTTTAAGTTGCATCTTGGAAGGTGACAAAATACTAGGTATAACATCTAATATCAATCATATCTTGATGCCAAAACAATGATGATTCAGAGCATTATGCACATTCAAGGATGAGCATCTCAAATCATATACCATAAAATGTATCATCAAGGTTTGTATTTTTCATGAGAATGTCAGCCATTCTCTAGGTCTATATTGTCATAATAAGCTTGCCAGGGAGCTGCAAACTGAAACAGAAAATCCAGGGAAAGAAATAAGATTTTCTACGATTGTATTTTGTTATAAATTGAACACTAAAAATGAGGGTTTTTTTTTCTTTTTTTTAGTCCCTAGGGTGATTTCTGAAAAGGCAAATAAAATGTCAGGCTTTCTGCTCTCATCTAGTATTTTATACCACCATTCTCCACTACTAGAAGAAAGGGATCCCTGCCATCAGTAATAAAGCTTGCTTCTGTTGTTTTCACTTCCAGAAGCAGGATGTTAGAATGATCATAAGGAGCCCAAGCTGGGTTTCTCCTAAGAGAGCATAACATAAGAGGAATGCCCACCTCATCCTTCCTGTCCACACCCCCCCATCCCTGAGTAGGAGGAAATGCGGATGATCTCTTAGTGAGACGTCCTTTCTGCTTCACTGTGGGTCTCAAAAATTCCTGGAAAAACAAAAGTGTTCCCTTTAAAAATACTAAGGAACCTGCCCTAGCTCCTAGGAATCATGAAAAAACTGTGTTAACAATTTGCTGCCTTAGGCATTTCTATCAATTCAGTCTGTATTACGGTTTATCTATTTTGTCCTGCAATTTTTATTCTACAGCTTTTCACCAGGATCACTATTTTGTTCTGACACTAGCGTGAACAGGCTTCTCTCTGTCTTCCTTTATTAAGTGTTGTGACCATTCAGAAGAGGGAAGGATTGCTTCCAAAGGGAAGAAACTTCATCTTTTCAAAAGGCAGTACTTCATCTCCTATTGTATGTTAGACAGCAAGGGTACAAATAAAAACAAGACACAGCTTTTCCTCCAGAAGCACTCAGTCTAGATGGAATCAAGGAACACTTAAGTATGAGAGAGCATTTGAGCTAAATCTAGAAAGACGGTGTATGTTTCCTAGGGCTGCTCTAAAAAAAAACTATCGTAAACCTAGAGACTAAAAACAACCAAAATGTATTCCCTCACAATTCAGGATAGAAGTCCAAAATGAAGGTGTTGGAAAGGTTCGTTCCTTCTTGGGGACCCAGGGGGAGAATCTACTGCATGCCTCTCTCCTACCTTCCAGTGATTGCTGGCATTCTTTGGTGTTCCTTGGCTTTTGACAGCATGACTTAAATTTCCATCCCAACCTGTGTCTATCTCTTTCTCTTCTCTTCTAAGAATACCAGTCAGATTGGGTTAAGGGCCCATCCTACTCCAGTATGACCTCATCTTAACTAATAATATGTTCCATGACACTATTCCCAAATAAGGTCACATTCTGAGGTTCTGGGAAGGATGTCAATCCTGGAAGGAAACTATTCACCCCAATATCGATGGTTAAGATTATATAACTAGAAATAAAAGAGAGATTTTTTATTTAATTCTCTTTTTCAACAAGTACTTGAGTGCCCCTCTTGGTCCAGGTCTAATGATAAAGTATGAAAGTAAAGAGAATAGATATGGTCACTATCGTCAATGAAGAAGGAAAGAGATACATTTTCCCTAGATATCTATGGGGGATGGATGATTTTTCAGCAAGGCTCTCCTATACCTGGGGGAAAGCCTTCACCCTGCAAACTAAGACTGAGTGTAGAAGAGGTTCCCAACCTCTGGGCTACACTTAACTGAAATTTAGCCTCTGTAACACAGAGCTGGGTGATGAAAAACACTGCCATTGGCCCTTCCAGAGAGCTACTGTAGCCGCTAACTGGGAGTCTGGGGGAGAAGATTAGTCTTCTTGGCCACACCCACCCAGAGTGGAGCTTCCCTCATGCTCCGTTGGAGATTAGGAGGGAGAGAGCAGGTTATTATACAAGTACCACAGACTCCCCGCAGTTCTTATTGAGATCTAGATTTTCTTGAATAAGTGGGTTTTTTTTTTTTCACTTGCTGTATGCCCTAAGGGCAGTTTTCAGAGACTTTAAAAATTTGATTTTTTGTTTTGTTTTGTAATATTCAGAAGTTATATTCCCTGGCAAGCATGTCTACAGAGCTCCTTATGTAAGATGCCATTCAGAAGTGGAATCTTTAGATAACTGTATATGCCTTTGCATGTCTCCACCTCTGTCTTACCTGGGAGTGACTGCCATAACAAGAAACCATAATGAAAAAGCAGAGTAGGTAATGTGACCAGGCAGATGCTTGGCACTCTTGGAGTGTGAAAGAAAGGTATCCCCTATGAATTAGTAAAAAAGCAATGATCTCAACTGGGATTTTATTTTATTTATATCACATATCACTCTGTTATCTGATTTATTCAGAATTTTTTTTCATATTATTACTTCCAATATAATTTAAGCTTGCTGAATGTAGGGACTCTCTCACACCAGCCAGTGCAAACGTATCTGGCACACTGTGGAAACATGATAAAGTATTATTGACTTATGACTAGTGTGGATGTAATTAAAATGGGGGAAAAGTGAGCAGGTTTGAGATCTAGCTCCTAAATTTGAAAGAACTTGCTTATATATGTTATATGAAGAGTAAGGAATAGAGCTGTCAAGGAAAGAAGTTAAGTGGCTGTATTCACAGAAATGGGGGACACAGGCAGGCAGCTCTTCAGCCCTGTCCTGGGAGACACAGGAACCTGAGTTCAAATATGTAGATCTATGTCTTTGTGCTGTACTTCGACATCCGAAGGTACAGTGACAGTTGACATCATCTTTAAGATTCCTTCAAAGGTTGAGATTCTGTTACTCAGTTAGTGCTTATTTGTTTAAAGGAAAATGGGTTCTTTGTCATTAGTTTTCTTGGATTAAAATATTTTAACAGTAGAGACAGTAGAGGTACTCAGTTTAAGGTCACACCTATCTTTAGTTAAATAGTGAGGAAATCAAAGAGCCATAGCCTCAGAGTCTAAATATCCCTACTTAGGATTGTCTTTATTTTGTTGCGGGGCAGGGAAGGGGGGCAAATCAAGCCTAAATAATTGGAATCTTTACTTGTCATCCTCCTTAAAAAATCTCAAGCCCCACAAGGTTGGTTCAACATCCGCAAATCAATCAATGTGATACAATCCATTAATAAAAGAAAGAACAAGAACCATATGATCCTCTCAATAGATGCAGAAAAAGCATTTGACAAAGTACAGCATCCTTTCTTGATCAGAACTCTTCAGAGTATAGGGATAGAGGGTACATACCTCAATATCATAAAAACCATCTATGAAAAACCCACAGCGAATATCATTCTCAATGGGGAAAAACTGAGAGCTTTCCCCCTAAGGTCAGGAACACGGCAGGGATGTCCACTATCACCACTGCTATTCAACATAGTATTAGAAGTCCTAGCCACAGCAATCCGACAATAAAAAGAAATAAAAGGCATCCAAATCGGCAAAGAAGAAGTCAAACTCTCACTCTTTGCAGATGATATGATACTTTATGTGGAAAACCCAAAAGACTCCACCCCAAAACTGCTAGAACTCGTACAGGAATTCAGTCAAGTGGCAGGATATAAAATCAATGCACAGAAATCAGTGGCATTCCTATACACCAACAAGACAGAAGAAAGAGAAATTAAGGAGTCGATCCCATTTACAATTGCACCCAAAACCATAAGATACCTAGGAATAAATCTAACCAAAGAGGCAAAGGATCTGTACTCAGAAAACTATAAAATACTCATGAAAGAAATTGAGGAAGACACAAAGAAATGGAAAAATGTTCCATGCTCATGGATTGGAAGAACAAATATTGTGAAGATGTCAATACTACCTAGAGCAATCTACACATTCAATGCAATCCCCATCAAAATACCATCCACTTTTTTCAAAGAAATGGAACAAATCATCCTAAAATTTGAATGGAACCAGAAAAGACCTCGCATAGCCAGAGGAATGTTGAAAAAGAAAAGCAAAGCTGGCGGCGTCACAATTCCGGACTTCCAGCTCTATTACAAAGCTGTCATCATCAAGACAGTATGGTACTGGCACAAAAACAGACATGTAGATCAGTGGAACAGAATAGAGAGCCCAGAAATGGACCCTCAACTCTATGGTCAACTAATCTTCAACAAAGCAGGAAAGAAAGTCCAATGGAAAAAAGACAGTCTCTTCAACAAATGGTTTTTTGGAAAATTGGACAGCCACATGCAGAAGATGACACTGGACCATTTCCTTACACCACCACAAAAAAATAGACTCCAAATGGTTGAAAGACCTAAATGTGAGACAGGAGTCCCTCAAAATCCTATAGGAGAACACAGGCAGCCACCTCTTCGACCTCAGCCACAGCAACTTCTTCCTAGAAACATCGCCAAAGCAAGGGAAGGAAGGGCAAAAATGAACTATCGGGACCTCATCAAGATAAAAAACTTTTGCACAACAAAAGAAACAGTCAACAAAACCAAAAGACAACCGACAGAATGGGAGAAGATATTTGCAAATGACATATCAGATAAAGGGCTAGTATCCAAAATCTATAAAGAACTTCTTAAACTCAACACCCAAAGAACAAATGATCCAATCAAGAAATGGGCAGAAGACATGAACAGACATTTTTCCAAAGAAGACATCCAAACGGCCAATAGACACATGAAAAGTGCTCAACGTCGCTCGGCATCAGGGAAATCCATATCAAAACCTCAATGAGATATCACCTCACACCAGTCAGAATAGCTAAAATTAACAAGTCAGGAAATGACAGATGTTGGCGGGGATGCGGAGAAAGGGGAACCCTCCTACACTGTTGGTGGGAATGCAAGCTGGTGCAGCCACTCTGGAAAACAGTATGGAGGTTCTTCAGAAAGTTGAAAGTAGAGCGACCATACGATCCAGCAATTGCACTACTGGGTATTTACTCCAAAGATACAAATGTAGGTATCCGAAGGGGTACATGCACCCCGATGTTTATAGCAGCAATGTCCACAATAGCCAAACTGTGGAAAGAGCCAAGACATCCATCAACAGATTGAATGGATAGAGAAGATGTGGTATATATATACAATGGAATATTATGCAGCCATCAAAAGGAATGAGATCTTGCCATTTGCAACAACGTGGATGGAACTGGAGGGTATTATGCTGAGCGAAATAAGTGAATCAGAGAAAGACGTATCATATGATCTCACTGATATGAGGAATTCTTAATCTTAGGAAGCCAACTGAGGGTTGCTGGAGTGGTGGGGTGTGGGAGGGATGGGGCAGCTGGGTGAAAGACTTTGGGGAGGGTATGTGCTATGGTGAGCGCTGTGAATTGTGCAGGACTGTTGAATCACAGATCTGTACCTCTGAAGCAAATAATACATTATATGTTACAAAAAAAATAAAAAAAGAAGAAGACAGGAGGAGGGGAAGAATGAAGGGGGGAAATTGGAGGGGGAGACGAACCAGGAGAGTCTATGGACTCTGAAAAACAAACTGAGGGTTCTAGAGGGGAGGGGGGTGGGAGGATGGGTTAGCCCGGTGATGGGTATTAAAGAGGGCACATTCTGCATGGAGCACTGGGTGTTACACGCAAACAATGAATCATGGAACACTACATCAAAAACTAATGATGTAATGTATGGTGATTAACATAACATAATAAAAAAAAGAAAAAAAATCTCAAGCCCCCTTTCATAATAATTGTTCTAAACACTGTTATTATTATTATTATTATTATTTGTTATTTCTTTGCAATCAATTTAATAGACTTTTGGAAAGAAAAAAAGCTGTCTGCCATCTGAAACTAGAAGCCTGTGCACATTTTATGAATACCTCAACTTGTCACTAATTTGAAAATTGTTCATGTGTAAGTTTTGTTGCAACCATGTGACAAGGAACTTTGGAGAAGCTAGATTCTTGTCAGTTTTGCTTCAGGGGTTTAAATAGCATCAGGTGATTTTTTTATAACTTAATGTGGGGTTTTTTTTGTTGTTTAATTGAAAAATAGTTGACACACAGTGTTACTTTAATTTCAGGTGTACATTCATATGATTTTTATATGCTGAACATTGCAGATGCTAACTTTCAAATGATTATCAATAATATTTTTCCATCAACTATCGGTAATGGGTGTTGAAAACATTGAAGGCTAAGCAACCTGGTAAGCATTAAGGAGGCCAGGACTAGGCAATGGCAGTTGTATGTTGTACTATTTGGTCTGTCAATTTCTGATTATGCCACACTGGGGAATTTGCTTGTCTCTGATCCTGTTTTCTTATCTATAAATGGAATTGGGCTAGGTGATTTCAGAACTTTTTCAGATCTGATGTTTTATGATTTCATGGTTCTACGATACTAGTAAATTCTAGTCAATGCAAGTCCCATAAGAAAAGTGATTCCCATACAACAGACACCCAGAATGGTTCACATTTTTTAAAAATTAATTAATTATTTTTTTTTATGTAGTGTTCCATGATTGTTTGCATATAACACCCAGTGCTCCATTCAATACGTGCCCTCTTTAATACCCATTACCAGGTTAACCCATCCCCCCACCCCCCTCCCCTCTAGAACCCTCAGTTTGTTTCTGAGTCCATAGTCTCTCATGGTTCATCTCCACATTTATTTTAGCTGATTTTCTGTGGTGAGCCAAAATCCTAGAATTCTCCACAGAAGGAGGATGTTAGCATCTTCTGTCTTCAAACTAGTTGTACTCTGTTATAACTCTTTTAAAATAGATATCCTTTGCACAGTTTACTACATAAATTTCAAAGACCATGTAGATGTATTTTTTTAAGATTTATTTATTTTAGAGAGCGAGAGCATGTGAGAGGGGTGGGTGGCAGGCATAGGAAGAGGGAGAGAAGCAGACTCCTCGCTGAGCAGTGAGCCTGACATGGGGTTCAATCCCAGGACCCTGAGATCATAACCTGAGCTGAAATCAAGAGTTCGCTGCTCAACCGACTGAGCCACTCAAGCACCCCAAAGTCTATGTAGATACAGACTAAAATATGCAGAAATCACTGAAGTAGATCACACAATTTAAATCTATTCTTAATTTTTTTACCATGTCATTATTCATAAAATCCAGATGCTTTAACATTAGATACAGAATTCTTTTTGATCACTTAGACCATATTTATCCTTATTGATTTTCTCCTTTATCATTTCATCCTGCCCATGCTGAAGCCACACTGAAATGCTTGAAAATCTCCAGATTGTCTTCTCTCTCAAAGGTGTGCCTTAGCAAACACTGCTCACTGTTAGCAGTGCACTTTCCCACCCTCTTAATCAGACCATTCCTTACTAAGTTTTCAAGACATTGCCTTTAGGAAATCTTCCTGCCTATAACTCAACTCTACCATTAACCAGACAGGTGTCTTTGTTTTGTGTTCTGTAGTATACTGCATTACCTCTATAAAAGAGCTCCGTAAATTACCTATATAAAAGAGTTTCATAAGAGCATGAATTGTATCTGTACATCTTACATCCCCAGTATCTAGTATGAAGCCTGATCTAATATTGGATCATTAGTATATTTTTATTGCATGGGTAAAAGTTAAGATTTCTAGTTACCTTCCCTACTCCTTCCCCCATCTTCCTCAGAGTATGACACAATGTCCAAAATAAGCAAGGACCCAATAAAAGGTAAATAGCTTTTTTCTTCCTTTTTTCTCTCCCATTTCTAGGTTTCCATACTACTGTTGCCTCTACTAATAATAATCATAACAACATGTTAATTGAATGTTTATACTTACTAGAATTGGTCCTTGGGCTGCATTAGCACCTTCTGGCTCCAAGAAGTTTCCTTTAACTTATTCATATCAATCTGGTTGAGACTCTTTGTATTGTCCTTCAAGGAGCAGTCTCTCACTCTTTCTATAAGAAAATAGACTTCATTTTTTAAAAGCGTGATTAAGGTATAACTGAAATACAGTGAGTTGCAGATATTTAAGGTTTATAATTTGATAAATTTTGGGGTATATATGTGAAGCCGCTGGCACAACTAAGGTAATGAACATATTCATCACCCCCAAAAGTTAAAAAAAAAAATATATATATATATATATATACACATACACACATATATATAGGATATGGTGATGACAAATATTATGTCCATTTTAAAATATTATTGAAGAGAATGAAGTTAGCCCATCTATTCAGGCATTAACCATAATGGCTGATGCCTGGTGACACTCACTAGCAGTGTGACATAAGCCAATGACTTAATCTCTGGCGATCTGTTGACTCAAATATAAAATTTGTATAATAATTGTACTTAACCTTAAGTCTATAATGAGGATTCACCATGGGAAGTATTTGGCACTATGCAAAGCATTTAGTGATTACCCCCAAACATGCTGAATAATAAGATAAAGAAAAAAAAAAATGAAACAGGCATTTAGCAGAAAAAAAGATCTCTGCAGAACAAATGGCTACTCCAGAAAAACCTTCTGATCCCATTCAGGTTATGTGGCAAAGTGTCTCGCTTTTTTTTTTTTTTTTTTAAAGATTTTATTTATTTATTTGACAGAGAGAGACACAGCGAGAGAGGGAACACAAGCAGGGGGAGAGGGAGAAGCAGGCTTCCCGCCAAGCAGGGAGCCCAATGTGGGGCTCGATCCCAGGACCCTGGGATCATGACCTGAGCCGAAGGCAGACGCTTAACGACTGAGCCACCCAGGCGCCCCTAAGATTAATTTTTTATTTTAAAGAGGAGGGGGCGGGGCAGAGGGAGAGAGAAACTCAAGCAGACTCCATGCCTCCAATGTGAGCACAGAGCCTGATGTGGGGCTCAACATGGGGCTTGATCTCATGACCCAAGATCATAACCTGAGCTGAAACCAAGAGTCAGATGCTCAACAGACTGCACCATCCAAGTGCCCCAAAGTGTTTCCTTTTTAACTTTCTTTTTTGTTAACCAAAAATGAAAATTTAAGGGAGACATGACTATATTGTTTGTTTATTTTTTTAATTTACTCTGATCATGGCTGGTATACATTGGAACTACCTTGCCTAAAATTAAAATCAGTGTTGCTTTTGACATTATCTTCAATTTCCTTATTGAAAGAATTACAAGTAATATAAAATTTTAAATCTGTTTGCTTCAGAATTAAGTCCTTGAGTGAAATTTTTGCTGCCACTAATGTAATACAGTAGAATGAGTGATTTTGTATTGAATTATATACAGGAGACTTCCTCTCTTTATTTTGATGTCCATTATCTCTAGAGAGCTATCTACAGCCTTGATGTTTATATACCAGACGGCTAAGTGGTTTCTCTGAGTTGTTTGTACCATTTTATTCCTTGAACATTTTTGTGGGCAGTTTTCAACGGACTGCATTTAATGGTACATAAAGCTCTGAGGGAGGAGAAAGTAGTTTAATAAATAAAAAGCAATTGATGCTGTCTTTCCTCAACCCTGCTATTCACTGTCCTTCAATGTAGATGTGCTGAACAGAATTGTAAAATGACCTAAAAGACACTCTGATTTAGGATGACAGGTGAGAGACGGTGTGATGAGAAGGAAAAGAAAGAATAATTTTTGAAGGAATGGAAATTCAGGCAGGGCTGTTGGAGGATGAATGAGATTCAGGGAGGGCTATGAATTGAATGTGGCCTGCAGCGATTTCTTGTACTAAATGTAATAGATGAGTAGATGCCAAATTATTAAACAAAAACATATATAGGTGATAAAATTATGGGTGGTATTTTTTTCTTCCTTGGAAATTATTGTATTTTCAAATTTTTCCAAAGTAAATATATATTACTTGTGAAATCATAAAAAAATTAAAAATAATAGATAACCTTCTTGCTTAAAAACCTTTAGAACCAATTTCACACCCAATTTAACTTTAAAATAAATCAATCCTTAATTCTGCAGAAAAAAAATTAAATAACAGAGTTTGAAAAGAAGCCCTTTCCTGTTTTGTTAACTGCAAGGACTTATTAGAATGCATTATCGGATAATTTCTAGTCTGTAAAGGACATTGAGAGGTCATCTACTTCATTTCATTATCATCACACAAGATGCCTCTATCCAAGAAGATTAGAATCCATTCTATTTTAGACCTTTTGAGAAGTTGCCATGTCTTCCTTTGCTGGTGCTTTTCAGCACTTAATAATGTTTTGCTGACAGACTATTTTAAATGTTATATTTAATGGTGGCCTAATGAAAAGTTATGAAAGAATGACTGCTTTGTAAAACCAGAGAATACTCGTCATTGACATGTGATCTCATAATTGTTTTTATCCTTCTCCAAAATCAAGTGAAATTACTAAAGACACTAAATCATTTCTGTCTCCTTAAAAAATAGTCTCTCTTCCATGACTATAGTTTCATCTCATCAGAGGCCCTTGCTTCCACTGGATTAACATCCTCCCTGGGAGCAGGAGGGGAACTCATGTGATGAGAGCATCAGTATGCACCAAGATCATGCCAGGCTCTGTACAAGGCTCTTTTGGTATGATCTTATTTAGTTCTCCAATCATTATGTATTTTTTTAACCCCACTGTATAAACTAAATACTCAGACAAGTACCAGTGTGATTATAGATTTCCTTTGTATGAAATGCTTCCATAGTTCCTTACGGTCAAAGGAAAGTAAAAAGGTGTTAACTCATCAGCCTGATGTGTGAGGTCCTTTCTCAGACTTATCTCCGTGCTCAAAGTACTTCTCACCTGTTAGGACTTTTTCAGTTGCTACTTCTGCCCGCAGTGTTCCTCCTTATCTGAAACTTTCAAAAACTATGCATCTTTCAACACTCAGTTAAATGCTGTTTCTTCTGTGGATCCTTCACTGAATAGTCCCCACCACGCTGAAAATTCCTTCATTCGGGGCACCTCAACAACATATAATTCTAATTTATAGTCTGTAACTTTAAAACTCAGCTATTTTTTTAGCACAGTGGCTATCAAATGTATACTTATAATTTTAGGGGCATATAGATATCAGATGTTTAATAGATGTTTGTTGAATAAATGACATGAAAACACACACACACACACACACACACACACACACACACACACTCCTGAGAGCTTGGGGCAGCCTGGCACTTAGAGCAAAGCCTTGGTATTTTTCCATGGGCATAATCCCAGAGAATACCAATATCAAACAAGGCCACTCAGTGATTATGATGAATCAAGACAAAAACATGGTGTTGCTCAAACCACAAAAATGGACCATTATCCCTCTATCTTGGCTAATATGATTCACTGATGTTTCTGTTTCATTCATTGCTTTAGCCTCTCTTTGTTCTTGCTTTCTAGATAAGAATTACTAAGATTCCCAACATAGAGTAACCCCATTTCCTGACAGCATTCCATATAGAGCTTCTTTGAGTCCTTGTCAAAATCACCTAACACAAGCCAATTCCTATTCTAAGTCCTCTCCAACACCCTCTAATGAGATACCCCATAATTTCCCATTATTCAGTTACCTCTTAAGTCTTTCGTTGAAGACTTAAGAGAATGAATGAATGAATGAATGAATGACAAATGAATGACAACTCTTTTTATATTAGACTAAAAGTTCTGTGTATTCAGGGTTGGCATCTTTTCTCTCCATCTCAAAAGTCTGATTTAAATAGTCATAAACAAATACGGAATGAATGAAATAGCCTTGACTCTCTTGCTGCCTTTGTTACCTGCTCCCTCCTTCTCTACTAGGATCACTTTGTGGGAGATTCAACTTTTGCAGTCACCACTGTCGATTCCCTTGTACCCAGCACTGAGAAGCCACACCAGCATTTTCTACCTTCTTTATCCCGGTCTTCTCAAGTCTACACTACAAACCTTGAAAGCCTTTTTATTTTGCTTTTACTTGGCCAATATCCAAAGAAGTCCTTTGGCTTCAAGGAAGTCCTTTGGCTTCAGAGTTTGTTGGTCAAGGTACACCTAAGTGTAGTTGGAAGAACCTCAGTTCTTATCTTCACTGCTGGGAAAAAGATCCCCTTTCTTACCAGCTGCCTCACTTAGTACTTCACATTCTTCACAATACTGACAAATCCTGAATGTTTTCAGGTACAGACTAAGCACCTGATTTGCTACTCATTTAGGAAAGCTCGTGTATCTAACTCATTTAGGGAGGAATTCTTCTTGGGACAAACTATTTGGAAAAATTATTTCAAACATAAAGTTCTCAATGGCTCCTTATTACCAATATTTTATCAGGGCATAAAAAGCCCTTTGTGAATTAGCCCCTTCTATTAGTAATATAGTTATCAGATACACAGTTAACAAAATAAAAGTTGAATGGTTAAGTTCAATTACTGTTTTTGGAAACAAAAAGATTTAAGATATAAAAAAACTGGCTTGAAAGGAAAGGAAAAGAATGATATCCAAAAGTACAGGTATAATGTAGCAACTATTTAGCAACTATCAATGCCTATTAGCACAAGTCTGGTTTTTTGTTTGTTTGTTTGTTTTTCTTTTTGGTCATTTGGATCTCAGCAGTCTGATATGCTTTGCATGTCCTTGGGGAAAAATCAAAAACAAAGCAAAACTAAGATACCTAATCATGTCCTATAGGATGATGGCAGGATAATACCAAGAAGTGGATATATAGACTTAAGAATATGAAATTGTGAATATTCAACTTTTTCTAACCTACAGAATTGACCTGTGAATTCCATATAATTCAACCTAATGTGAGCCTAATTTGACATTGGTGTAGGCAGGAATGGGAGCTTCCATATTAGACACTGGGTGAAAACCTGAGTGTTGTTAAAAGGTGACAAAAGAAAGGAGGAACTTTTTGTATGAGTCTAGGCATTTTTATTTGACAACACAGTTATATGGTAGGTCCCTATTCCCAGTGACCTGATGGCCAGCAGGGTGAGCAAATCAGCAGCACTGCCTTACATACTCTACCTACTAGTGAACCAAGTGGGGAACTCTTGAGAGTTAGGCTGCACTGTTAATAACTACTACAGGAAAATGCTCCCAGACCTGGACTGTCTGAAGCAAGTTCTCTAGGGTCACCCGGCTTTTCACAGGTATCACTGCAATGACTGATCATGAGACTTGCACTTGAAGCCTGGGGTCTACTTTCTTGTCAATTTTAGTGAGTTTAATCGGAATGGACAGAGTATGACAGCATATTACTGTAACTTCATAAAAGTTGAAACATAAAAGTCCTCAAAGCTGTTCAGGGCTTTGATGCAAAATATTTTATAAAGTGCATTGTAGAAGTATAAAATGTATAACTATACTGTATGGAAGTTAACATTTATGTAGCATCAATATAGCTCAAAAATTTAATCAGTTCAGTGGAAAATGTCAGGGAGACTAGTTTGTTTAAAATCCCTTCAGAGGAAAAGAAAAGCTGTATAAGTGACTAAACATTTTGATTACTATTGTGTACCAAAGCCACTGTGTCTGTAGTCTGTTGTTATTGAATTATTTTTGCCATACTTCAATAATCATATTGTAAGTATGAAATTTTTGCTCCAGGTGGAAGCCAACTTTTAGAAGTGGAGTTATAGAATAAAAAACGTGTGTGCACTTTTTTAAAACTTAGTGGTAGATATTGAGAAAGTGCTCAAAAAATTTTGCACAAATTTATACTCCCAATTATCTGAGCCAGCACACTCGGGCTGTGTGACTCAGCTACCTTATACTCCTAATTTTAAAAGGCCACTGATGTTAACTTCGAATCTAAATGTGTATAAAATATATCAAGTCAGTTTAGCTTATTTACATTTTTTGTAAAGCCATACACATAAAAATATATAATAAAATATATATAATATAAAAATAATATATAATATAATAAAATAATATAGGTATATTTACATTTATTTTACTTACTATTGAATACATTTAAAATATGCTCAAGGAAAAACTACTAATTTCAATCTATGTTTTAATTCAGTATAGTGATTTTTCTTTCAATCCACTAAAAATGACAAACTGGGTATTTTACGTTCAACAAATCAAAGAAAAAAATGCTCAACATATCTTTTTCTGAAAGTATAAGTTTCTGCACCCTGCATAGCCTTTTCTTTGCAGAAACCTTCATTGCCTTCCCTTGAGCACTATTACTGTATAATGACCTTAAGTGATAATCCGCATTGGTAATCATCTCTAATTTTAGATCAAATAGCCTGGCTCTTATGATATGTATCAATAATGACACATGATTGCTCTCCCCTGGGATTCATTAATAAAGCAATATCGTCTCTTTGGTCTGAATTTTCAGGTAGACATGTCGTTTCCTAGGTGAGGTTAACTCTGGCTCTCTCCATTTGCTTTCTTGTGAAATGAAGGATAGTGATAACTATAAAACTCAGTTTTATCATCCAGCATTTGACAAATGTGAGGAGCATGTCACATTGGGGAAACAGAGATGCCTGAATGACAAAAACAATTTTAAGTGGCTAGTCCCATGGAGATATGGAGATAATATGAAGAAATATCCCTCAACACACTTACTTGGAAAACATGAGTTTCCTTGTTTGGACACATATTTGTAAAGTATTGATGGCTGACAGAGGTCTGTCATATCAGTGCTCTTAATCTCATCTTCATAACCCTAGGAGATGCCAGTTTCTTTGTAGTTATACCAAGGAAGAATTTATTACATGTGTTCTCTTAGAGAGAAACAAAAGATTTATAGAAATGTTTCAATGGGACTATTAAAAGAAACCCTAAAGACTCAGTGGACTGCTTCTTTCCTAAAATAACAAAACACCATCTGTCAGAAAGAATTTGTGTGGAGAGAGAATAATAACTTCATTTACTACATACACCAGGAGAACTGATAAATCTTCTTGAGGTCAAGGATGTTTTTTGGCATAGTTCCAATTTAAATTTTATTTGTGAAGCTGGCTGTCAGGAGGCATGTTGGAGGCAGTCAGCGGTGTGTCATCATGATGCCGGCTGCTCACAGCACAATGTAGTAAGAGAGAATACTGAATGTATAGGACAGGAAAACTAGACCAGAAGACCAAGGCCAGAAAGAGTAGAATCTTGAGCCAGTTTTCTTAAGAGCCAAATGTTAGGGATATTTTATGGAAAAGAATAGGGGAGAGAAAATAGGTTAGGTTCAATTTATCTCACTCTTTGAGTTGTCCTCTAAACTCATGGTACTAGCAACATCGTCCAGTACAAATTGTTGATAATTTGTCTTCAGGGAACTCACTTCAACAGGAGAGCTATTGAACACATATTCTGAGCAAGGCAGTGGGCTGAGTAATGGTGATACTCAGATAAATTTGATATAATCTCTATCCTTGAGGTACTTACTCATAGAATAGTGTAAAAGCCTGGCAACCCAAGCAGGAAATTCCAAGGAAATTTATGATTTTAATCCATAGAATCATATGTACTATGAGAGCATTATACTTCACTAAACCCAGAAATTTGGAGAATGTGTTCTAGAAGAGATGATAAATATGAAGGGCAAATATAATTAGGTAGGGATATTAGGGTTCTCCAGAGAAACAGAATCAATAGGCTATAAATACATATACATATTTATTATAGGAATTGGCTCAGTGGAGGCCAAGAGGTGCCATGATCTGCCATCTGCAAGCTGGAAAACCAGGAAAGGTGGTGATGAAATTCAGTCTGAGTCTGATGCCTGGGAAGCAAGGGTATTTGAGTTTGAAAGCCAGAGAACCAGGAGCACCAATGTCCAAAGGCAGGAGAAGATTGGATATCCAGCCCAAGCAGAGAAAGAGAATTCACATTTCCTCTACCTTCTTCTATTCAGGCTCTCAAAGGATTAGAATATGCTACTTAAATTGAGACCGGCCATCTGCTTACTCAGGTCACCAATTCAAATGCTAATCTCTTTCTTCATAGACACACTCTGAAGTAATGTTTTACCAGCTATCTAGGCATCCCTTGGCCAAATAAAGTTGACATAAAAAACTGTCACAGAGGTGAATGAAGGTGGACAGGTATTGTAGGCAGAGAGAATGCCACAAGAAGGAGATCCACCTCCTCCTTCTTATCATCATTGTCACCATCACAGAAGTAATAATAATGCTAATAATAATAATAGTAGTTTGTATTTAGCACTTGTTAAGTGCTTTATAAATATTATTTTATTTAATTTTCTAAGCAGATTTTGAAGCGAGGGGCATTAGTATTCCCAGTGAACTATACTGAACTTAAAGATGTTAGCTGGTTGGGTTTGGATTTATTTAAATCTACACAGTCTGACTCCAGAATATGAATTCAAAATGCCTGTACTATACTGCCTCCTATATGTATCATCTTTATGTGTGGGGACAGGATGGGGTAGAGGAGGGTGGCTAGCAGTTTGCTATAAGGTAGAGTGTGGTGGGAGATGGGAGTGGAGTAGAAGATAGACAGGTCATATTGAACTTGTAGGGGGAAAAAAAAAAAAAGCAAACAGGCCCAAAATTGAGTCATTTGCTTCCAGACCAGCAAACTAAGACCTAATTGAAGTTTCAACCTCTCCCAGAAATGTAACCTTTAAACAGTCAATCTGGAGTTTCCTGAGTAGTACTAGTGATATAATCCGCATAATATGACCCCTACCATTCCCTTCTCCCAAAAGATGTTGACCTGACCTGAAACAATCCTTTCTTTTATTTTGCTAAGAGCTTCCTTGCCGCACTTTCCTTCTATCTGTAAAAACCTTCCATTTTGTACAACTCTTTAGAGCATTTTACTAGAAAGGATGCTGCCCAATTCATGAATCATTGAATAAAGCCAATTAGATCTTCAAATTTACTCAATTGAATTTTTGTTTTTTTAATAGATATGGTGGCAACAATGGGATCAAAGTGAACGTCTGTCTGCATTTGGGGACAATGAGAAACACAGGTATGGCACCCTGAGAACACTTCTGAGTTCATGGTCTTTCCCACTATTTCCTAAGGCTGTTGGCACGTTCCTCTCAGTTTGAGCTCTGGTTGGTTAAGCTCCTGGTCTAAATGGCTTTCCAGTCCAGGGCTTAGCGGGTCAGCTTGAGCTGGCATGTGGTTCCATCCAGAATCCAAATTCCTAGCCTTTGATTCAGTGTGGAATTCCCCAGTTTTTGGAGTCCAGTCATAGTCCACAGTCTCCATTTACTAATACATGTTGGGAATCGTTGGTGGATATGACCTTAAATTAGCCTAGGTCTAATTTAAGAACTAGATTGTGTCTGGTTTAAGCTGGACAGTGTCCAGTAGAAGCCTCAGGTGAATAAAATTTGTTTAAATGGGATCCTTTATAGCCAAAGAGTTGAGCACTCCACCTTTAAACTAATTTACATACCAAAGAGACACATTTTGGGGTGGCATATTTTGCTCTCTTATTGTCCAAGAAGTTTCACAGTCCAGAAATTAATTTGGTAGATTGTTTCATCTTATAGAACCAGTCTCTTAATCCTGACAATAAATCAGTTCAGTTAAACTTATTTCAGGAGGTGGTGATGCAAGTGGATTCTCAAAGTTAGGCCTATGGTTCAAGTAATCATGTATTAAATAAGAGGCATTTCCATGGATATAAAAGAAAAACAGTGATTAATGATTAGAGCAAATTATAAACCAGTTTCTGAGTTCTGAGGGTAGGCAATCAAGAAGATTTTTAGATGTCAGGGTCAAAGTATTTTTTTTTTTTTTTTTAGAGTTTGAATGTCTGTGATGATGTCAACAGGTGTTCAAGTATACTTTCTGAGTAGCCCACAGCAACTGGCACAAAGATTATCCATACATGAGTGTTGTGGTGATTTCTCTAAAGTTTATACCAAGTTGTTCATATTCAGTTTGCAGGGCTTCAGGAAAAAAGGCAGTTTTAGTTCTCAATGATTCTAAGTCAGAAGGATAGAAAAAAAATTGAAAATGTTAGTTTGGAGAGTTGTATCCAGACATTGGGGGAACTAAAAGAATTCAGGGTCTAGTTCAGTTTATAATGGACAATATCCACAAAGACATGCTATTAAAACATATTTTTTCTCTTTAGAATCACCCTCATTTCTACCAAAGAGAGCCAAATTAAGACTACTTTGTTTGCAGAATAAGTCTAGTTTCAATAAACTTGGCCTGATTATTTATGTAAGTGTAGAAAAATACTGATTGATCATATAGGCCCTTTTAAATCTACTTTGCATGAACTTTTTATAAGGAATGTCCAGATTGAACTTCTGTCACCCCTTGAGGCTGAGAAGCCAAGCTTAAGATGTGCTATCAGATTTTGTCTGCAATACTGATAGATTTGGGTTAATTCCTCTCTTCTGAGGTTCCTGCACCTGCCAGGAAGTGACCTTCTTTACTCACCTGGCAAGGCTGTTGGGAATCCGGTAAGCAAGGTAGCAGATCAATATATCCAAGGAGCTTTTTTGGCCCCATAAAGCCAACCTTAGTTCTTTAAATCTGCCTGGTCATACTTGAGTATATGCACATCTCTCTCAAATATGACATTCCAGTCAAAGCCTTGGTAATATAATCACTATTTCCAATTGGATCCTCTTACAAGGACAACAGATTCTTTTTTTTTTTTTTTTTTAAGGAGAACAGATTCTTATTGAACTTATGCAAATAAACATATTGCCATAAAAATAAGAGTATTCACTGACAATTTCTGAATTCTGGAGTGATCAGGTAGGGAGAGAAGGATAATTGTTTCCATTCTGCTTACAAAGTTATAATTTACCAAATTGTAAGTCATAGTTGGCTTAAGAGAAAAAGTTTCCTTATATATGGAAAACAAAACATTAAAAAGTATCAACAGTGTTTCAAACAAAAAATTATAACTTTAAAAACCTTAATTTCTTCCAATTTTAGTATATGTGCTGCTGAAGTGAGCACTAAAAACCTTAATTTCTAGTAAAAACTAAGAAGTAAGCAATTGTGAACTATGTGTTACATCAGCGTTTTTTAGATTGGCAATTTTATAAATACATTCCATAATTTCCAGAAATGTATTCTTCATAGTACAATCTTTCAGTAAAGCATAAAACATGTTTATGAACAAACCCAAATTTATCTTTAGCTTCTCTGAAATAAGGAAGCCAAAAGTTGATAAACCTATGTTGAGGAATTAATGTTTCATTATTTTATCCTATTTGGAAATGGTCCAAGATATTCCACAAATTTTCATCATTTAACAAAACTCTAAAGTCTCAGGTTACCAAAAAGATTTTCAAAATTATTTTAAAGTATACATACCATAAAACATATATTTTGCTAAAAAGTTCACCTAAAAATTCTAATCACAGTTGCATCTATTTCAATCATTTATTCCCAACAATTATGTTTAGGTTACTCACAAAAACTTCATGAGTTATTAGACAAAATCAACCATCATTCTAAGTTATTATTATTAATTTTTTTGCTGATAAATTTTGCAAAAGAGATAACATGAAATTATTGGAGTAAGAAATCCAGGTGGAATAAAAAGTAAAACATGTCTATTTTAAATTAGCTTTGATACTGAATATTTTCTCAGATCATATGAACCTGAAATTCATTTGAACTAAGTTTCTACTTTATTTTTGAGAATGTTTATGAATACTAAATTTACATAAGTGCTTAATTTTCCTTAAGCTACTTAAATAGAGCTATTTTATAAATTGATTTCAGCAATACCATCCCTAGGTAGAAAAATATAATATCTATAATGTAGATGTACATATAGACAAACACAGACCTTAGAGCTTCTGTTATAAAACAATACAAAACTCAATAATTCATAAATAAAAGTTGAAATAAGTAAATTCACTCACTCAGATGGCTAAAGTTTTTTTTACTATTTGTGGAGAGGACTTTTAAGATTTGTATTTGTCCCTGGAAGTAATCTCAAGGAGGCTATGATCCAAAGTTTGGGCAAAAGAGCTCTTTTTGTAGCATATATTTTTTAAAAGTCATTTTTTTTTTTTAATTCCTAAACTCTTAGGTGAGTGTAGACATTGTTTTAGATACCTCCTGGGGTGTTTATATTTCAAAGAAATGGTAAGAATTGTATCTTTAAGAGACAGAGAAAGAATGCAAGTTCCTCCAAGAAGGACTTTGGTTTCCTAAGGTTTCCTAATACTTTACAAACCTTTTGAGGTAAGTAAGGGAGGTTTTAGAATTGGTAAGAAGCAGTAGGTGGACTTTCGATTGTGTTTTTAAATTTTAAGTTTTGCAGGTATTTGTAAGATAAGGGAAATTGCACTCAATTTTTTTCCTCTTTTTTTCTTAAGTGCAGGACAACTATACTTCCAATGTCCTGATTTTTTACATTATCTGCAAATGTCTGAAGGCAAATAGGAAAGGGTCTGAATGGACTTTGATTTTTGTTCTAATTTCTGTTCTTCTACCTTATTAAGGGAGTCCTTAAGGCTAATTGTTAAACCAATAAGACATTGTTCAGGATGAGAGTGTTCAAATTTTTTTTCAAACATAGCCAGTTTAGAGGATCCATCCTCTGGCCATTGACAGGTAGGATCTTCTTAATCTCACTAGCAACTCAAACCAGTAAGATTTTATGACTGAACCATGGACTCAGGAGGCATCTCCAAAGGAGAGTGCAAATAATGGAGTCCTTATAAGATCCAGAAATTCACTTCCAAAGCTAACCTAAGTAAGCAAAACCCATGCTTTCAAATTCTCTAGGCAGATAGAGGAGAAGCAAAAAGAAAAACATCTTAATTATTATATTGTCAAAGATGTGCGATGCCTCCAGTCACAGACTCACTAATCTGTGACACTGGGCAGTTGCTACTGGAATGGGACTTTCCTAGTACTAACAAGACAATGAAGGTTGAGATGGCAAAGGTCCCTTATGGACTAGGACTCCTTATGACAACCTGTCCTGAGAGCTGGAAGTGTTGGACAAAGGGATGCCAGTAAAAAGTCCAGTTTGTTACCTATGCTTCTGACCAACCAACTTATTGAATCCACAGTCTGTTTAGCTGTCCACATGATGCATGCTGCTACATGCACCTTCTGATTGGTGGAGACCAGAGAAAACATTCTCACTGGTCATAAAGCCAAGCTCTCAAGATATAGGAAAAGATGAAAGGGAAACCTCATCTAGCTTTCTTTATATGCACATTAACAATTTAGCTAAGCCTTAGGTCTGTCAGAGCCAAAAATGACACCTAGGAAGGATGGCCATGGATTATGGGGTTGGGGATTATGCAGTGTTTTACAGCATACCTTGTTACATGGAAATTTTCTTGACGTTGGCGGGTGACCTAGTGTTAATCTAACCCATTCTGTGACCAACTGATCCTAACCTGGGAGTCTTTGGTTAGGTGGCAAATGCTCTAACAGTTCTTAAGTGCTTCACCCATGCTTTCAAATTTTATGGCTTTGGTTTTCAAGATGCCCCTTAGCAATAGCCTTTATCTTGTGCACATTAAACCACAGAATAGTTTGTTTAAGCAGACACCAGTCTGGTGAGAACTGTGAACTTAACCCTCTGTGAGGCTGGCTCAAACAGCAGGCCTATTAGGGCTTATACCTGTGTTCTATCCTATGGTTTTTCCTCCTTATGACAACACAAAAGACAAAGAGAAAACAGTGACCATCTCTAGAAGGAAATGAATTAGTTAAACCAAGAGTACTCTACCACTCACCAGAGTTGCTAAGCCAGGGAACTAGTTCCACAGATGTTTTCTCCTGCTAATCTAAATGTAGAAAGAGAAAAAGGACTGTCACCACTTTCATTTTCATTGGACCACACGGACAGAGATTGGGAGACTGACATGGTAAGAAATACTACCTTCTGCCAGCTTTTATCAGATGTCCCAGTATTTTCTCAGTTGCAGCAGCCTCAAAGTGAGCAATGTCCAGCCAGGAAAATTTATCCTGCTGACTACACTGATTGTTGGGGAGGAAAAATGTTCCTCTGTTCTTTGTGGTTCTTCTGATTGGTTTAAGAATTATATTGACATGAAACAGATTACAGGAGAAAGGCAAATTTAATTACATATGTATAGGAAATCCACATAAAGATGAGAGATTCCAAAGACAGGCAAAATGAGCTATATATGTCATTCTGGATTAAGGAGAAGTGGGTAGGGTTCTGGGGCTTCAAAGGGAAGGAAGGCAATCTACAGGAAGAAGACTAGAAAGAGTAAATATTTGGTAAACAAATGTTTGCTGGACCATACCGAAACAAGGGGACTGGGAGAGAAATTAATAAACAGACATTTCTAGGGTCTTCCCTCTATCACACCTAATTCATATTATAATGTAGTTATCTATCATGGTAGTTCACTTCCTAGAACAGGTCCTCTATCTAAATTCTCTAGGCAGATAGGGGAGAGGCAAAAAGAAAAACATCTTAAGTCTTCTGTTTCTTAAAATAGCTAGCCTGAAATAGCCACATGCCAAAGAGACATATTTTGGGGTGGAAGGTTTTGTTCCCGTACAAGAACTTTTTTCAAATCCTGTGTGTACTTCAAGATTCAGCTCCAGTGTGGTCCCCTTCATGGAGTCTTCTCCAGCTGTTCAGATTTTCTGTTGCCATTACAATTTAATCCTGAATGATCCTTTCATGTATAAGTTTTTATAAAATGTGATAATGTACACAGGTTTCAAATGTATGCAGGTTTCAAATCTTGTACAATTCAAGATTTTTTTTTATTAATAGAATATATTATCAGCAACCTCTTTAGTAAATTGTAATCCTGATCCTCGAACAATACAGGGGTTAGGGGTGCCAATCCCCTGTGCCTTGGAAAATCTGCTGATAACTTTTGACTCCCCAAACCTTAACTATTAATAGCCTACTGTTAACTGGAAGCCTTATTAATAACATAAATATATTAACACATATTTTGTATGTTATATGCGTTATATACTGTATTCTTACAATAAAGTAAGCTAGAGTAAAGAAAGTGTTACTAAGAAAATTATAAGGAAGAGAAAATTCATTTACAGTATTGTATGTATATTTATTGAAAAAAAATGCTAGTATAGGTGGGCCAAGCCACACTGGGACAGGAGCACACAGAGGGCCTGGCTCTGGGATGGCAATGTTCTGCAGCCTGGTGACCTTGGCTCAGCAACAGCAGCTGTGGGGTGGGCCTACAGCTGGCAATAACAGCCGGGAGCTGCACTACCACTGTCCTATCTTCCTGGTGGTAAACCATCAGAATGTGGCCATTGGCAGCTGCTGCCTCATGTGAGTGTGCTGGCCTCTGGGAGGCTGCAGGGCTGGGTGCCCCTATGAGGGTGAGTTTGTGCCTGGCCCAGAGGCGCCCAAGGACTGAGGCCTTCCCCGTACAGCCCCCAAGCCCAGTGTGCAAAGGACTTGGGGAGCAGGAACACTGGGGACACAAGGCTCCCTGTGCAGTACCATCCCTGCCCTCTGGGCACCTTCCTCTGCTTCAGCTCAGCCTCCTGCCCACCAGCCCTGGGAGCTTAACTTGACCACCTTATGGGCACACGGGGTGACCTATAGCCCTGTCTAGTCTAGGGCCCCCAGGAGCTGTTGAAAGCCCTGACAGAACTCCCCAAATACTCAAAGGCACTGGGTGTACCCTCTGTTTCAGTTGCCTTTGATTCAGTCCTGTGGAGACTGAGATGGGCAGTTGTAAATAAATGTCTTTTGTCTTTTGCTCTCAATTCTTAAACAAATAAAGAAACAAACTGCATATAAGTGGACCCACATACTTCAAACCCATGTTGTTCAAAGGTCATCAGTACTTCTCAGTGTCTGTTCCTTAGAAACTTCGTAAAGGAAATATTAATAAGCATTGCATAGCAATGAAAGAAAAACAATTATAAAAATGAAAGCTTTTTTTTTTTTAAAGATTTTATTTATTTATTTGAGAGAGAGAATGAGATAGAGAGCATGAGAGGGGGGAGGGTCAGAGGGAGAAGCAGACTCTCTGCTGAGCAGGGAGCCCAATGTGGGACTCGATCCCAGGACTCCAGTATCATGACCTGAGCCGAAGGCAGTCACTTAACCAACTGAGCCACCCAGGTGCCCCAAAATGAAAGCTTTTTTATGACACGATTTCTCAGATTCTTTAATATGCTTCTGTACATTGTGAGTATTCCAAATAGGATCAATCTGTCTAGCTAGCTAGCTATCAATAGATACTATCTATCTACCTAGTCTAGTTCATAAACTTTTTTGGCTACAAAATGCTTTCTTTCCCTCCCACCCCAGAACATTTGGCGAGACCTTTTCCTTAGAGTACATTTGATATATGTTGAGGACTCTTTGAGGACAGTGAGCACATTTGCTATCATTTCAGTCATTGCACTTAGGTACCCAATTAAGTTCCAAGTGATTAGGGAAGTAAGGGGACTGAGATAACATTTATTGAGTCCTAAATAGGTACAATGTTCTAAGCTAAGGACTTTATATTTGTAGGCCTAGTTAATCTGTGCAACATTCCTATATTATCTTTAGTATTTACCACATTACATGGTTGAGGGCACTAAATTCAAACAGTAATTTGCCCAGTGTTGCAAAACTGAAAGTTGTCAAGTTTGGATATAATCACGGTTTATGAAATATTTAGTGCACCTGCTACTTACTTCATTTCTATTATTGTTTACATTCCATAAACAGCCAGGCAGGACTTTAGGTGATTGTTGATTTTTCATGATTTGTATATATTTTATGAGTAGCGTAAGAAAGGTTAGGTAATTAACCCACTTAAGTAAGTTAACATGGGCAAACGTCTATAGGAATTTAGTAATTGCTGTTATAACTATCAATTTTGCAATAAAAAGAACCCATATCACTGCATTATTTCCCAATTCAATATTTAGAGGCAATAACAAGCACAAAACATTTTCTGGGGATTAATGACCATCTGAAGTTAACTGTCCTCAACTCTGTCTTAGGCAATCTGCTCCTCCCATTTGTCATTAATTCCTTAAAAATACCACGCATTTGAATTGCTATTTTTGAACAATAACACTTGGACTCTGTTGGGTGGGCACAGTACATGGGTCATTATTATATGTTTTTTTGTTGGTTTTTTTTTTACACTTATTTAGAATTCAAAGGTGCCAAATCATAGTTACTTAGTGCTAATGACTGTAAATATTTGAAAAATATACTGTTGTTGATATTTAGAACATTACATCATCCTAAGCTTTTTATCTAAACCTTTGTGCTCCAGAAAAAAAAAAAATATTTCAGTGATCTACTGGAATGGTCAGATGACATTAATTTCCTCATAAAACACACAACTCTCCTCCAATATAGATAGTAAAGAGACTTATATTTATCCTCCAAATAATAGTGCATCTTGAAATATTTGTCATAATAAATGTTAGTATAAATTTATGTTCACAAATGCAAAATCTTTTCCAGCAAAAGACAGATGCCCTTTGTGACCTGGTTGGCTTTCTATGGCAAGCCATATCTGATTTGTACAGCCCCCAAGCCCAGTGTGCAAAGGACTTGGGGAGCAGGAACACTGGGGACACAAGGCTCCCTGTGCAGTACCATCCCTGCCCTCTGGGCACCTTCCTCTGCTTCAGCTCAGCCTCCTGCCCACCAGCCCTGGGAGCTTAACTTGACCACCTTATGGGCACACGGGGTGACCTATAGCCCTGTCTAGTCTAGGGCCCCCAGGAGCTGTTGAAAGCCCTGACAGAACTCCCCAAATACTCAAAGGCACTGGGTGTACCCTCTGTTTCAGTTGCCTTTGATTCAGTCCTGTGGAGACTTCAAACAAACCTGCCCAAGGCATAGCCACACATATCTTTCTGTGAATTAGCTGAATGTGTCAGAGAGGGTTTATAGTTCTCTATATTCTCAGGCAGATAAGGGGACAAGAAAAATATCAAGTCAGCTCATTCCTGGAAGCTGTTGACTGAGAGCTAAATATACTAATCTGCTAAAAATTATAGTTTGATGAACATGTTCCTGCTTATCTTTGAGAAAATCACTAAATAAAAAGATGTATTAAATAGATGCCTTATTTGACCTAGACAGTTTTATCTTTCTAATCTAGTTTATCAAGATCATCTCTTTTCATTCTAAATTGTTGACTTTTTTTTATCACTACAAATATCACAAGGCATAAAAACTATGATGACTTCTCTAATTTCCCATGGGTGAGATGTCTTTTACTGACAAATAGCTTAAAGTTGAAATAACCCAGTTCATTGATGTCTGTTGAGAAACACCTAAGTGATGATATCTTGCTTTTGCTTTCCATTTCATTATTTATATAACCTTTAACATTTAATATGAGAAGGCTGGTGCCTCACAGAAGGGAGGGAAAAGACATCTATTCTGTCTTTTATTCCATTTTGAAATCTGCCATTTATTGCTCCCTTGGATATTGTTCTTTCTTATGTAAAATATATTCTATTACTTATCTAAATAATAGGACTGTCAATCTTAATGCAGCTCGCCTTCTTGTTTGCTTTGTAGTTTGCCTGGGACAAATGGGGTGATTTTGAGGTATTTAATTAGCGTGAATGCTAACTTCAATGTGAAGATGAAAAAGTAAAAGAAAAAGAAAAAGAATCCTGACAACACCTGTGAAAAGGGAACATTTGCTCAACACATGCTGTGTAATTAATGTATTTGAAACTAATATGAGGTTATTTGAGAATTTCTGTGGGTCTATAATGTCCTCTACACTGTGAAGGGTATGACAAGCAGCCTGTTATGTAGAATGTCTTAGTATCAAGTGTTCCAATCCTTTGCTCAGATTTAGACAGTAGAGATTTCAGGAAATGGAAATTGTCATGGTTCCTTCAAACAAACCTGCCCAAGGCATAGCCACACTGACAATTTTAGCTAGAGCTGGAATAATAAAAAACTTGGGATAGAAAGTTGGCATGAAAGAGGGAGACAAAATCCACTGCCATTTAGAGCATAGGTTCATTGTGCCAAACAGTAGAAGTGATGTACTAGGAAACTGAGCCCAAATCTTAATGACTGGGATCTCATGACAGGGAAACGAGATAGTTTTTAGTGATCGTGCCAGATAGCAAGACTAAATCTACTAATTAGAGAAGCAGAAGTCTGAAAAACACTCTCCTCTTATTAGGCTCAGCTAATTACAATCTACCAATGGTCTTATATACTTAATCAAATGAGAGATCTATTCCTTTTAATGGTGTAATTGTGAACAAACTTACTTATCTGGGTCTCCATTATTTAAATTTGCAAATTGGGAATGATAGTAATATCTACTTTATAAGGTTATTGTGAAATCAATTTGGGTAAAATAAACCTTCAGAGTGATTGCCTGGGAAATAGTAAATCCTTTGTATTTGCTATCATCATCATTACATCATTCTGTGTGGAGCTGGCTCTTACTAGAAGAAGAAGATGGCAAGGTTAAAGACTTCGCATTGGATAATTTGGACAATGAAAAGTAAAATGAATTAAAAAATGAGCTTTTTCTCTGTGTGAAATAAGCTTTTTTGTTTTCCTGAACTTAAAAATTAGATTTGTTACCGAATTGAGTCATCACTTCATTTCTTTATTCTCTCTCATGCTCAAGCTTCTACCAGACCTACTCTCATCCACTGCTTCAAAGCATCTGATGGTAGTCCTCCTCTTGACTCCAGGGTCTTCCAGGATCTGGGGTGATTTCCAATCTTGGAGCATGACTTGTTAAATTTTCCTGACCTCTGCTTGACTCCAGTGACCTACATCTCAACTCTACTTTAACATCCACTCCTGTAGTCACATCTTTGCTCTTGTGATCATGGGCTTCTCTAAAACTGAAATCATAAATCAAAATACTTCAGTCTATGACAGCAGCCTCATATTATACAAATATTCCTCTGCTTTTCCCAATTCACCTTTTCTCTGACTTCATTGACACCTGTTCTTTCCTCCATTCTGCAAGACGACTTCTGACTCCACTTCCTTATTTGTCCTCGTACAGCTGTCACTTGTATCTGGAGCACTCTGACAAGAGATAGTTCTCATATTCCACCTTTTTTACAGGAGTTCCTGAGCAAAGCTGAGGAAACTCTTCTAACTACTCAGCTTTGTGACCTTACAGATTCCTGCTGCCCGGTACTACTGGACACTCAACACTGTCTAGTTCCACAGTGACTATTTCACGTTGTCTCTTATCTTTGCTAGTTCCTGTCCCATATTCTACTTGTATGCCTATTACACACCACCATGTAAACAACATAATTCTGAAGAGAAAATCTCATTTACCTCCTACAGAAAAAATACATATTTCAGAACCATGGAAGGTATACAGTAAGTGCCATATAAATATTTAATGTTTTTATTATCACTGTACTCATCAGCAGGTGAAAGTCCTTCATTATTTTATACCTCTGCCTCAATCTGTACAATCTTCATTGTCTTTGCATTATATTTTCAAAGGAAAATATAAAACAAACTTTTCTAAAGTCATGTCTCTTCTTGTATTATGGACCCATATCTACCTCCAGTAAAATAATTGATCAATTTTTCACTCTATTCTCAATTTTCTTTCTCTAATAGCTCTTTCCCATCATCATTTAAACATACTTTGATCTCTCCAACCATGAGCCTTTGATCCTATGATATCTTTGCTTCCCCTTCGAGACCTAAAAAAGGAAGAAAATAAATTGTGCGAGATGAGCTTTATTAAAACCTTTTTTGTTATTTTGTGTTTCTCTTTTCTCCTTTCCCATAGAGTTCTCAACCCACTGCAGTCTAGTTTTTGCTTCACAAAATTGCTGTGGCAAAGGTCATCCATGTTCAGTTTCTTCCAAAATCCTATGGATAACTTTCTTTTTAATAATTTTTGACAATTTCATCTTTCTGAAAATGTTTTTGGGAGAGTTGGTATTGAATCCAACTCCCCGGTAACACATTTATAATCTTATTAACTGGTTCTTCTTCTTTTTTTTTTTTTAATTTTTTTAAGGTTTTATTATTTATCTGAGAGAGAGAGGGATAGAGCACAAGCAGGGGGAGCAGCACAGAGAGAGGGAGAAGCAGGCTCCCCGCTGAGCAGGGAGCCCGATGCGGGGCTCGATCCCAGGACCCTGGGATCATGACCTGAGCCGAAGGCAGACGCTTAACCGACTGAGCCACCCAGGCGCCCCTTTAACTGGTTCTTCTTTTTCCTTTGTCCCAATTGTCATCTCCATGTGTGTGATTCCATTCACATCCATTGTTGCAAGAACTTTGTATTTTTTCTTCCATCAATATTTCTTTCCCTGATTTAGTTCTAGACTGGTATAGCCAACTACTTACAGCATAGGTATCAAACTTAAAATATGAACCGAGAACTAATCATATCTTACCCTCCCCCCCAAAATGTATCTAATTCTTATAATCACTGTACTAGTTAGTAGCTCAATCAGCTTTTAAGTAAAAAATTTCCTAGTCCATGTTGATTCTTCCTTTTATCCTTACCCCCAGATCTAATCAGTCCAGTTAGTGATTTTTTTTTAATTATACTTTCAAAATCTCTATCAGGTTTATTTATCCTTCATTACTTCTCCCAGTACATTCTCTAAGACCCTAGTCTTTATTTGGTTGAAACCATTCTCCACACAAAGTCCATAATTATTTTGAAATACAATCATGACAATAACAAAAACTTATGTATGTTCTCTGCCTGAAGTACTTGCACATAGTAAGCATTCAGGTGACTTATTTGAATAGTATTTAATTATGCTAACATTTTTTCCTAGTTTCCTTTTAAATCTTCAAATTTTTTGGTGAAAATAAAAGAGCCAAGCATAGAAAGTAATTGAATTGTCATAAAAGCAACATCACTTGTCAAAATTACACTTTTTGAACTTGAATGGACTTAAAATGGCATATATTCCCCAAAGCTAAAACTAAATCTCATTTATTAAACACATCAGATCCTTGTACTAATAGACATAATGTTATATGTTAGATGGTAAAAATTAATAATGAGTTTATAATATTGAAAGAAAAATTTTATTTATCTAATCAAGCAATTTTCTATTATCTTTAAAATCTATGTATTAGGCGCCTGGGTGGTTTAGTCGGTTAAGCCTCTGACTCTTGATTTTAGCTCAGGTCATGATCTCAGGGTCTTGAGATCTAGCCCTGTGTAGCACACTGCACTCAACAGAAAGTCTACTTGATATACTCTCTCTTCTCCCTCTGCCCCTCTTCCCCCAACCCCCACACTCTTTCTCTGTCTCTCTAAAATAAATAAATAAATCATTAAAAAAATCTATGTATTAAAAATATCATTAAGATTTGTATCACTTGACAGTTTGATAATACTTTTTGTAAGTTAACTGAAAAAGGTGAAAGTCTGATTATACTGAAGCTAGCCTCTTCCAAGATAAAGAAATGTCTCTTATTACAGCAGTATTTTTATTCTTTAGTTGGAGTTGTAGCTAACCAATATATACTATTTAATAAATGATAGTAAATGAATGTCCGGTTCCCAGAGCTTTTCTCTAGGCTGTACTAAAAAGGGTTCTTTTGAGGATAGCTGTTTAAATCTGCTTGAGTTACTTCTTGCCTACTACTACCATACTTTTATTTATGATCATACCTTGTCATTAATTCATGCTTGCAATTTAATATTTATTTGTTGATATTGAACTAAAAAGTTTCCTTGAGATAGATTGCAACATTTCAACATTATATTCTAATAAATGCCCTTATATAAACATCAGTGTTTATGGGACATAAATTCGAAAACAATGTTTTGTTTAGCACTATATTAGTTTATTTTCTTTTGCCTTTTCCAGTCATAAAATATGCTGCCTAAGAGTTTGATTTCACAACTATCAAAGACCATTTCTGAACATTTTTATAGCATTTTAAGTGAATTGACATTTCCTTAGTATAATTATAAAGACCAATTTACATAAAGCTGACTAATGTAAATTAAATTTTGGGATACTTAAATTTTGACAGCCCAGTATTGGCAACCCAGTATTTTATACAGAGAGTTCAAATTTATTTAGCTTTAATTAATTATTCCTTTATTCAAATAATTATTTTAAATTTATAACCAGTAGAAAAGCTACATTATGACTACCATGAAACCTAGGCCCTTTTGCCTGCAGGGACACCTTCCTCTATAAAAGTACTAAAAATTATATTTTACAATTGTATTGGTATAAAGATGAATTAATCCAGAATCAAATTACTATTATATTTTCATTAGTATTACACTATTAATTTTTTCTTCTGATTTTAAAAGAAATTAAAATTAAGTCATTTCTAGGGATCCCTAAAATTATCTTGGGCACTGTGCCCACAATCCATAATGGATAAGCCAATAGTTCAAAATTAACAGCCTTTTGTTTTGAATTTTGTTGTTTCTACTCTCACCCCCCTGCTTGGAGTTTTGGTTGAACATTGAATTTTGAATAAGTAGGAATAGTTCATTGTGGTTTATTGATTACTTACTTCTTTTAAGTCATAACCTTTAAAGATTTTTCAGGTCATTTATTCAGGGAAGGCAAGGAGAAATTCATACTAATTCTTTTTTTTTTTAAGATTTTATTTATTTATTTATTTATGTGAGAGAGAGAGCAGGAGCAGGGAGGACGGGCAGAGGGAGAGGGAGAGGAGAGGCCGACTCCCCACTGAGCAGGGAGCCAAGGAGGGGCTCGATTCCAAGACCCTGAGATCATGACCTGAGCCAAAGGCAGATGCTTAACTGACTGAGACACCCAGGCACCAAAATTCATACTAATTCTGTGTTTGGAAATAAAGTAATAGGCGAACAGTATAGTAAACGCATATCTCAGTTAACATTTTGGTTGAAAACTAACAGAAACTTCCTTTGTGAGCAGGAGAAGGAGTCACTTTTTATTCAAAATATCCTGATCTGTTCTTTATAATCAAAGTATGTAATAAAACCATTTAAGTGCTATCGTTGATTTGTTGTTATAATAAGAACAATCATAATGTGTTATTGAAATTCTGATTGAAAGAAATGAAAGAAGTTAGCACTATTAGTTGGGCCCCAAATATGTAACTTAAAGGCCTATTCTTTCCTAACTTATTTGCTGACATTGGCAATCTGTGGATAACACAAAAAATGTAAAATATACCAGAAAAATACACATTGATCTTTCTCTACTTCAGATGCTTCCTGTCAGATAATTTATAACTGAAGAGTAAAATGATTGTCAATTCATTTTTTCATTAATATAAAATGACAATTTTTAAAAGTATAAAATAGAGTTTGATTAAAATTTTCAATGGAGATATCAAGGTATATAAATGTGCACATGTTTATATGAATATTAAGAAACTACAAGAATAATCTGTACTTTCTTTAGGAAAAAAACTCATTTTTCAGGAAATTTGCATTGATATAATTGCAAATGTACTATTGAATTCCACAGTGAAAATCAACAACTGACTGATTCATTCAGCTATGCATTTGCAACAGCTTTGAGATGAAAATTAGATGAATTTTAACAGTAAATTGTGAAGCCTAAAGTGTTTATAACAGTCCTACACTATGTATCATCATATTTCAACTGATTTCATTTGTAATACTCACTGAACCTGCGCAACATAAAAAAGTTTAGTTCTTTCAGAAGACATTGCTATTTATAATTGGTCTTTCTCATTGTGTCTCTGCTGAAAAATATATACTTTACATTTGAGCATTCTTTCAATTCTACTGACTAGAATGTAATATTAAAAAGGAGAAGCAATGTGGAAAAAGGATGGGCCTTCAGTTAAAACAACACTGGGTAGCTCAGCCAATATTCAACTGTAGGCAGGATGTTTGCAGAATCTGTTCTCTCAGCCATTAATCTGTGCTATGTCTTGAAAATTTACTGAATCCCCTGACCCCTCCAAAAACAAAGCAAGTAGGAGAGGAACTTCTGGGGCATTTTGAGTTGTTGATGGAATTTGGTAATCTGTCAAGTTCTTTCCAGTTGATTCAAAAGTCACAGGGCACACAGTAAACATTTATTATTCATTCACACATACACACACAGTAAACGGGAAAAGGTTATCTGTCATTTTTGGCAAGAGGACTTCCATTCACAACACTCAAGAATGAATTAATCAAAGTTGAAATCATTAACTGTTAAATAATTCCCAAATATCAGCTGATGGACACAATACATTTTTATTGCTCACTTACTTAAAAAAATAAACACACAAGACATTTTTTCCTCGTTTCTTTTCAACCTTTAAAAAAAGTCATGTCATTCTATCTTTAATCTCTCATAGCTCAAGGCATTGAAAGCTCTACTCTTCCTATATCCAAAAGCAAAGCATGTCAAATTAGGAAATATATAAAGAGCTTTAGGCCTCCCATTCCAAAGAGTTTCAGAATAAATCATTTTGCTTATAGGTTTATGATCTAGTGTTGATCAAAACTGAATTCTAGGCACCCACGGACCAAGGAGCATACAAAGGTGCTGGGTAGTGAGAATTGTCAATAGGAATTACTAGCCCCAGCATGAAAGAGTATTGAATTGCTGCACTCTCATGATAAAACTTCAATGGATGAAGAGATGCTTCTTATGAATGAGCAAAGAAAGTAGTTTCTTAAGATGGAATCCTAGTGACGATGCTGTGAAATTGTTGAAGGGACAACAAAAGATTTAGAGTATTACATAACTTAGTTGATGAAGCAGCAGCAGGGTATGAAAGGATTGACTCCAATTTTTAAAGAAGTTCTACTGTGGATAAGATGCTATCAAACCGCATGGCATGCTCTAGAGATATTGTTCTTAAAGGAAGAGTTGATCAATTTGGCAAAGTTCACTGTTGTCTTACTTTAAGAAATGGCCACAGCCACCCAACCTTCAGGATCCATGACCCTCATCAGTCAGCAGCTATCAACATCACGGCAAGACCCCCCCACCAGCAAAAGGATTACACTCACTGAAAGCTCAAGTGATGATCAGCATTTTTTAGGAATAAGGTATTTTTTTATTAAGTTATGTACACTTTGTTAGACATAATGCTGCTACTCACTTAATAGGCTACAGCATAAATTTTATACACACTGGGAAACCAAAAAATTCATTTGACTTGCTTTATTACAATATTTGCTTTATCGTGGTGGTCTGGAACTGAACCTTCAAAATCTCTGAGTATGCCTGTAATTAGAAACTACATCCTGCAAGTTCTCTAAAGGCCTTTTTCATTAGGTTTTTATATTTTTCAAGGAACAAATCAGGGTAATGAAAACTTTTCAGAATTTTAACATGATCATTCCAATGTGCCAGAAAAAAATATGTAAGTTGATATTATGTTCTACATGTTATATATTATTTATATTTGCCTTCTTGTAAAACATGTTTTTGAATATAGGGGAAAAAATTACCTTTGTGAGGAACATAGCTTTCTTAGAAAAATGAAATTTTCAGATAATCCAAAGATTTTCTCTAGTACTTCATTTTTTTTAAAAGATTTTATTTGAGGGAGAGAGAGAATGCACGTGGGGGTACGTGGATGTGAGTGGGGGGAGGGGCAGAGGGAGAGAAATAATCTCAAGCAGACTCTGCACTGAGTGTGGAACCTGACGTGGGGCTCAATCTCATGACCCTGAGATCATAACCTGAGCCAAAATCAAGAGTCGACTGCTTAACCAACTGAGTTACCCGGGCACCCCTCCAGTATTTTAAATTTTAGCCCCTATAAAACATTTCATTTAAGCTTTTGGATTTTCCGTTTATCTCTTGTGGAGACATAGAAATAGAAATTTTCAAAAGCCTGACCACTACAGGAAAACAGAAAAAGCAAGCAGACTGCTTTGAATCATCCAAAGATAAAATAAATTTTGATATGACTGATCAACTCTACTTCATTCAGTGATGATTTAAACCTTTTAGAAGAGGGAATTGGAAGAATAGTCTGGCAGTGTTCATATGACAATGAAATTACTGATCAATAGAGTGAAGAAATTTAAATAGACAACAGATACTCATTTTTGAGTCTATATTAGACAGTATAGTCAGAACATTGAGAAATAGATAGAATCCCCTTATACCTGCAGTTTAAACAAATGTCATGAGAGAGCTTTGCTTGAATTACTTAAATTATAGACTTATATTAGTTTTTACTCATCCTTTTCTCTCCACCGAAAGCATCATCCAATTCTTTTGCTCTTCTAAAAATCAAAGTTCCTTTGTGTTATAACATTGCTATCAGTCTGAAAATAAGAATTTTACCTAAATTTCCTTTGATTCTCAAGGGCCTTCATTTCTATCTAAACGTATTTTTTCAGTAACTCACAGTAGAGAGTCTGGCTGTACATATGGAACATGGCTGGACCATAATGCTACTAGAACTAAGATAGACCTTCTGCTAGATTGCAGTAAACTGGTGTAAAAAAATAAACTACCATGAATACTAAAATTACTGTTACCCTCATGGATGAGCAAAGATCCAGCTTGCACAAGCATGGTAAATCTGTGGAATGCTGAAGAAGGCAACCTGGTCAAAACAGAGATACATGGTGTATAGAAATAAACACAGTCCACCAAAATGAGAACAAATGGAGGCTAACTATTCAGAACTTGCTACAAAGGGAGTCAGCCTGCATCCTTGTTTGGCAGAAATTCAAATGCTATGCTGGGGTGTGTGGGTGGCTCAGTTGGTTAAGCTTCCTACTCCTGATTTTCTGCTGTTGTCGTGAGATCTAGCATTGTATCAGGCTCAGGCTCGGCCCTCAGCAGGGAGTCTGCTTCTCTGCACCCCACCCCATGCCCCGGTCACACTTCTTGTCTCTCTAAAATAAAGAAATAAATCTTTAAAAAACAAATGCTATGCTATGCAGGATATGGGAAATTTTATAGCACAATAAATTGGGGGGTGGGGTTCAGGTATGTTCTGATTGGAGATTGCTGACATGTGGAGACTGGAGGTGGGCTAATGGCAAGTGGGATATCTTTTCCAACTGATTTGGGAAAGATATTCTGCTTTCTCTGGTTAGTACTGAATTGGAAGTGGGGGTAAAAATACAGAAGGTGGCAATCACCCATCAACCCATGGTGATTATGGGCTGATTACTACAGACATTGTGGTTTGGCTTGCTGGGCTTCCTATATGAGTTCTTCAGCATTGCACAGATTTACCATGCTTGTGCAAGCCGGATCTTTGCTCATCCATGAGGGTAACAGTAATTTTAGTATTCATGGTAGTTTACTTTTTTATTCCAGTTTACTGCTATCTAGCAGAAGGTCTATCTTTCTTAACTCTGAAGACATTCAATTTCTACAAGGGTCTATGATGATGAGAATGAGAACCTTTGAAAAGGCACATTTGTAATTCTGTGAATAGATGGAATATGTATTTAAAGGTTTCAGATGCAGAATGAAGAATAAAAGGAAATCAGTGTTACACCCACCCCCGCCACACACACAGTTCCTGTCCTATATTCAGTTTAGAAATTTTAATTAACAAAGGGATCTCATTTGTTTCATTCTCCTGGAGAAACAACTGTAGTCCTTTTTTAGATTCTGCAGTTTACCTTTAAGAAGACCGTCACTGAGTTGAGGGACGCTAAAGTTGTATAAATATGTTTTTTTTTTCCCTCTTTTAATCTAAAGAATGATAAATTTGATGAAGCCTAAGAAAGACAAGTTAAAGACCTTCAAATGTCATGGCATTTGCCATTATTTTATAATCTTAAGATTACATAGCTTTTAAAAGATAGTGTATAACTATGAGTTTAAGGATTGTCAGACTTCATATATGTTAATTAATGAAGCCATTACTATATTAATATTCAAATTATATCAACTTTATATATCAGTAGAGGTTCCCTTTGGACTGGCTTTTGTGTCTTTTTTCCATATTTGAATAGTCTTTGAAAGCTTTCTTAACTTCTGGCACGACTGGGTGTATCATGCTGTCCTCTGTGTCCTTCTGCCTCAGAATCAGAATGAAAAAAAATAAGCAGTTCTCTAGAGAATGCTGTATTTTCTTTGTGGCAAATTTATAGAAAAGTAGATATCAGAATCTGAGCACCGAGGGCATTGTGGAATGGCCATTTCAGTGGGAAAACCTAGAAAAAATAGGTTTTTCATTTTTATTTCTATTTTTGTAAAGTTATATTGATCTTTCTTATTTAATATCAATAATATATATATATTTTAAAATTTAAATACTTGATTATACAGTTGTACCTTTTTTCTTATTTTGAAACTAATTGTTAATAAAATGTATAATTAATTAAAATATATAATTACATATCTTTTCTAACTAAAATGCCAGACAATAGTTTCAAAACAATATATTCATACGAAAGGAAAGTTATAGTTGAAAACTTTCTATGTATTTCTTCATGTTTTAATAGTCTTTTCTTAGTAGAGATAATTCCAAAAGGGGAAAAGAGCCAGACCCAAAGGATAAATATTGTATAATTTAACTTATATGGAGTATCTAGAATAGGCAATTTCTTAGAAAGGAGAACTGACCTTATTCAGAACTGGGGGAGGGAAAAAGAGAAGTTTTTATTTAACAGGTGTAGAATTTCCATTTGGCATGATGAAAAAACCTGGAAATGAATTGCCAGAATTGTTTGTATATTCTGGTTACAGGTTCTCAGATATGTATTTATATATATATATATTTTTTTCCAATCTGTGTCTTCTCTATTGATTTACTAGATGATCTCTTTGGTTGTATACAAGTTATTAATGATAGTGAAGTCCCAATTTATCATTTTGAAATTTTATTCTTAGTGCTTTCTTCTCTTACCCATGCCACCCCTCCAAAAAATGTTTGTTGACTCTAGGCTCCCAAATCTTTTCTGCAGTTTTATTCTACACGTTTATACTTTCAGATTTTAGATTTATGTCTCCAGTGTAGTAAAGGTTAATTTACATATATATAAAATTTATATATATATATGAAATTATATTTATCAACGTTATTTTAGCACCATTTCTAAAATGACTTTCCTGGGACTCCTGGGGGCTCAGTTGGTTAAGCGTCTGCATTCGGCTCAGGTCATGATCCCAGAGTCCAGGGATCAAGTCCCGCATCAGGCTTCTTGCTCGGTGGGGAGCCTGCTTCTTCCTCTGCCTGCGGCTCCCCCTGCTTGCACTCTCTCTCTCTCTCTGTCAAATAAATAAAATCTTTAAAAAATAAAATAAAATAAAATGACTTTCCTTTACTCATTAAATTGCATTAGCATTCTTTATTCATTCTATATGGATGGATCTACTTCTGGAATCTTGGTTATTTCTCCATTCAACTCATTATCTGTCCTTTAACCAATACTATGCCATCTTAATTACTATAATCTGATAATATAAGACTTCTATATTTATTCTTTTTTCTGACATTCTTTTATATATATCCTATATCATTTGTAGTTTTGTATTTTTCCATTGTACTTATGCATTACCACAAAATATACCTGTCAGAATTTTGATGTAATAAAATTGAATTATAGATCAATTTGGGAAACATTGGCATCTTAGCAATACTGCATCACGTGGGTAATAGACATATGATATATCTATATATTTAATGGATCATTTTTAATTTTTCCAACAATGTTTTCTCACTTTTATTGAACATCTTTTGTTACATTTTCTCCTAAGTATTTTATATATATGTATCCTATTGTAAATGGTATTTGCCTGGAATATTGGTCTCATTTCTTGGCCCTACTCTCAGGCTTCAACAGACTCCATACATGTGCACTTCTTTCACATCTCCTGTTTCTACTCAGTCACTGCTGACTGCTTACTTATACTCAGAATAAGGCGCAACATATACCTAGAGACTTGAAGTTCTTTGCCCTACCTTCAGACTTTAAGAGGCTCTGTATGCTTGTACTGAAGGGAGAAAGGTCTTCCTTCGGGCCTCCCTCCAGCTGCAGGTGACAACAAGTAATGCTCCGTGTAAGGCTCAGATGTTTGAGTTCTCAGTTCTTTCCTCAGCCTTCACCAGGCTTGCTGTACCTGTGGTTTTGGACGAGGTCTCACAGCTTTTCTGCCCTGCCCTCCCTCTTTCTTGTGAGCACTAGTGAAGCTTCATGCAAAGAGCTGGCAAGGGACTTTTTGTGTTTGGGGCTCCTAGGGACTCTAAACCACCGCACCAGCCCATAAGATAGCTTTAAAAATGTGTTAAAATTTTATCTTCTTTCCTCTTAGCCACTGTGGTTCCTCCTCTTGCCATGTTCTGCTAAGAATGAAATCAGCTATGGATCTCATCTCTCCTAAGAGAGGTTTGCCATTTACTCTGTGTGTGTGTGTGTGGGTGTGTGTGTGTGTGTGTGTGTGTGTACTTGTCCCTGCCATCCCTCCCCTCAGCTCTATGTTGGATGTTAAGAAAGAAACAAATTATAATTTATAGGTTATCTGTCCTGTACTTATTGTTAGAACAGGATTGATATTTTCTTACAACTTTGTACATCCTTAGCCACAACTGGAGGCCCACTGCATTTTCATTTTCATTTTCATCTGTGTCACCTCTACTCTGCCTAGAATTCAATTTCAGAGGTTGTCATGATAACCTCCTTTTTCTATCCAACATTTTTTGGTGTTCATGACAATTTTTTAGCATTTAATACATGAAAAAGTCAGTTAAATTTTTAAAAAGTAGTTATTTACACATGAATACCTATGAAATGTACAGTTTATAGAGTATAATACATTTTCTCAGGAGAAAATGGAAAAAACACTGGACATAGAACTGGATTTAAATCTGGCTTGACATTAAGCTCTGAGACTTTGAGCATATTTCTTTAATTTACTGTTTCTTAGATTTTCAAAATAGAAATTAAAACACCTACCACAAGGAATTCATGAGAATTAAATGAGTTAACGTGTAGTCTAGAGGAGTATATGGCACACAGGTGACTGATGTCTGTTCCTTAAATCTGAATATAAACCTAAATATCAAATATTAGTCCAATACAGATATAGTGAATTATAAATCACCTAAAACTTAAAAAGTGACATACTTTGATTATCCCTACAGACTGACTTATGATTATTTTTTGTTGTCTACAGCAAATATAAAGGTGTCTGTAATAGACTTCCATTTAGAAAAAAAATATCTATTTAATTTCTCACTTTAGTAAAAGTTTTTTTTTCATATATTGCTGATTTTTTTTTCTTTTCAAGAGATTTTTGAATTCTGATTCAGATCTACAAAGGCTAGTTTGATGCATTAAATTTAGGTTTATGTGATATGTTACAGGTTTTCTCTGCTTTGTTGTTTTAACTTAGATGATTTTTTTTAGCATTTGATTTTTTTTGTCTTTGTATTTTCCCTTTGTTGTAGTTTTACTTATATATTACCTGCCATTATGTGTTTATTTTCATGTTTTGTATTTTCTTAGATCAGAAATAACAGCTGTTTCAACACAGGCAGGGTTGAGGGGTTTGGCCAATTTATGGGTAAAGGATCTTTTCTGTTGGAAAGCAGCTTCTTTAATTTTTGGTGCCTTATTGATAGAGAGGGCTACTTTTGTGAATATTTTTGTTTGTTTATATAGAAAGCTTAATTTTGACTGCTCACATCCTTCTTTACCTTCACTACCAAGGCTCTGAGGGAAACTTTTCCCTTCTATATCACCTGCCTTCTCCCAGAAGTTATGCCCCTTCTTACCAGTTTTCCTGTGGCCATTGATCTGATCAACTTAGTCTCAACTTGAAATATTTTTTCCTTTAGAGTAGGACTTTTCCTCTTCCTGAGAAGTCTCCATTAAATCATGCTTCTGCATTGCAGATGCAGATGACTGTGGAATGAATGAGATGTTCATATTATCACTCACATAATTTAGAGCTGTAGTATTCTCTCTTACTCATTCCAGGCAAAGGTTATGGGTGGTTTTCTTTGTTCTGTCTGTTGATGTGGATGGTTTGGAGATGATATGTGGAGATGTTCAGATTCGGGAAGCTCTCCCATTAGTTTTCAGGAAATGGCATATCATAGGAGGTGTCAATTTATAGGAAAGAAATGAAATTGTCTTTAAAGTTTTAGCTCTTTGATATTTTTAATCTCATTCATAGAAAGACAAGTGGTGAGAAAAAGCCTACTTTTTATAGTTTGACTTAAGTATAAATCATCTCAAATAAATTATATACATCCAATATATACAATATAATATAATATAATATGTATTGACATATATTAAGGCAGCTTCTCTTTGCATGATATGGTGTTACCGGAAGTAGTGCATATTGGAACCACATAGCAACATGAAATGCAAAAACTGATGTTTGTTTCCATTAGCTGCTTACCATGCAAAATGAGGACTATGTATATTCATGAAAACATATCTCCTATTGCTTCTTTTTCTCTGGAGACCTCTAATACAAAAATGTTGTGTCTTTTGATGTATCAGCTTAGTATATGTCTACATTCATTTAGATATTAGTCATTTTATCTTTTTCAAGTCAGGGGTCTTGTACATCTTTTGTTCAATTTATTTGTGAAATGTATATTTTTTAGGTTATTTGATTTCCAATTATTTGTTGCTGGTATATAGAAATGCAATTTATATTTGCATTTTGACTTCATATCTTCCAACCTTTCCAGACACACTTACTAGTTATAATAGATTTTTTGTAGATTCTTAGAATTTTTTACATAAATGATCATGCCATCTATAAATAAAGACATTTAATGATTGCTTTCCAATCTACGGTTTTATTTTCCCTACTTTTACTGTACTAGTTAAACCTCCAATACAATTTTTTTTTGAGGTTAGAACAGATATCTTTTCCTTATTTCTAAATTAAAAGAGAAAAAATTCAGTTTTCACTAAAACTGATTAAGTATGTTTTCTCATATATACCCTTCATCAGGTTGAGAAAGTTTGCTTATATTATTAGTCCACTAAGAGTTTTCACCGTGTATGGAGATTGAATTTTGTCAAATGCTTGAGCTGATCATATGTATTTTCTTTGTTAATCTGGTGATAGGATAATCTTTTTAAAAAATTAAATCATCGTTGCATTCCTGGGAAAACCCCCACTTGTTTGTGATGTATTATTGTCTTTTGAATATCATTGAATTTGATTTGCTAAAAAATTTTTTACAGGATCTTGTATCTGTGTTCATGAGGGTTGTTGCTCTGTAGTTCTCTCTTCTTATAATATCTTTATCTGGTTTGTATATCAGAGTAATGCCGGTTTCATATAATGAGTTGAGAAGTGTTTCCTGCTACGCTATTTTCCGAAAAAATTACAGAACGGAAGTTATTTTTTCCCCAAATATTAGATGGAATTCCCTGGTGAAGTCATCTGAAACTGGAGTTGTGTGTGAAAGTTTTATCTACCATATCAATTTCTTTCATAGACAAACAAAATTTAGGTTGTATATTATTTTTTTAATGAGATTGGTAGTTTGTGTAATTCAAGGTATTTGCCCATTTCATCTTAACTTTTGAATGCATTCACATATAGATCTTCATACCATTTCTTTATCAACTTGTTAAAGACTTAGAAGATTTGCTGTGATGTCCCCTCCCTTTTTCTTGACATTGATAACTTACATTTTTACTCGTATTTTATGATCAGCTTGGCAGGAGGTTTGTCAATTTTATTGATCTTCTCAAAGAAAAATCTTTTTGTTGCATTTATATTGTCTTAGTTTTTGTTTTCTATTTCATTGTTTTCTGCCCTTATATTTATCATTTCTTTTCTTTTGTTTAATTTTAGTTTAAAGTTCTCTCTTTTCTTTTCTTTTTTCTAGCTTCCTAAGGTAGTCAGGTCATTAATATAAGAAGTGTTCTCTCTCTCACTCTTTTTTTTTTTATGAATGTGTTCAATTCTACACTTTTTCCTCTAAGCATTGCTTTAGCTGAGACTTAGAAATTGATTTTTTTGTTGATAAATCAGAAGATTTTCAGACAGCTTCTTGTTATTAATTACTAATTTAGTTACAGTGTAGACAGATAATATAATTTACATATTTAAATCCAGTGAAAATATTGAGACTTGTTTTATGGCCCAGAATATGGCCTGTCTCATTATGTGCTCAGTGTATACTTAAAGAGTGTTTCTGCTATTGTTTGTGTAGTGTGTGTCTTGTAGTATCAATGAGCTTATTTTAGTTTATTAATGGTTTTTAAATTATTTTTCAATTCTGAATTTTTACAGATGCAGCCTCCCCTCAAATAGTAAGATTTGACTATACTTTTAATTCAGGTCTTAGATTTACATTAAGCTGGAATTCACAGAAAATGAAATGCTTATTGTACTTCTGCCTTTGTGTTTAGGGTGTTATCTAAAAATGTTGGAAAAGCAACATTTTTTTCTGAAATTGAGATTTCTTTCAATAATACTACTACATGTGAGGAAAAAAATGTTGAATGAGGGGAAATACTTCTCAAATTCTAGCCACATATTGTTGCTGTAAATCAACTTCAAAGATCAATAGAATATGTAAACCCACAGAGATAGAATAAGAATAAAGATTATAAGATAAATTTAAAAAATGATATCATGACAAATGGTGAAATTTTGCAGATTTGGGTTCTATCTAAACTTTATTATTTTATTGATTTACTTATTTATACATTATATTTTATTGAAAAAATTGGTAAATGATTGTTTAAAAATTTCAAATAGATATGCTAAAATAGTTAATTTCATCTCAGATATCTCATTCATCATTACCACTTAAGTGGTTAAAAAAATAATTTGATGTGTTATCAGTCCACTCTGATCTGTTTTGGTATAAGTCTACAGTGATCTGTTTTACATGTTTCTTCTGAGTTTATCTATCTTGACTAATAGTAGGAAGATGATATACTCCATTTCTTACTCAAAAATTTGTTACTCTCTGTCACTGAAAACTAAATCACTAGACTCATTGGCATTTTATTAGCATTAGTCAGGATTCTCCAGAGGAACAGAACCAATTAGATGTATGCACAGAGAGAGACTAAGAGGTTTATTACAAGGAATTAGTTCTTGTGACTATGGAGGCTATCAAGTACCAAGATCTGTAGGGTGGATCAACAAGACCAGTCAAGAGCCAGTGGCTTAAGTTCCAGAATGAAAAGTGGCAGGCTTGAGACCCAGGGAGAGCTGAACTGATGTGTCAGTTTCACTCTGAAGGCAGGAAAAACTCATGTTCCAAAAAGCCCATGTCCCAGATCAAAGACTATTAGGCAGGAAACATTCTTTATCTTTCTTGGGGAAGGGTCAGCCCTTTTGTTCTATTCAAGCCTTCAACTAATTGGATTAGGCCTACCCACATTATGAAGGTCAATCTGCTTTACTCAGTCTATATTTTAAATGTTAATCTCATCCCAAACATCCTTATAAAAATACCCAGAATAATGTTTGACCAAGTATCTGGACACCCCATGATCCAGTCAAGCTGACACATAGAATTATCCATCATACACACTATAGGAAGTGACTAATCAAAGAATTATGTGGTATATACTTAAAGGATATTTTGTATTCAGTGCCCCTTTACAAATAAAAACACCACCAATTGAGAAAGTATATATATCAAATCAAAGTTGGCCAAGCAGTTGTTCTAGATGGACCCCCTTCAAGTCTCTAACTCTGGGTGGTTGTATGAAGTAGTCTTTATAGTGGATATACTGCCCTGATATTTAAATTATAGTTGCAAGACAATACACATGGTAACATTATAGTACATAGAAACAGAGGAGGATAGTTATAAAAATTGGAATTTAGATATGTTATGTATGCATTTGTGTAAAACTGAACTCTAGAATCACTGTGTGAACCGCAGGCCAACAGAGAGGCATGAGTTTTATTAAAGATGTTTCTCTGACACCCTTTTGTAGGAAAAAATGCCTCAAATGCCAATCGCTGCCAAGACAGCCATAATTTTATTCATCTGATTCACAATGGGAGTAGTGAATATCATTTCTTGGTGTACAAATATCTTCCCCTTGTCAGGTAGTTTCCTCACATTTCATCTCTTCGTCTTTGACAAGTTGGAATTAGAGTCCTCAGTTTCAAAGTGATTGATGTGAAATGTTGTTGTGATAAAAGCTGCTTTGATACCAAGAAAACCAAAACCAGAAGCAAAACATAAGATAAAGAATCCATAACAACACAATTCTCAATGCAGAAATATTTCCAAAGTGCGCACGCACGCACACAAACACACACATACACACACACACACACACACACTCTCAATGTTTCTCGTCATTTGCACTGCATAAGAAAGATAGTAATTTTTCTTTCAATAACTTCTGGATATTCTCCCAAACTTACATTCCTTTTGAAATTTTATTAGCCAGTAAAAATTTCTATCCCCAGTATGTAGAGACTTGTGGAATATATTGGGGACCTCAATCTTCCTTCCACAAAATAGGCTGTCCATGATAGGAACCCCACAACGGGAGCCAATGTCCCACTATGAATAGGCTTGACTTGCACTTCTCTGATACCAGTTGGATGATGTCTTCATTGTCTTACCTTCTACCAGAATATCACTTATATGTGGCTCTCTTTTATTCTGATGCAAATTAAATCCACAGTCGAATGAATTTAGAAGGGTTCAGATTGGGAAGGGAACTTAATGGAATCAATCCACATAGCTCAAGAGAAGGTGATGAGAAGGATGTGGTTTTGAAAATCAATTCAAGTGAATGGCTTGTTGCCAGAAATGGGACTCCATATTTCATATTCTAATTAGGTCAAATGTACTGTTTTGCATGGTTTTCTACTGTTGAATGAATGTAAATGAGTGGTTTGTCAAAGACATTGGAACATATTGATAGGTAATTTTTTCCTTAAAAATGATGATATGTACTTACTTTTATGCTAGCATTTTTGGTATACAACATTTTATTAGGACATAGCTCCATGAGATCAACATTAAAACTAATAATATAAGAACTATACACACACACACAGTGAAAATGAATTATATAATATATATATAAAATCTAATTTCTAGATATGTTAGACAATTGTTTTATATGTGACCTGTAAAAGGAAAGCCTTACTATTTGATAAGTGATGTTTTTATTTCATGAAATATAATCTATAACCAGATGATAGCACCTTTATGTCTCCTCTAATCCTTTTATTTTAAAATGTGCCTATTTAAAGAAGCACCTCAAAAAGGAGATAAGAATTTATAATAACACAATGATGTTTAATGTACCCACCAACCAGTTGAAATACATCCTAAAATGGGTTTAATTTTCACAGATCATATGTGTAGTTTTAACACCTCTCTTCCTCCTCAGAGGAAATCACTACAAGAAATTTGGGTTTTATATCACATGCATACTTTCCATTATATGTGCATACTCATACACATTTTATAATATTTGACTTTTAATAAATAAGAGCTAGTACATAAGTATTTTTATTTTGTTTTTTTATATTATGTTTTGAAACTTAATCATGTTAATATATGTCATCTAGTTCATTCATTTAAAGTACTTTATATCACTATTTCACAAATTATGTATCTATTTTATTTCTGAAGGTCCTTTATGTTGTTTCCAATTTCTTAAACTGTGCTACAATAAACATTCCTGTAATTATGTACTTTTGCATATAGATTATTTGGAATTTCTCATGCATTGCCACATTTTTCTCCAAATTAGATTTACCAATATTTATTCTCATCAACAGTTTGTGAATATTCTTATTTTTTGCATCCTTGACAATATTTTATATTCACAGACTTTTAAAATTTAGTGAATATTCTTAATACCCTGCTTTAGGTGGGGAACTAGGTGTTTGGATACACTGAAAAGGTCAGGTGAACAATCTCAACTTGCATGAAAACACCTTTCACGTACTGTCCTGTGGCTTTTGCTGCTAACCCTGATCAAATCAAAATAAGAGATCCATCTAATTGGCTGTATGCATTTCCTATTCGTTGGTTTATCTCATTTTTTTTTTTTAAGATTTTATTTATCTGAGAGAGAGAGCAAGAGAGAGCATGAGCTGGGGTAGAGGCAAATGGAGAGGGAGAGGCAGACTCCCCACTGAGCAGGGAGCCCAATGCAGGGCTCAGTCGCAGGACCCTGGGATCATGACCTGAGCTGAAAGCAGATGCTTAACTGACTGAGCCACCCAGGTGCCCCTATCTCATTTTTCTAATTATGTTTTTTAATATTTTTCTTTTGATGTAGTTTTGTTCAGATCTCTTGAATGCTAATCCTCTCAGTTATATATATTGAAAAAATCTTGAGTTTTGTTTTTTATATGAAAATATCCATTGCAATATAGATAATATCCTCAATATTTAATTTTATATTTTACTCTTTTTGAGTGCTTTTCAAGAAACCATTCCTTATCCCAAATATCAAATATTCATATAAAAGGCTTAAAATTATACTTTTCAATTTTGTGTCATTAATCTAATTTGCAGTTGCTTTACATGTGTGGTGTATTGTGGGGCACTACCTATCTACCTGCCAATTTTTTTTTTTTTTTTAAAGATTTTATTTATTTATTTGACAGAGAGATAGACAGAAGAGCACAAGCAGAGGGAATGGCAGAGGGAGAGGGAGAAGCAGGCTCTGCACTGAGCAGGGAGCCTGATGCAGGACTCGATCCTAGGACCCTGGGATCGTGACCTGAGCCGAAGGCAGATGCTTAACCATCTGAGCCACCCAGGCGCCCCTACCTGCCAATTTTTACGTGCTTAATAAGTTATCCTAATGTCATCTTTGTATAGATTTAAGATAGCTTTCAAGAAGCCATGATACCATTACCTGAAGTGGTCTAAAAAAAAAAAAAAGGCATAATTTGGTATATATCAGTCTACTCTGATCTGTTTTATAAGTTGCTTTCTCAGAATTTGACAGTCTTCTCCTAAATGTACAAACATCAAAGGTATTACCAAGAGTTTTCTAAGGATGCCTCACATGCACTTATTAATCAGGACTTTTTAAGGCACACATATCATTTCTATGCATGAAACCTTGCCTTCGGCCAGTCATCATGGCATTGCATGTGGTATTGACCATGAAAATGCTAACTAACATTTAAAGCAGGATGCTGTGAATTTGGCTCCCCAAACCAAAGTCCTATGATTTCGTAGTCGTTCTGTGCAAGAGTAGAGAAAGTGGCTATACCTTTAATTCTTTGCAAACATTGGAATCTGGACCTTTAACCCTCTTCTCTGTATAACAAATATCCACCTTGTTTTTAAAATACTATTTATGTTCAGATCTTTTATAGAATTTATGCTGAATGACCTTAAGTGGAGAATACCAGAAATTAATGACTTTTTAATCGACCAGTTAGAACAGGACAATTTAGAACTCTAACAAAGATCATTTGTATTGCTATCTAATTGCTTATGAGTATAATAAGATTTTTTGCACATATCCTAAACTATAAATTTCTAGGGCATAAGGATACTAACCCTCTTCTTTGTGTTTAAGAGTTCAGGGCATGTTGTGCCTTTAAGTAGATTCTCAATGATTTACCAATTGACTGATTATCATCAATAAAAAATTTTCTCTAAATTGCATGGAGTTGGGGTGCCTGGGTGGCTCAGTCAGTTAAGTGTCTGCCCTTGGCTCAGGTTACGATCCCACGGTCCTGGGATAGAGTCCCACATTGGTCTCCTTGCTCAGCAGGGAACCTGCTTCTCCCTCTGCCTCTGCTTCTCCCCGTTTGTGCTCTCTCTCTCTCTCTCTCTGACAAATAAATAAATAAAATCTTTAAAAAAATAAATTGCATGGAGGTTATAGTTGTACAGACATATTTAAATCTTACTCAAAAACTTCATTATATAAAAAAATATTCCATGCAACATTTTCTCATCTGTAAAATGGGGACAGCAGTGCCTAAATTATAGTATATTTATATGAACTAAGTAGAATAAAAATACAAAAATTTCCTTGCCAAATACACCTAAAAAGTAATCGTCATAAATTCCCAAGCCAATTATACTACACGTTGTATTGTAAACACAGTACCCATGCTTTCATTTTTAATTAATTTTATTTTTAACTGCAGGATTGCTACACTGTGTTTTCAGAGAATCTTGGGATTTCATATATATAGAGAGAGAGAGTGCCTTTTTTTCAGTGGCTATAATATTTACAAATATAAATTGATTTTTTTTCACAACTTGTTCTCTGAGGTTGAGAATAGTTATTCCCACCCAGTGTCTTGCAGGAGCAGGACCACCTATTATTTAAATAGTTTGTTTAGAATCCAAAATAGCAGGAACTTTTAAAAATACATTCTAGAGAGCTCCTGATTTTTAATGAAGAATAGTGGCTCTCAAGACTGGGACTGTATTGGGTTGAGTGAACCACTTTAGTTGTAAAATGTAAGAGGCATTCACCCTAGTCACTGTCCTATGGTTCTCAAAACTTAGCTGTAATGCACTGGGGTTCTTTGGGCTAATTTGGCTTTAATAACCATCCTGAATCACTGTAGTGAGAATAAAGAGATAAAGTAATACCTCAGACTTGGACCATGTGCCCACCTTTGGACCAAATGAAAACTGAAATGAGACTAGAAAAAATAAGAATAAAAAAAAATAATTTTCCCCCATTAGGATTACAGCTAAACTGTACTTTCTAGTATCCTAGGCATTTAAATGAGGCCATATAACTAAAGACTAGCAAATTACCTGTTGCCAGAAATGGTATGTGCCACTACTAGAAACTGGCCTATAAGAAACTGGCCTATAAGAAACTAGCAATAATCATCTCTCTCCCCAGTGAATCCTAAGGATCCAGTAGAATATTTCAAGGGACTAAAGTAATAGCAGAGGCACAAGATGGAAATTTCTGGGGTGTCTGACTTAATGAGAGCATCAGAAGTTCCATCCAACATCCTTCCTTTTCTTGATTAGACCTACCAGGGTAAGAATACATATAACATATATACAGAGGAATGCATAAAACATTATGTATAGTTTAAAGAATATTAATGTAAAAAGTGTAAATATCTCCAGCTATAAAAATAAAAAATATCCAGGACACTAAAACCATTGAATATCTACCTCCAAAGGCAATTATAATGCTGTAAAATTACTTGAATCTATAATATATAAAGAGCTTTTACAAGTTAACAATAAGAAAGCAATTCAGTACAAATTACACAACATATTGCCCAGTTCACAACAGAAGGAGACAAACGAGCACATGAAAATATGCTCATATCATTAGTCATCACATTAACATTTAGATTAAAAGCATAATGAATTACTATTACAAATTCATTAGATTGAAAACACCAATAGCCAAGTGTTGGTATGATGGTTAATTTTATGTGTCAACGTGGTGGACTGAGGGATGCCCAGATAACTGGTAAAACATGACTTCTGGATGTGTCTATGAGGCTCCTTCTGAAAGAGATTAGCATTTGAATAATTAGCATTGGCATTTAAAGATCACCCTCACCAGGGGCGCCTGGGTGGCTCAGTCATTAAGCATCTGCCTTCGGCTCAGGTCATGATCCCAGGGTCCTGGGATTGAGCCCCGCATCAGGCGCTCTGCTCAGCGGGAAGCCTGCTTCTCCCTCTCCCACTCCTCCTGCTTGTGTTCCCTCTCTCACTATGTCTCTCTCTGTCAAATAAATAAATAAAATCATAAATAAATAAATAAATAAATATCACCAATATTTAAATATCTGTGGGTATGCATCATCCAATCCATTGAGGGCCTGATTAGAACAAAAAGGGCAGAGGAAGGGCAAATTTGCTCTCTTGAAGCTCTGCTTGAGCTGGAACATCCATTTTCTCCTTCCCTTGGACATCAGCATTCCTTGTTCTCAGGCCTTTGGCTTTGGACAAGGACTTAAACCATTGATTCCCCATCTCTGGGTCTTCAGACTTAGACTATTGTCTACCCAGTTCTCAGTCCTTCAGGTTTGGACTGGAGCTACATCAATAGCTTTCTTTGGGCTACAGCCTGCAGAGAGCAGATCGTGGGATTCTCAGCCTCCACATGAGCTTCATGTAAGCCAATAATCATAAGAAAGATCTGTCTCTTTCTAAATACCTATGCATATCCTGTTGGTTCTGTTTCTCAGAAGAACCCCAACTGATGCAGTTGGCAAATATGTGGAACTGGAATATCCAAATACTGCTGGTAGGAATGTAAAGTCATATATCACTTTGAAAAACTGTTTGGCAGTTACTTATAAAATTTAAATATATACTTACTGTAACAACCAACAATTTCATTCTGAGGAGTTGCCATAATATAAATATTTATAGGAGCTTTATTTCTTACTTTTTAAAAAATTTATTTATTTGAGAGAGAGAGAACGCAAATGGGAAGGGCAGAGAGAGAGGGGGAGAGAATCTCAAGCAGACTGTCTGTTGAGTGTAGAGCCTATGTGGGATCTCACATGATCTCACAGATCATGACCTGAGCATAACCCAGGAGTCTGATGCTCAACCAACTGAGTCTCCCAAGCACCCTGCAGCTTTATTCATAATAGCATCAAACTGGAAAAAGCCCAAATGTCCATTCATAGGAGACTGGATAAACAAATTGCTATAATCACACAAAGGAATACTATCCTGCAACGAAAATAAATGAACTAATAACAAGTTAAACAACATGAATGGATCTCAGAAACACTATACTGAATAAAGGAGCCTGAAGAAAGAGTACATGCTATGTGAAATTCTAGAAAAGGCAAACTTAATCTATAGTGAAAAAAGCTGATTTATGATTACCTGAGCATGGGGAAAGAGTTGACTTCAAAGGAGCACAAAGGAACTTTTAGAGGTGATAGTTATACAGATCCAATGTTCCAAAAGAAATTACAAATATAGGGCGCCTGGGTGGCTCAGTCGTTGGGCGTCTGCCTTCGGCTCAGGTCATGATCCCAGGGTCCTGGGATCGAGTCCCACATCGGGCTCCCTGCTCCGCGGGAAGCCTGCTTCTCCCTCTCCCACTCCCCCTGCTTGTGTTCCTGCTCTCGCTATCTCTCACTCTGTCAAATAAATAAATAAAATCTTAAAAAAAAAAAAAAAAAAGAAATTACAAATATATAATCGACATTAAGACAAGGATTTAATAGGGCTGCTAGATGGATAATAAATCAATAAATCTAATCACAATGTTCTATAAATTAGGCAAAGATATATATATATCTCCTTGTCTTAGTGTTGATTATATATTTGTAATTTCTTTTGGAACATTTACATACGCAGTCATATAATCCATGTATTTAATGGCAATTTTGTTTCTCTCTATTCCACTTGTTCTTGCCTTACTCTACAGGATAGCTTTGTCAGTATACTGAATAAAGATGGTGAGCTTGGACTTCTTTCCAAAAAAAAAAAAAAAAACCTAAATATAAATATATATTAATATTTATTAAATATGCATATATATACATGCATTCATATACATACACATGTTTATATTTTATATTATGTATAAATACTAAAATGCTGACATATACATGATATGCATATATGCATAGACACATTTTAATCATATTAAGTGAATATTCCTTTAGTCCTATTTTTTCTAAGATTTTATATCATGATTTTGCATCTATGAGATGATCACAAAAATTACCCTTTTATTTATTTTTATTTTTTTATTTTTTTAAAGATTTTATTTATTTGACAGAGAGAGACACAGCGAGAGAGGGAACACAAGCAGGGGGAGTGGGAGAGGGAGAAGCAGGCTTCCCGCCGAGCAGGGAGCCCGATGTGGGGCTGGATCCCAAGACCCTGGGATCATGACCTGAGCCGAAGGCAGACGCTTAACGACTGAACCACCCAGGCACCCTAAATTACCCTTTTAAATGTGCTATTATTCTGACTAGCATTAATTAACTTTGTAGCTGTTGAAGCAACTTTATATTCCTGGGAAAATCTAACCTGTTCACATTGTATTATCTTTTCATGTATTGTTAAATATGTTCGCTAACATTTTGCACCTATGTTTCTGAGTAAGATCAGCCTGTAATTAGTCATTTTCACACTTTCATTACCATCTTTCAACCTCGAAGTTCTGTGAACCTCACTCATAAACTGAGCTGGGGAGTACTGTCTGGGAAGACTTTAGGTCTAGATGAAATTATGTGTTTCTGAAATATTCAGTGGAACTTGTTGATGAGGCCATCTGCATCTGATGTTTACTTTGTGAAAGTATTTTTGACTACTGATTGATTTTCTTTTACAATATTATGCAAATCAAATTTTCTATTTCTTCCTATATCAGTTTGTGAGACTTATTTTTCTAACAATTAACCACATTGTCTAAATTTTCAAGTACATTGTTACAATTTTGTATATATTATTGCCTTATCAGAATCAGCTGTAATGATGTGCCAATTTTCATTGCTGATTCTGTCTGTGCCTTCTTTCTTTCTTCTTGAATACTGTCACCAAAGGTTGTTCAACTTTACTCTTTGAAAGAACCACATTTTAGCATGTCTATTGTATTTATTTATTTTTTTTACCAATTATAATATTAATTTCAAACTCCTACATGTTCAGTATGAGAAAGAGAAATTATGGGCAATCTTATTAGTGGCACAGATGTAAAAATTCGGGAAAAAAATTAACAAAGAGAATTGAACATGAGGTAGAAATGGTAATCTATTTTGAATAAGATGGGTTTCTTCCAGAGATAAAGGTTTGTTTCAATATTAGAAAACTCTACTAATATGTCATATTACTGGATTTAAGAGGAAATCTCATGCTCATCAAAGTAGCTGCAGAAATACCACTTAATAAAATATATATTGATTTATCATAAAATTCATATGCAGTTAGAAATAGAAATTGAAATATCCTTACCCTAATAAGTGGTCTATGTCTAAAATTAATATCAAATTAAATGTTGAAATACTAAACCATTTCTTTTAAATACAAATTAAGGCTAGGTGCTACTGTACATTGAATTAGAGGGTAGTAACAGTGTCATAAAGATTGAAAGGGATGCAAAGAGTACCAAATTCTCCCATAACACTACTTTCTTTATGGATGGGGAAAAAAAGGCTCTACAAAGAGAATTTTGCCATTACTAAAATTTGCCCTATTTTCTAGACATAAGATGTGAAAGTTTTACCCAGTTTCATATTGAAGAGGAGTAGTGAGACTTCCAGTACTGTCATGAGCAATATCCAAAAGTTAAAAGATATATCAACTAGATATAGAATATATTTAGAACTATATATATATAAATATAGAACTTCTATAGAACTTTAGATAGATAGATGATAGATAGATAGATAGATAGATAGATAGATAGATAGATAGATAATCCATGATAGGACATATTTGGAACTATATCAGTTGAAACAGAAAATCATTTAGAAAGGGAATTCCTTTCCAGTCTTTCCCACTTTTCTAGAGAAAAACTAGTTTGAAAATATTTTTTGAGACACATGGCATTATTTAAGTCTCTGTAATACTGTTGAACTTTTTATTATTGTTTGGCAATCTAATAAGTAACTGTATTGGATGTTTCAAGAAAAGGTTTTAAGGAGTGAAGACCCTACTTAATCCTGGAAGTGTCCCAAATTGGAAAGTTTAGAATTCTCATTTGAATTGTTCCATTTTATAAAACTTAAAAATTAAAAAAAAAATTAACCTCTTTCCAAATATTAATCAGTGCACAATTATAAACAAAGAACACTGAAATAAACTTAGCTAGCAGGGTCACCAATGTGACAATATGCAACTTTACCATATGGTAGTTAAATGGCTCCTAGGTTTTTTAAGCTATACAGCAGGCATTTATTTTTATTCTTTGTTAAAGTATACATATACGTTATATGAATTATTTTATATACACACCATTTATAACAATAAGATGTGAAAAATAGTTATTATATTTTGGGTTATTTTATTATTTTGGACATCAATCGATTAACTGTTCTCACTTGCATAAATGTCAGTCATTTCCAGTGGAGAGGTAAAAGTTGCCAGTACTCTCCCACATTGCCTCATGATTTTCAGGGTGGATGTAGACAACAACTTCCTTTTCTGGAAACTGTTTTTATTTGTTTGTTTGTTTTTACCTACATTCATGAGGAAGTGGATATGTGATCTCATATAGGTGTGTTCAAAGTTCTTCATAGGTCGAACTCCAATGAAAGGATTAAATTGAGAACTTTCTGCTTTTAATTTGCCTTTTAAACTGTCCTTTATTATTCTGTTTATTCCTTCTCACAATTTAATTTTTTAAATTTTAATATAATTGCTTAACTCTACTATGGAAAGCAGTATGCAATACATTAGAAAAATTTTAAAAATATATAGAAAAAGAAAACTGAGTTTAGGAGGATGAAGTAGATCTCGACATGCTATACCTTAATAAATACTGTATATGCAATCAGATAATTTCTTCCTAATCCATTTTGTGGCTTTCAAAAAACATGCAATACATAGTACGCTTAAAGATTTCTATGAAATGGGAATTAAAGCATAATAATAAAGTTATAACTTTATCAGTTATCAAAGACTTTTCTAGGCCACTCTATAATTGACAAATGAGACCAAATAGAGCAATGCAAAGAAATTGCTCTGGGCAGATATGTAAATAATATTCCTAGGTGATACCTTAATTTATCTTAGTATATGGAAATGCTACTACTGATCTATGAATTGACCATTTTCTTAAATTACTTTATCTAGTTGTAATGATAAGTTGAACTAAGCCAAGTACAATCTCTCTTTTCCAGACGTTAAGCCTTATGCATCAGAGAAAGAGAGATAAGGTGCAGTCCTTAGACCAAGAGATAATCACACAGGGAGTGATGCCTCAGGAAATGTCAGAGTAAGGTGGTTAAATAACAGGTCCCTCCACTGAAGCAACCATAAACTGATAATACTGACAGAGTAAACTTTTGTGGAACTCTGGAACCTAATCTAATCCAAAATTTATAACAACCAGGGGACCACTCGATGCAGAAAAGTATAGCTAAGATTTGGTAAGGGCATTGGAACATTTCACTCATCTAATTACCATACCCAACTCCCCAACACAGCGGGAATAGCAGCCATGGAGATGGTGGCCCACATACCTGGTACAGCTTGCTAGTGCTGGGCGCTAATAAGGATCTTATTTTTAAAGTACTATGGTTGTATGTTTTGACCTGACTGGTTGTCTTAGTCAGTTTGGGCTGCTGTAACAGAATACCATAGATAGGGTGGCTTATAATCAATAGAAATTTATTTCTCACAGTTTTGGAGACTGGGAGTCTGAGATCAAGGTGCCAGCATTGTCAAGTTCTGGTGAGAACTCTCTGCTGGGTTACACACTGCTGTTGTCCTGTTGCATCCTTACATGGTAGAAAGAACAAGGGAACTTTCTGGGGCTCTCTCTGGGGCTTTCTTTTATAAGGGCACTAATGCTATTTTTATAAGAGTTACACCTTCATTATCTAATCATCTCCCAAAGATGCCACCTCTCGATAACACCATGTCAGGGATTATTAGGGATTAAGTTTCAACATATGAATTTTGAGAAGGCACAAACATCAGTGTATAGCACTGGTGGTTTTCTTAGGGACCAGGGCAGAGACTAACATTTGTTTCTCCACCCACCCGCCCCTATCAGGCTGGGTTGGCTTTCTGAGTAGTGACAGCATCCATCAAAAGATTTAAAGACATACATTGTGCCTACCTGAGGCAAGAGACAGTGAATGGGGCAAACAGCAGACAATTTTAACACCTGGGAAAGAAGCAGCTCAAGCAGAAGTTTCTTGAAGAAATAAAGACTCAGGGGGCGGAGCAAGATGGCGGAGGAGTAGGAGACCTGGATTTCGTCTCCTCTCAGGAATTCAGCTGGATAGGGATCAAACCATTCTGAACACCTACAAACTCAACAGGAGATCGAAGAAAAGAATAGCAACAACTCTCTGAAAAGAAAAGCGACCACTTTCTGGAAGGTAGGACGTGCGGAGAAGTGAATCCGAGGCGATATTCGGGAGGATAGACGGCGGGGGAGGGGCCTCCGTCGGCCGCTTCTGGCAAGTGATAGAGCCGCGGAGCACAAAATCGGAACTTTTAGAAGTCTGCTCCGCTGAGGGACGTCACTCTGGTGGCGAAGTGGGGGGTGGAACCCTCGCGGGACAGTGTGGTCTCAGGACCCTCGGGGTCACAGAAAGACCGGGGGTGCCTGAGTGCGGCAGAGCTCCCAGGTATCGGAGCAGGGAAGCCGGCTGCAGAGACGGAGCCCAGGCGCGGGCTCTCAGCTCGGGGTTGTCATAAACCGTGATCCGCAGCACAGTCGGGCCACTGCTCCTCCAGCAGGGACCCAACAAGCGGCAGATCCGGGGAGACTCACCTTCTTCCCCCGGGAGGAGAGGTGCGGGAGCGCACCGCGGGGATGTGCTGGGTTTGGAGACTCCACCCGGGGTCGGGTGCCAGATAGAGAAGCGCGGTCACAGGCCGGGTGAGCACGGAGTGTGGCCGGAGACCGGGGAGACGGGAGTGACTGACTGCTTTACTCTGGGGGCTCGCTGAGGAGCGGGACCCCGAGTTCTCCGCTCCTCCGGGGCGGAGACTGGGAGGCCGCCATTTTCACTCTCCGCCTCCAAAGCTGTACAGAAAGCTTGCAGGGAACAAAAGCTCCCGAGAGCAAACCCGAGCAGATTACTTAGCCCAGACTGGCAAGGGTGGGGCAATTCCGCCTCCGGCAAAGACATTTGGGAACCACGGCAACAGGCCCCTCCCCCAGAAGATCAGCGAGAACAGCCAGCCAAGACCAAGTTTACCGATCAATGAGAACGGCAGAACTCCAGCCCTAGGGGAATACTGCACATAGAATTCATGGCTTTTTTACCATGATTCTTTAGTCTTTCAAAGTTAATTATTTTTTTTAACTGTCTTTTTTTCTTTTTTTTTTGAATTTTTCTTTTTCCCTTTTTCAACCAACATCTTATCAATCCCTTTTTAAAAAAAAAAAATTTTTATCTTTCATTTTTAAAGTCATATTCTATCCCTTCATAGTAGTTACCCGTATTTTTGGCATATATATATAAGTTGTTCTCTCTTTAAAATCTTGAGATAGTTTCTTCTAACAGATCAAAATATACTCTAAATCTCTAGTGTATGGGTTTTTTTCTACTCCCCTGCCTGATCACATTCTCTCCCTTTTTTCTTTCTTTTTTTTTTAATCTGCTTCTTTCTTTTTTCAAACAACTTATCAAATCCTTTTATAAAATTTTTTATAATTTCCATCTTTACAGTCATATTCCATCCCTTCATCATATCAACCCTTATTTTTGTACATATATAAGTTTTTCTTTCTTTAAAATTTTGGGAGGGACTTTCTTTTAACAGACCAAAATACACCCAAAATCTAGTGTGTGGCACTGATCTATAAACCAGCCTGATCATATTTGATCACATTCTGTTTCTGTTTTGTTTTGTTTTGTTCTGCTTTTGTTTGTTTTTATCTTTATCTTTATCTTTATCTTTTTCTTTTTTCTTTTTTTCTTTCTTTCTCTTTTTTCTCTCTTACCCTTTCTTTTCCCACTGCTTCAGGTCTTTTCTGATTTGTTTAGAGTATATTTTCTGGGGACGTTCTTACCCTGCTAGCATTTTGTTCTCTCATTAATCTATTCTCCTCTGCACAAAATGACAAGACGGAAAAAATCACCTCAACAAAAAGAACAAGAGGTAGTACCGACTGCCAGGGACCTACTCAATACGGACATTAGTACGATGTCAGATCTAGAGTTCAGAATCATCACTTTAAAGATACTAGCTGGGCTTGAAAAAAGCATGGCAGTTATTAGAGAAACCCTTTCTGGAGAAGTAAAAGAACTAAAATCTAACCAAGTCGAAATCAAAAAGGCTATTAATGAGGTGCAATCAAATATGGGGGCGCTAACTGCTAGGATAAATGAGGCAGAAGAAAGAATCAGTGAGATAGAAGACCAGATGATGGAAAATAAAGAAGCTGAGAAAAAGAGAGACGAACAACTACTGGATCACGAGGGCAGAATTCGAGAGATAAACGATACCATAAGACGAAACAACATTAGAATAATTGGGATCCCAGAAGAAGAAGAAAGAGAGAGAGGGGCAGAAGGTATAATGGAGCAAATTATAGCAGAGAACTTCCCTAATTTGGGGAAGGAAACAGGCATCAAAATCCAGGAAGCACAGAGAACCCCTCTCAAAATCAATATAAATAGGTCAACACCCCGACATCTAATAGTAAAACTTACGAGTCTCAGAGACAAAGAGAAAATCCTGAAAGCAGCTCGGGAGAAGAGATATGTAACCTACAATGGTAGAAACATTAGATTGGCAACAGACTTATCCACAGAGACCTGGCAGGCCAGAAAGGACTGGCAGGACATATTCAGAGCACTAAATGAGAAAAATATGCAGCCAAGAATACTATATCCAGCTAGGCTGTCATTGAAAATTGAAGGAGAGATAAAAAGCTTCCAGGACAAACAAAAACTAAAGGAATTTGCGAACACGAAACCAGCCCTACAAGAAATATTGAAAGGGGTCCTCTAAGCAAAGAGAGAGCCTAAAAGCAACATAGACCAGAAAGGAACACAAACAATATACAGTAACAGTCACTTTACAGGCAATACAATGGCACTAAATTCCTATCTTTCAATAGTTACCCTGAATGTAAATGGGCTAAATGCCCCAATCAAAAGACACAGGCTATCAGATTGGATAAAAAAGGAAGACCCATCGATATGCTGTCTGTAAGAGACTCATTTTAGACCCAAAGACACCCCCAGATTGAAAGTGAGGGGGTGGAAAACCATTTACCATGCTAATGGACACCAAAAGAAAGCTGGGGTGGCAATCCTTATATCAGACAAATTAGATTTTAAACCAAAGACTGTAATAAGAGATGAGGAAGGACACTATATCCTACTTAAAGGGTCTATCCAACAAGAAGATCTAACAATTGTAAATATCTATGCCCCTAACATGGGAGCAGCCAATTATATAAGGCAATTAATAACAAAAGCAAAGAAACACATTGACAACAATACAATAATAGTGGGGGACTTTAACACCCCCCTCACTGAAATGGACAGATCGTCTAAGCAAAAGATCAACAAGGAAATAAAGACTTTAAATGACACACTGGACCAAATGGACTTCACAGACATATTCAGAACATTCCATCCCAAAGCAACGGAATACACATTCTTCTCTAGTGCCCATGGAACATTCTCCAGAATAGATCACATCCTAGGTCATAAATCAGGTCTCAACCGGTACCAAAAGATTGGGATCATCCCCTGCCTATTTTCAGACCACAATGCTTTGAAACTAGAACTCAATCACAAGAGGAAAGTCAGAAAGGACTCAAATACATGGAGGCTAAAGAGCATCCTACTGAAGAATGAATGGGTCAACCAGGAAATTAAAGAAGAATTAAAAAAATTCATGGAAACCAATGAAAATGAAAACACAACTATTCAAAATCTTTGGGATACAGCAAAGGCAGTCCTAAGAGGAAAGTATATAGCAATACAAGCCTTTCTCAAGAAACAAGAAAGGTCTCAAGTACACAACCTAACCCTACACCTAAAGGAGCTGGAGAAAGAACAGCAAATAAAGCCTAAACCCAGCAGGAGAAGAGAAATAATAAAGATGAGAGCAGAAATCAATGAAATAGAAACCAAAAGAACAGTAGAACAGATCAACGAAACTAGGAGCTGGTTCTTTGAAAGAATTAACAAGATTGATAAGCCCCTGGCCAGACTTATCAAAAAGAAAAGAGAAAGGACCCAAATCAACAAAATCATGAATGAAAGAGTAGAAATCACAACCAACACCAAAGAAATACAAACAATTATAAGAACATATTATGAGCAACTCTATGCCAGCAAATTAGAGAACCTGGAAGTAATGGATGCATTCCTAGAGATGTATCAACTACCAAACCTGAACCAGGAAGAAATAGAACACCTGAACAGACCTATAACCACTAAGGAAATAGAAGCAGTCATCAAAAATCTCCCAAAACACAAAAGCCCAGGGCCAGATGGCTTCCCAGGGGAATTCTACCAAACATTTCAAGAAGAATTAATACCTATCCTTCTGAAACTGTTCCAAAAAATAGAAATGGAAGGAAAACTTCCAAACTCATTTTATGAGGCCAGCATTACCTTGATCCCAAAACCAGACAAAGACCCCATCAAAAAGGAGAATTACAGACCAATATCCCTGATGAACATGGATGCAAAAATTCTCACCAAAATACTAGCCAATAGGATCCAACAGTACATTAAAAGGATTATTCACCACGACCAAGTGGGATTTATCCCTGGGCTGCAAGGTTGGTTCAACATCCGCAAATCAATCAATGTGATACAATACGTTAACAAAAGAAAGAACAAGAATCATATGATCCTCTCAATAGTTGCAGAAAAAGCATTTGACAAAGTACAGCATCCTTTCTTGATCAAAACTCTTCAGAGTATAGGGATAGAGGGTACATACCTCAATATCATAAAAGCCATCTATGAAAAACCTACAGCGAATATCATTCTCAATGGGGAAAAACTGAGAGCTTTCCCCCTAAGGTCAGGAACGCGGCAGGGATGTCCACTATCACCACTGCTATTCAACATAGTATTGGAAGTCCTAGCCACAGCAATCAGACAACAAAAAGAAATAAAAGGCATCCAAATCGGCAAAGAAGAAGTCAAACTCTCACTCTTTGCAGATGATATGATACTTTATGTGGAAAATCCCAAAGACTCCACCCCAAAACTGCTAGAACTCATACAGGAATTCAGTCAAGTGGCAGGATATAAAATCAATGCACAGAAGTCAGTGGCATTCCTATACACAAACAACAAGTCAGAAGAAAGAGAAATGAAGGAGTTGATCCCATTTACAATTGCACCCAAAACCATAAGATACCTAGGAATAAATCTAACCAAAGAGGCAAAGGATCTGTACTCAGAAAACTATAAAATACTCATGAAAGAAATTGAGGAAGACACAAAGAAATGGAAAAACGTTCCATGCTCATGGATTGGAAGAACAAATATTGTGAAGATGTCAATGCTACCTAGAGCAATCTACACATTCAATGCAATCCTCATCAAAATACCATCCACTTTCTTCAAAGAAATGGAACAAATAATCCTAAAATTTGTATGGAACCAGAAAAGACCCCGCATAGCCAGAGGAATGTTGAAAAAGAAAAGCAAAGCTGGCGGCATCACAATTCCGGACTTCCAGCTCTATTACAAAGCTCTCATCATCAAGACAGTATGGTACTGGCACAAAAACAGGCACATAGATCAATGGAACAGAATAGAGAGCCCAGAAATGGACCCTCAACTATATGGTCAACTAATCTTTGACAAAGCAGGAAAGAATGTCCAATGGAAAAAAGACAGTCTCTTCAACAAATGGTTTTTTGGAAAATTGGACAGCCACATGCAGAAGAATGAAACTGGACCATTTCCTTACACCACACACAAAAATAGACTCCAAATGGTTGAAAGACCTCAATGTGAGACAGGAGTCCATCAAAATCCTAAAGGAGAACACAGGCAGCAACCTCTTCGACCTCAGCCGCAGCAACTTCTTCCTAGAAACATCACCAAAGGCAAGGGAAGCAAGGGCAAAAATGAACTATTGGGACTTCATCAAGATAAAAAGCTTTTGCAAAGCAAAGGAAACAGTCAACAAAACCAAAAGACAACTGACAGAATGGGAGAAGATATTTGCAAATGACATATCAGATAAAGGGCTAGTATCCAAAATCTATAAAGAACTTCTTAAACTCAACACCCAAGGAACATAGAATCCAATCAAGAAATGGGCAGAAGACATGAAGATACATTTTTCCAAAGAAGACATCCAAACGGCCAACAGACACATGAAAAAGTGTTCAATATCGGTCGGCATCAGGGAAATCCAAATCAAAACCTCAATGAGATACCACCTCACACCAGTCAGAATGGCTAAAATTAACAAGTCAGGAAATGACAGATGTTGGCGGGGATGCGGAGAAAGGGGAACCCTCCTACACTGTTGGTGGGAATGCAAGCTGGTGCAGCCACTCTGGAAAACAGTATGGAGGTTCCTCAAAAAGTTGAAAATAGAGCTACCATATGATCCAGCAATTGCACTACTGGGTATTTACCCCAAAGATACAAAAGTAGGGACCCGAAAGGCTACGTGCACTCCGATGTTTATAGCAGCAATGTCCACAATAGCCAAACTGTGGAAAGAGCCAAGATGTCCATGGACAGATGAATGGATAAAGAAGAAGTGGTATATATATACAATGGAATATTATGCAGCCATCAAAAGGAATGAGATCTTGCCATTTGCAGCGACGTGGATGGAACTGGAGGGTATTATGCTGAGCGAAATAAGTCAAACAGAGAAGGACATGTATCATATGACCTCACTGATATGAAGAATTCTTAATCTCAGGAAACAAACTGAGGGTTGCTGGAGTGGGGGGTGGGGTGGGAGGGATGGGGTGACTGGGTGATGGACACTGGGGAGGGTATGTGTTCTGGTAAGCGCTGTGAATTGTGCAAGACTGTTGAATCCCAGATCTGTACCTCTGAAACAAATAATGCAATATATGTTAAGAAAGAAAAAAAGAAGAAAAAGAATGTAGCAGGAGGGGAAGAATGAAGGGGGGGAAATCGGAGGGGGAGAAGAACCATGAGAGACGATGGATTCTGAAAAACAAACTGAGGGTTCTAGAGGGGAGGGGGGTGGGAGGATGGGTTAGCCTGGTGATGGGTATTGAGGAGGGCACGTTCTGCATGGAGCACTGGGTGTTATGCACAAACAATGAATCATGGAACACTATATCTAAAACTAATGATGTAATGTATGGGGATTAACATAACAATAAAAAAATTAAAAAAATAATAATAAAAAAAGAGAACTGAAAAAAAATGGTTAAAATGGTAAACTTTACGGTATATTTTACCGTATTATAATAATAATATACCGTATTATCATAAAATACCGTATTATAATAAAAAAAAAAAGAAAGAAAGAAAGACTCAGAAGGACCAGCTTTCACTAGGCAATATGAAGTGCAGTGTACATGCCCAGGGATTGAAGCAGTCTCAGAATAGACCTGAGAAGATGCTAGGCATGCATGTTCGAAGAATATGTGGGTTCTTCAAAAGCAAGAGATGGCTAAGACAGAGTTCTAGGTGGCATTAGCATTGAAGGATTAGCATTGGAGAGATGCCTCAGCTCACAACAGATCAGCTATTTTTTTTTCTTTTCTTTTCGACTCCAGGTATTTAAAGAAATTTTTGTCAGGTTGACTATTGACTGCTAAAATAATGGGATATAGACTTCAGTGACCACAAAGCAGAAGGAATAGGGTCTTTGAAAATAGTTTGTAAAATTTACCAGACAACTGCATCCCTAAATAGTTAATATTAGCAAGTTCTGGGGAAGAAGTTGATTTCTTGGAGAATTTAATTTCCAGAGCTACTACATTAAAATGTTCAAAAGTGTTCAATTTTCAAAAAAACAGCCACAAGGCATAAAAAGAAATAGGAAAGTATGGCCCATTCACATGAAAATAATAAAGTGACAGAAACTGGTTCAGAAGAAGCACAGACATTGTACTTACTAGACAAAAACTTTATATCAGATATCTTAAATATACTCAAAAAGCTAACAAAAACATGGACAAAGAAATAAAGGAAACCAGGAAAACAATGTATTAAGAAAATAAGTATCAATAAGTAGCAGTAATAGATCCAAATAGAAATTCTGGAGCTGAAAAATATGACTGAAATAAAAATTTCACTACAGGAAAAAAAATCACTAAAGGAATTCACCAGGAGATTTGAGAATGCAGAAGAAAGAATCAGCAAACCTGAAAATAAGGACAATTGGAACTATCAAGTCTGGGAAGCAGAAAGAAAAAAACAATGAGGAAAAATGAATAGAACCTGAGGGAGTTCTAGAACAATATCCAAAAGATCAAGGATCAAGGAGTCTCAAGGAGAGCGAGAGAGAAAGGGGCAAGAATAGTATTTGAAGATTTAATGAAGGAAAACATCTTAAACTGATGAAAGATTTGAAACTACACATCCAAAAATCTAAGAAAAAACAATACATTATAATCAAACTGTTGATAAACAAAGATGAATCTTGAAAACAGCATGAGAGTAGCACCTTGTTTGAGATGCTGTATTTTCATTTACATTTGTCTACAGGTATTTTCTAATTTCCCTTATCATTTTTTTATTTGACCCATTTGTTATTTAAGTGTGAATTGTTTAATTTCCACATATTTGTGAATTTTCTTATTTTCCTCCTGCTATTAATTTTTAGTTTCATTCCATTGTGTTCAGGGAAAATACTGTGGGTGATTTCAATTTTCTTGAATTTGTTAAGATTTGTATTATAGCTTAGTATGTGGTCTATCTTACAGAATCTTTTATGTGCACGTTAGAAATATATACATATATATATCAGGTTTGCTTGGCCTATAACAATGTTGTTCAAATCCCCTGTTTCCTCATTGATTATTCTGGTTCTCTCCTATCCATATCTAAACGTAGAATATTGAAGTCTTCTACTATTTTTATGGCACTATTTCTCCTTTCAGTTCTATCAATGTTTGTTTTATGTGTTTGGGTACTTTTTGTTAAGTGTGTATATATTTAGTATTACTGTATCTTCCTGGAGAATTGACTATTTTATCATTATATACTGCCTTTTTTTGTGTCTGAGGACAATTTCTGTTATAAAGTCTATTTTGTGTCATATGAACATGGCCATTCCTGTCATGTCCTTTCACTTTCAGCCTCTATGTTTCTTTATAGAGTGAGTCTCTTGTAAACAGTGTATTGTTGTATCTTATTTTCTTATCCATTCATCCACTCTATATCTTTTAATTGGGGTATTTAATCCATTTACATTTAAAGTAATTATTGATACAGAATGAATTGCAGTTGCCATTTTGTTGTATTCTGTAGGACTTGTATATTTTGTCCTTTTTTTCTCTTCTTTTTCTTTTATTTCACTGGCTTTTTGTAGTGACATGTTTTCGTTCCTTTCTCATTTCTTTTTGTGTATATTCTATAGATGTTTTCTTTGTGGTTACCATTACAATTACATTAAACATCTTAAAGTTATGACAGTGTATTTTAAACTGTATCAACTTCAATCACAGGCATAAAAAGGTTTTTTAAAAAGGCAATGGTGGATGAGAGAAAGTCATTTGATTGATAACTATACATCTTCCATTTTCTTCAGGTTGTCAGTCACATCTTTAATTCTTTTTCCTCTGCCTTAGATCATAGAAGATTTTGTGGTGGCTTACATGTAATACTAAAAATATATTAGTAAAATATAAAGAAAATGTCAACTATATATATATATATTTAAAGATTTTATTTATTTGTTTGACAGGGAGAGAGACAGTGAGAGAGGGAGTACAAGCAGGGGGAGTGGGAGAAGGAAAAGCAGGCCTCCCGCCGAGCAGGGAGCCTGATGAGGGGCTCGATCCCAGGACCCTGGGATCATGACCTGAGCCGAAGGCAGACACTTAATGACTGAGCCACCCAGGTGCCCCATAAAACATTCCTATATTTTTTCAGGAACAAGTTAGGCAACACTGAAGAAATAAAATGTCAAGACATGTAAAAATAATTTCAGCACCATGTCTTTATCTACAAATCTGTTTAGTCATAGATATATTCAAGCACCAGTCACACAACCATGTGGTTGGATTATAGTTATTTTCCCCTATTTTGATCACTTTGATCTTATCCATATAAAATATATTTACTAATTTGTTTATTCAGCACATTAAAATAATTATTACATGCCAGGCACTGTGCTCAGGACTAGAGATACAGTAGTAAAGGAGAGTTATTTTTCTTGCTATCATAGTGGAGAAGGGCAAATGAAAAATAAATACATAATGGAAAGAAATATTTTCAGATAGTTATAATTACCTTAAAATAAGTTATAATTGCCTTAAAATAAAATAGAGGTATGTAATAAAGTTTGACTGCAGGTACATTTTTTTGATAGGGTGGTAAGAGGGGCTTTTTTCAGACATATTTGTACTGAGACCTAAGGAGACAGTCATGCAAATACGTGGGAGGATAGACCTATAGGCTTAGGAAACATAAACCTTAAAGACCCTAAGACACAGAAAAAGGAGGCCATTGATTCTGGGGTATAGTAGGAGATGAGAAAATAAGAAGAGAAAAATCAAAGAGATAAACAGGGTCCAGATTGTGCAGGAACTTGTAGGCCAATGAAGTGCTTTAGACTTTATAATAGTGATGAAAAATCTCAGATATATTTTATATAGGAAATAATATAATCTAATTTAGTTTTGAAAAATGTTACTGTTGCTGTTGTGTGGAAAGCAATGGAAGGGAGACAAGTCTGAATGTTGGAGACCACTTCCACGGATATTGAAGTAACCTGGGTTTGATATATGGAGTCTTGAACAAAGGAGGTAGCATTGGAAATGGTGGTGTATGGTTATATGCTCATTACAGAGCCAAGAGGAGTTAGAAATGAATTATATTAGGGATGAAGCAAAGAAAAGAGTGGTAAGTTTCCATTAGCAGAGGTGAAAATCAAGAGATCTGCTTTCGTCAAGTTAAATTTAAATGGCTTCATATGCTAAGTGTTTAGTTAGTTGGTTAGAATCTGGAGTGTACAGTAGAAGTAAATGCTGCACATCTACATTTTGAAATCATTGGCCAAACCATGAAACTTGAGAAGACCACTCAGGGAACAGTATAGTTATAGAAGAATAGACAGCCCATATCCCTAGGACTCTTTAATACTTAGAGATGAGCAGAGGAGATAGAAAAGGAAAATGTGTGAAAGAGAAAAAATGGGCAAAGGTGGTGCTCTGTAAGACAGAGGAAAAGAGTGCTTTGAGAAGAAGAGGAAATACAGTGCTGCAAGAAGATTGACTAGGATAATGAAAGACAATTCAAATGGAGGAAATACAATATAGTTACTATTCAAACGGCACACATATTATTGTTCAGTATTTACCTAGGACATTACACGTCTCTTAGAGATTTCTATTCAGAAAACCTCAGAGTAGTTTCTAGAACATTGACATTTTCAAAGAGCACTCAAAGGTATTAATTTCAAAATTCAAGTCTTATTTAACACAAACCTACTGAGTGTCTACTATGGTTAGTCACTGTGCTGTAAACAGAGTTTTTGAGATGGATGAGACCCAAGGCAGTAGTGAACAAAACTGAAGAGGTCTTGCACACTTGCTAACAAATAATGTCTTTAGTTTTGAGCAAAGATGAAATATGGAAATTGCCCTAAGCATATACCTTATTCTTTTGCTTGTCATTAGGTATGTGTTTTACTAATTATGAAAACTTACCTTTTTTTTTTAGTCCCACTTACTCTCAGAGATTCTAAATGATAAATATTCCCCACTTCTAAGCAGTGGATACTTCACCACTTCGTTTTTTTTTGTTTTGTTTTGTTTTGTTTTTAATACTTCACCATTTCTGAGCAATTAGGGCCCAGACCTACTTATGTTGACCTCTGCCTACCACCTATTTTCCAGCTCGCTTGGTTCACATTCTCCATTACAGATTTATTTACTGTAACAATTCCAAACCATTATCATTTACACATGAGAAGATTTATTGTTTTTGGTTAAAACAATCCATGGTATAATGGGAATGTTAAATATATATATATATATATATATATATATATATATATATATACACAGAGCCATTTGAAAGACCATAGCTACTTGATGGATTATTCAGGTCTCTCCAAACACTCTTTTGTCACTGCACAATATTAATGAGTTTAATCATGGGGTTGTGCTGTTTATAGAGGTGGCAGGAGGTTGATATCAGTCTTAGAAGTGTGTTTACTAGAGTGAGTCTATGTGAGACTATGACAAGTTGGATGGATTTTTGAGGCATATTCACTGAAGTGAAATGTTATTGATGTGTCAGGTTTCAAACTGGTTCTGGTCTTTCCTAGTTACTGTAGTTATTAAACTGAAGGTCATTTTCTAAGAGCGGGTGATGTTTTTATTATCATGTGTAATGATTTCCTGACTTTCCTACTTATAAGTTTGTCTACCCCTGAAATGTAATTTTTTGTAGTATAAATTATATCTTGTTGCTGTCTTCTTGAAATCCTTCAGTGTTTCCCGTAGGTCTCAGCATAAAATCTAAAATGAGGTCTACAATAATACCTGAAATAAAATCTGCAAGACCATATAGGATCAGCATACCCAACTTTTCCTATGTCATTTCTGACTTGGGCATAACTCTCCTGCCTCCTCATGATTGTCTTCCACCTGACATCCTTTCCATTCCTTAAACACCCAAGCTCTTTTCTTTCTCAGATTTTTGGTCTTTCATCTGGGTGGGGCTGGGTGTTTCTTCTAATTTTTCTGCAATCTAAGGAAATGATGGGGATGGAGAGAGTTCATCTGAAGTGGTGTGCAGTTTTTGATAGAATACAGGAGTTCCTGCCTCGCTCCTGAGGTTCTGTGAAGCCACATGTGAGGGTTGGCCACACAGAGTCGAAGGAGTCTGCTATATGCAGTATAGCCCCAGGCTTCATATCAATTCCCAAAGCAGCATGTAGCCCTGGAAACTTCACTGCATTCACTGAGACTGAGATAACTCTTTTTTTCATTGCTCATGAATTGTAGTTAATGTAGCCTTACCTGACAAACGTTTGAAAGTTGTAAGAATTGTAAACTGCTCAAATACAGTAAAAGATGTCTTTTTTTAAGTTTTTTTTTTCCTTCATTTTACCATACTGAATAAAGATGTTATAGAGGTGGCCCCTAATCTGTGTAATGTTTCTGAAACTTCGGCTGAAAGAGTCTTTCCTAGCTTCAACCTGTAGCTTCTTGAGTTTTTTTTCTTGGGGCTGCCTCCTCTCTGTCTAACCTGGCATGGAAACAAGGGAGGTTTCTAAGAGCCTGGACTAGAGTGGTCCAAATCAGTTTCCCACATACTCCCTTGGAGTCTCATGGCCGAGCTTATCTGCAAGGGATGCCAGGAAATGTAGAAGAGCTATTAACAGGAAGAAGAGGAAAGCATAATGTATTTTCTGCTATACCTGTTTCACCTGTGTTTCCTTTTCAGTCCATTTCACTTCTCTTCTGTCATAGGAAAGATTGAAAACTCCCTGCTTAAAAGATTTGGGACTATTAGTGAAAGTTCTTAGGATTTTGAATTGTAGGATACCACTTTGCCTTCTAAGGGAAAGAAACAGGAACAAGATTCTTGCTACGGTGTGATTTACTACTCTAGAATCTTGTATTTTGTTCTTTGATCATGGATTTTGTGTCTTTTGATATTTATACTCTTAAACTCTGTGTTTTTCCTTATTTTCTAGTGGTCACTGTTTTGGGGGGCAGTTATACTTTATCCATTTGAATAAGTATTGGGAGAATGAGATTCTTTTATTATGTTATGTTAGTCACCATACAATACATCATTAGTTTTTGATGTAGTGTTCCATGATTCGTTGTTTGCATATAACACCCAGTGCTCCATGAAACGTGTGCCATCACTGGGCAACCCCATCCCCCCACCCCCCTCCCCTCTAAAACCCTCAGTTTGTTTCTCAGAGTCCATAGTCTCTCATGGTTCGTCTCTCTCTCCGATCTGCCCCCCTTCATTTTTCCCTTCCTTCTCCTAATGTCCTCCAAGCTATTCATTATGTTCCACAAATTAGTGGAATCATATGATAATTAACTTTCTCTGCTTGACTTACTTCACTTAGCATAATCTCCTCCAGTCCCATCATGTTGAGGTAAAAGTTCGGTATCCATCCTTTCTGATGGCTGAGTAATATTCCATTGTATATATGAACCACATCTTCTTTATCCATTCATCTGTTGAAGGGCATCTTGACTCTTTCCATCGTTTGGCTATTGTGGACATTGCTGCTATGAACATTTAGGTGCATATGGCCCTTCTTTTCACAACATCTGTGTCTTTGGGGTAATTGCTGGGTCATAGGGTAGCTCTATTTTTAATTTCTTGAGGAACCTCACACTGTTTTCCAAACTGGCTGTACCAACTTGCATTCCCACCAACAGTGTAAGAGGGTTCCCCTTTCTCCAGAACCTCTCCAACATTTGTTGTTTCTTGCCTTGTCAATTTTTGTCATTCTAACTGGTGTAAGGTGGTATCTCAATGTGGTTTTGATCTGAATTTCCCTGATGGCTAATGATGATGAACATTTTTTCATATGTCTGTTAGCCATTTGTATGTCTTCTTTGGAGAAGTGTCTGTTCATGTCTTCTGCCCATTTTTTGACTTGATTATTTGTTTTTTTGGGTGTTGAGTGTGAGAAGTTCTTTATAGATCTTGGAAATCAGCACTTTGTAGTGTCATTTGCAAATATCTTCTCCCATTCTGTGGGTTGCCTCTTTGTTTTGTTGACTGTTTCCTTTGCTCTGCAGAAGTTTTTTATCTTGATGAAGTCCCAAAAGTTCATTTTTGCTTTTGTTTCACTAGCCTTTGGAGATGTATCTTGAAAGAAGTTGCTGTGGCCAATGTCGAAGAGGTTACTGCCTATGTTCTCCTCTAGGATTTTGATGGATTCCTGTCTCACATTGAGGTCTTTCATCCATTTTGAGTTTATCTTTTATTCTTTTTTCTTTTTTTTTTTAAAGATTTTATTTATTTATTTGACAGAGAGAGACACAGCGAGAGAGGGAACACAGGCAGGGGGAGTGGGAGAGGAAGAAGCAGGCTTCCCGCCGAGCAGGGAGCCCGATGTGGGGCTCGATCCCAGGACCCTGGGATCATGACCTGAGCCGAAGGCAGACGTTTAACGACTGAGCCACCCAGGCGCCCCTATCTTTTATTCTGTACGGTGGTCTTACCTTTTTTCAGGTACTAGGCTATATATTTCCTATGCTACCCATTTCATCTTCACAAAAACTGGCTTGAAGTACATACAGTAACTATCATCCCCATTTTACAGAGGAGCAAACTGGATGACTGAGAGATTAAGTCACTTGGCTAAAGTCAAACAGCAAGTAAAAGACAGAGCCGGGGTTTGATCTAGGCAGTTTGGTTCTGGAGTCTAAACACATAACTATTATACTGGACCATTTTGTGGCCAAGAAAGAAACAAAACTCAGGTAAACAAAGGAAAAGTTCTTCATAGTTTTATAGTTTTAGAAGTATATAACAACAAACTAATAATTTCAATGTAATAAAAAAAGTTTATAAAGATAAGATGGTTTTAAAAATAAATGAGATAAAAAATAAAAAGAAACTAAACATAAGGCAACAAACTGAGAAACACTAGTAAGAACAATATCAATAAGAACACAATGAAAAAGAAGCAGAATTAAAGATTAAAATACAAATTAAAAGAATTGATGTTACTTCTGAAGAATCCAGTTACTGACATAGAATAAAGCTATACTTAATTCCAGTGGATAGAGGTGGCAAAGACTACCAAAAAGAAAATCAAAATTAAACAAAAAAATGAGTTGTCTTCTAATGTAGAAAGATAAACAAATGGAACGGAAAAACATATTAAAAGTTATAATGAGATAAACTTTTCCTGAAGTAAAGAATAGGATATTCATATTAAAAGAACATATGTTCTAGCAAACTTGAACAATCACTACTGAAACATCACCTAATTAAGTTCATGATTTTTAAAAGTGAAGTAATATGAAGTCAGGTTGAAAAAATATAGCTACTAGAAGGAAAAACAAATCAGGTTGGCCTCACATTTCCCGAAAACAGCATTCAGTATCAGAAGATGATATGCAGAGTAGTGTATGTCAACTTGTAGAATGAACAAATATTCCACCTACACCAAATTAACATTTTAAATAAGGTATAAAGACCAGGTGTATGTTCCTAACATGAATAAACTTAGGAAATAGAGAACAAGTATCCAGAACTGTTATTATGCTGTTTTACAGTAGAAAATTTATAGGTTCGAAACATTAACGGTACAAAAATAATGATGTAATTGATAACAAGTAAAGTAGCACCCATGAAGCAGTTCATAGAGTGAAAGTGGGAAGAGAATCAGATGCTAAAACCCTCAACTTTCATAGCAGAGAGTCAATAGGTACCGCATAACATTAAATCATTGATGAAAAAAATATTTCAAACCACTGATGTTTTTCATAATATTTTCATGTGAGAGAAAGCTTTAGGGATCTAATAACTCTTATAAGGCAATGTTTAACAGTTCTGCAATTTCCTTAGTTTCCTTTTATTTTACTTTTCTTTTTTACTTGGGTGAAATTGAAGTAAATTTTAATTTAATATGCTCTCTGTATATATGGACAGAAAAACAGTGTCTAGAATTTATAGCAGTTTATAATTAGTGATGTAATGTGGGATGGTTTTCTTTCTTTTGGCTTTTCATGTTATAAATGCTTTGTCATAAGCAACACTTTTTAAAGCAAAAAAGTGATGTTCTTAACAAAAGAAGAAAAGAAACTTTCAAAGCATTATGTGCACATATTCATGTGTAGGTTTAGTGTATGAAATTCAGTATCTGAAAGTTCAGATTATGTCCTCAAGATTTCAAAGTCTTTTCCTGAGGCTGTCCCTCCATGGTAGTATAAATTATCGGGCTGGACGACCTTACCTAAGTGCTGTTCAAATCCTTCTTGTTTTTCCTTTTCACCCAGCTCTAAGTGGCCATCATTTTTTATCACCCAAAAAGACTAGACCTAAATGTTGACACTGAATAAGTGGAGAGGGAAAGAGAAATATTTACTTTACATCATTTTTATGATCTGAAAAGGCAAATGCAGTTCAATTTAATACATTATTGGAGCTTCTACTAGGTCCCAAGTGCTGTATTAGGTGAATGGGATACAAAAATGAATTTTACATATTTTTTTTTCTCTGACACAATATCTAAACTATTTTAGGGGACAAATTCATATTATAATACAGTAACAATCCATTTTTTATTTATTCACTTAGCAAATATCCATTCAGTGTTTATTATATGGGAAGTAAATGCATGTACACAGGTTTTTGAGCATCAGATTGGAGAAGCCACTAACAAACGTGGGTGAGGGGTTAGGGAAATGTGAGACACATATGACCATGTGGTAAAAGACACATTCTGGCCTATTTCAAACCTCTTGCAGGCATATTCAAGAGTAAAGCAGAGAAGAGATTAAGCAGAGTTTTCAGGGTGAGGGAGATTGGTATTGGTCAGTCCACTGAAAGAACAGGTGAAGGAAAGTAAATAGCCAACTAATTTTATTCTATTAGTAAGTAATTCTGAAATAGAAAATGCACATGAATTATTCCCACATTTTGTAATTCCAGAACAAGGGTCATGATCACTTCATTACTTGGCAGTCAAGAATAGGTAGGTCAAAAATAAAACTGCCTTTCCCAAGGGGAGAAAAATAAAGAATAGGTGAGTCAAAGTTTCAAAGTACGGGGCTGAACATGAACTAGGGGAAAATTCACATGGATGGAAACTGTAATTTTACATGGAGGATAGACTTTTTAGCAAGCAGGTATTGTTCGAAGATGCAAGACATATCTTAATATAGTAGCAAGTGGAAACTTCTCAAATGCCATACATGTAGTTTTGCCTCGGGAAATATCCATTTCTGTCCTCTATGATGTTGGAGGTAGTAAATATATTGTGAATATCAACATCATTAATAATAATTTTCAGGTTATTGGAAGGCAAGAACAATTACACAATTTAGCTTTGCCAAGATAGAAATTTGAAAAATAAAGAGAGACACAAAATCAATAGAAAAGGATACCCTAGCAGATATTATTGCTACCAACAAAATAATATTCAGGTAGTTTTGAAATTTTAGGTGATAAAAGAATCAGATAAATGTCATAAATGGTCAACTGCCATTATCTATTAGAGCAGGGGAGGGTGGTACTAAGAACTGAAATAAAAAATTTTACAATAGCTCTGAATGTGTGCATTTTGTATTTAGCCATCTAGGATTCATGGTGAAGCTCTATAAAAGGGAAATGGTCAGCATAATTTGCAGTGTTATACAGTGCCATTTACTCAGGTTTTTTTTTTTTTAAGATTTTATTTATTTGACAGAGAGAGACACAGTGAGAGAGGGAACACAAGCAGGGGGAGTGGGAGAGAGAGAAGCAGGCTTCCCGCAGAGCAGGGAGCCCGATGCGGGGCTCGATCCCAGGACTCTGGGATCATGACCTGAGCTGCAGGCATACGCTTAACGACTGAGCCACCCAGGCACCCCAACTCAGACTTTTTTTGAATAAGTTAATGAACCAAAAACAACTGATATTCTCTTAAAAGCTAGCTTTTCATTTGAATTTTGCTAATTATAATGGGGTATTGGTAGTAAAGACAAAAAAATGTATTTCAAGAGTATGTTACATATTAGAATCAATTAATTTATTTATCTTACATCTTACCTCATTCCATATTGGATTTGAGGCAACAAACAAAACTAATGTGTAATAATTGGTTAGAATGAAACGGGAATAATTAAATTGTACTGATAAACAACAAATAAATAAATTAATCATGATAATCGATTATAATTATTTTAATATAATATTTAGTATATTATATTATTTAATATATTTATATTTTAATATTAATAATTAGAGATGCTATATTAATATATTGATAATATTTAATATGATATAATATTAATATTTAATATAACAAAGCCTATATTTATAGGCTTCCTGTCCTAAGCAACATTTTAGTAACATGTGTGTACATTACCTCATTTAATTTTTACAACAGCCATGTTTCTTGTGAGCATTGTCTTCATTTTGCAGATGAGAATAGTGAGGCCTAGTGAGGATGAGAGTCATGCTCCAAACTGAACAATTTGGGAAAGACTAATATGAAATCAAACTGGGAATTTTTCCCCTCATTACTTAATATTCAGTGTCAAAAGAATGTAGATATTTAATTATTAAAGGAAATATAACATGATTGTGATAGCTAATTTCAAATTTAAACTCAATTTCTAACCTCCTACAGAATATAAATACTATTATCAAAATATTAATTGCAAAATAATAATTTCAGAGAAAAGGAAAACATAACAGAAGAATTCAGAAAATTTTAAAAAATATGTTACTGGGATTTTGTACCAATATAAAGCATAGTTATTTTTTTAAGAATAAAATATGGACTATTTTTAAGGGAAAAAAGGTTTATAATAAAATAGGCTCAAATTCTATTATGCTCAGTTAAAATGAGTAACTGCTTCTTTTGAGCATATTATCCTTTTAGTTTATTCAATGAAAAATACAATATCTTGCAAAAAATTTATGTATATATATATAAAATTATCAAATAAAAGTAACTTCATTTGAATTTATGGTGTTCTTTACAGTTCCCACAAACCCCTTTAATCAAATTCATACTAATTCTAAGTTTTTATGAAGGTAAATTTTATATTGAAATAATTAATGGTAATTGAACGAATAGAAAACAAAATTTTTCTTCCAGGCCATTTTTGCTATTGATTAATTTTCTTTGCTTCATAAGATAGTGTGGATATTCTTATCTTTTGAGATAACCCAATAAATTATAAGTTTATAAACAGGTGTTTCAATATTGATTGGGTCTAAAAAACAAAATTCTGTGTACACATATGTATATACATATATATACACACATACACGTACTTATATGTACATATAAATATGTATATGCACATGTATATACATTTAATTTTTTGTTCACATAGTTAAAAAGGCTTAATTTCTCTTTAAAATTTGTTCATACCTTTAATTTGTTGACTTGCTCTATCTGGAACCTTGGCAATTCTAGGCCTACACACTGGAGGGAAATGTATAATCCCTTTTTGGCTCATGGATTAATTGGTGTGGTTTCTTGTTGAGCTAGTATATAAATGTGGCAAATTGAGAATAGTATTGAAATTAGAATACATGGATAGGACTCCTGGTTCTATCATTTACATATGTCTTAAAATAAATTATTAATCTTTGTGACACAGTTTTCTCCTCTTGTATGTGGGGATATAACACCCATATTTCAGGACTAATATGTAGTCTAAATAAGCTATTGTTTATAAAACATGGCATTTGGTACAAAATGATATTTTGATGAGATTTTAATTGAAGCATTAGTTGTAGTTGATTTAAATAATAGTGGCCATAAGATTAGACCAGGACAAATCCAGAAGTCAGACCAAACCAGTTCTGGGGACGGGGCAGAGATTGGGGAGAGGAGAGGGAGTCTGAGGATTACATCAATCTCTTACTATTTCATTTGGTTTAAAGGGGAAGACATTGACTTCAGCAAAAGTAGCTTAGAGTAAGCAGGACCAGGCAGGGATTAGAAGTCCAGACAGATAGAAACCAGAGAACAAGAGGTCAGTGACACTAATGAGCAGGAAATAGTGAGTTTGATCCAAAGTTTCAGAGAACATTTTACTCTGAGTTCTGTTTTATTTTTTTTTTAAGATTTTATTTATTGGGGCGCCTGGGTGGCTCAGTTGGTTAAGCGACTGCCTTTGGCTCAGGTCATGATCCCAGGGTCCTGGGATCAAGTTCTGCATCGGGCTCCCGGCTCAGCGGGGAGCCTGTTTCTCCCTCTGACCCTCTCCCCGCTCATGCTGTTTCTCTCTCTCTCTCTAATAAATAAATAAATAAAGTCTTTAAAAAAAAAAGATTTTATTTATTTATTTATTTGACAGAAATAGCAAGAGAGGTAACACAAGCAGGGGGAGTGGGAGAGGGAGAAGCAGGCTTCCTGCAGAGCAGGGAACCCAATGCGGGGCTCGATTCCAGGACCCTGGGATCATAACCTGAGCTGAAGGCAGATGCTTAACAACTGAGCCACCCAGGCGCCCCATGAGTTCTGTCTTATATACTCTTCTTGTCATGAATTCTCTCTGACACACAGGTATTCAATATAACCAGAAGGATGTCAGAGGACTGAAAGTCAACTGTTACAATTGCAGGCAGACAAATGGGTCACTAGCAGATTCTAACTCTGCTGAGAGGATAAAATATTCTAGCAATAAATGGAAAGTACAAAAAGATAAAATTAAATATTTGGGGTTTGCTGACTTACAACAAAAAGTGCACAATCAAACCATTTGTAAAATAATAAAGAGAACTGAAGAATTGGCACATTTGGAAATACTCTAATTTAGAAAAACAAAAATAAAACAAAGGAGCAAGACAGGTTGCAATGCATACCATAATTCAGGCCCCTTTGAAATATATTGAATGTGTGGTTAAATTCTCTTTAAAGATTGTCTTTTCCAGGATCAAATCAAATTCTGTTTAATATTCAAAACCATGAGTGCTTAAGAGAAGCCACTTAATAAGGGTCTGAGTAGCAAAGGTTTCCATATATTTCCTTTCTCAGATTGACTTTTCTACATCCAATCTTCTTGAGGAACCAATTCTGATGACTCATTTCTCATTAGAATTGCCAATATCACCAAGTCTTCAATCTTTATACAAAGTTTTCGGTTGTGGTTGACCATGTTTCTGTCTCTCTTTATGCCTTCACATATCCAATATATTGAGAAACCTGCATTAGCTTCCCCTGTTAACATACTTGTTTGGTAAGCCATAATAATAAGCCATCAGCCTCACTGGATTATGTGTTACAAAATCTGTTTTTATACTGTAAGGCTTTATATAAACGGGGGAGCCTCTACCTATGAACAGCTTAGATCTCCATAGGCTCTAAGTCCATTTATTTGAAATCTCCAAGTCTCTATGTATTATTGATCATGAATGCCATCTCATGACAGCAAGCCAAGAAGATAAACATTGTTCACATCTAGGACAGCTTACTACCTACCATGAGGTAAATTCTACAGCTATCTGTTCTAGTTCAATGATCTGCCTGAATATTTGTGAATTTAATTATTTTTGCTTTAGAATATATTTCATTATGTGGTGGGGAAAGTCAGCCATTCTGTTTTTATTTTTCATCTACAAACTTCTGTTTACTTTTTTAAATGAAGTTTTGAAAAATTTATATCTGCATCTAGAAGAGAATCTTATTGGGGTTTTATAGGAATTATAATATATGTATACATAGTCAATTCCATGTATTTAAAAATTTTCAATAATGAAGCATTTTTTAAATTGTACTTTCTAAATTTTAGCCTTAGTAATAGCCAACAAATGTTCTTGAATATGGTAGAAATAGAATGTATATATATTACCAGTTTAGCATTATTCTAAGCTTTTCTTGTAGAGCTGCTGCATACTAGTCCTATGTCCATTCACCTAAGCAAAACACTTTATTGAGGCTCAGAAAAGGTAATGCTAAATATTCATCAAGTCCTATAATGACACATCCACCTGGTTATTTTCCTTCCCCTAATCCTACACCAATTATTTCCATCTAACAAAACAATTTTTAGTCATTCTAGGAAATAGTCTCTGAGCTTCCTTTGCTTTTATTTATTCAATTACATAAGCAGACTTTATGCTATTATTCAGTCATTGGAACAGTCACTGTAATAAAATAATGAGAGAAAAGTTCTATTTCTCTTTGGTCTTTTGACTGTCTGAATATTTAGGAGACACTGTGTGTCTCTTTCCCACCTAAACCCCAACTGAGTGTAGCTGTTCCAATCCCATCTGCCCACATAACTCCCCCACCAACAGGGCCTCCATGGCATCCAGCACTTCGATATCACTGAACCTTTCCTTTTAAATCAGCAAGAGTTGGAAAGTGTTTTCTTTTACAATTCATGTTAAAGTAAGTTTTCCATAGAAATATCTTTTATTACTGAGCAAATTCGCTTTGGGATATTTTGGAATTCATCTTTGTTTTGGAGTGAAACTTTCTTTTTAGAAGATTTATTTATTTATTTTGAGAGAAAGAGAGAGAGTCAGTTGGGGGAGGGGCAGAGGGTGAGAATCTTCAAGCAGACTCCCCTATGAGTGCTGAGCCTGACATGGGGCTTGATCCCATGAACCATGAGATCTTGACCTGAGCTAAAACCAAGAGCCGGGAACTTGACTAACTGAGCTACCCACATGCCCCTTTTAATTACTATTAAGAAATGTTTTGCAGAAAATTTCACGTTTTATTTATCTATATATCTACTTATGCCAAATGCACTATCTTTTCTGTCTTTCCTAAGAACAGTATTCTAGGTATTACAGCATAGGAAAATACATTTTCCCAATATTCTTCTTTAGTTATTTACCTTTGAGATTTTTAATAAGGAAAACCTATAAATAAAGGGAAAACAATAGTAATAGAATAAAAATACTCAGACACCCCACAGTGGGGAGGAATACAAATGTTCTTTTTGACATTTATAACAAAATACACTGTTTTCCCTCTTGTAATTACTTTGAGATTCCTTGTGATTTCTAAAGTCATATTTATATTTGGATGTTGCCGTTAACTAGCCCTTGGTCAAAATTTAAGCTAAATAATTATTTTTTATATAATAAATTATTTCTTTCAACCTGGAATTTTTAATTTTCTGAGGATGTATCTGGTTGGTTTATGGGGTATATAGAGATAGACAGTAATAGACTCCATTTCAAAGAGGAGGAACTAAGATGGGAATATTTACTTAATGTTATGTAAATAGTTGGTAGCACAGCCAAGGCCAAATCCCTGATTCTTATACTTGGAATGTTCCATGAAGTTTATTAAGATTTAATATCTGAAAACAAAAATAATTACTTTTTTTCACTTTCATTTCTGTAACTAATATCCTTTGAGTATTTGATATATTCTGGGCACTCTTTTAGGTAAGAGATATAAGAGAGAACTTCTTCCTATTCTGAATATATTATGTAGTTGAAAAATTTGATATACAAAAAGGGTTGACTAATAATAACCAGCAATAACCAGTGATGTCACTGCCACAGAAATTTAAAGGTACAACTATATTTTCTTTTGAGTTGACCAAGAAAGCTTCATGGACAGGATGAAATTAAAATTGTGTATAGAAGGATGAGCAGAATCTGGATAGGCAGAGTAGAGAGTGTATTCCAGAGAAATAGTACGAGTAAGGATATATTACTTACATGTGTTTAGGAAAATAAAATAAACTTGCTCCAGGGATATTACTGAAAGACCAACATTACAGAGTCAGAGTGGGGCCAAATTATGGAGAATATAAAACGTCGGACCAAATTTTATAAAATGTTGTGCAGGGAATTGAGAGCCATGTAAGGTTTATGAGAAAAGTTGTGGCACAAAGAATGTTGTTATATTTATGCCTTCATGATGAAGTTTACTATGAGGAGTACAGCAGGTTTTATAATCTTACCACCTGAGATTTAATACTTTTTTAATATTTGTTGTGTTGTTATTTTTGTTTTTTGTCAGGTGGGTGGGGTATGAAAGGAAAATGCTCTGAAACAGTCAATTATTAAAAAGGAACAATTACAATACTTCAGCACCATTGATAGGAAGGATGTGGATATAAAAATTATCACCACTTGAGAGGATTGCCGTGTAAGGATATCCTTATGGTAGAAGTAGCTTTCATGTAGGTCAAGAAGGGGAAGAGACTTTGCAAAGTAAATGAATTCTATTGTGGGAAGAAGAAGCATAGAGAGTTTTTCTATCATGAGACCTAAGTATTTCAGAAGGGGCAGGGGGAAGATTTGGGAAAACAAGAAGACATGGAAGATGGATGATATTAGAGAATACAGAATGCCATATTTTCAGAGAATAGAGAAAGAGACAACACTTGCTGAATTGTTTTGTGAGGCTAGCATAACCGACACCAAATCTGTCATGTATGTTACAAGAAAAATAAATGAAAATGATCATTTCTTAGCAACATAGATGAAAATAGCATGAATAAAAGTATTATCAAACAAATACTTAGACATATAATAAAAAAAGAGTATGCTGCATGACAGAGTAGTTCTTTAACATTCAAAAAATCAACATAATCATCACACTAACAGAATAAAGAAAAACTATATGATCATCTCAGCAGAAGCAGATAAAAAGCACTTGAAAAAATTCATCACCTACTATGACAAAAATTTCAGCAAACTGGAAATAGAAGGAAATACCATTATTCTTACAAAGAATAATTGCAAAAAAAAATCCATAGCTAACATAATATTAAATGAAAAATGTAATGTTTTGTCCCTGAAGTTAAGAATAAGGGCATTTATTCCTATTACTTCCATTTAACATTTTACTAAAGGTAAGTGCAACAGGGAAGACTGCAATGAAATAAAAAAATAAAAAAAATGTTTATTCACAGATAACATGATTGGGTAAGTGTGAAATCCAAAATAACATGCAAAGGAATCATTAGCACAAATAAGAAAATTTCGCTAATTTGTAGCACACGGAATACAATACTCTCAAATTTATTGTATTACTGTAAAGACACAAGGAACCACTGGGAAATGAAATTTTAAAACAATTCCACTTACAATATAAAAGAAAAAAATTGAACACCTAACCATAAGTTTAAAAAATACTGCTGAAGGAAATTAAAGAAGACCTAAATGGGGGAATAAGGTTGTGGAAGACTCAATATTGTTAGGATGGAAGTTTTCTGTAAACTCTTCAGTTTTTTTGGTGGAAACTGACAATCTAGATTCTAAATATTATTAGAAAAGGAACTAAAACGGCCAAAACAATCTTAAAGAGGAATAACAAGTTGGAAGAATAATATTACCATATTTCAGGACTTACTAGAAAATAATAAAACTGACTGTGTTGGCATAAGAATTGGCAAATAGATCCATAAGACCAACTAGAGTCCAGAAAAATATCTACACATATAAGCAACTTGATTCATATCATATGTTTACTGAAATTCTCTTGGAGAATGGACTATCTTTTAATAAAAGGTGCTGTAACATCATACCACAGAATCACTTTGTTATCAAAAAGAAAGGTAAAACACTAAAAATTAGGAAAATATTCTCATGACCTTGAAATAGACAACTAATTCTTAGGTAAAATGTAAAAATGATAGCCTTAAAAAATAATTAAATGAATTTTATTAAAATTAAAAACCTTTATTCATTGAAAGATGTTATTAAAAGAATCAAAAAGTGAGCCACAAATGAGAAGACAATGAAAATATTTACACCCAGAGAAAAAAATGACTATGATTTGGCAAAAATTATGAACACATTTAAACAAAATCAGAAATTCTTAAATAAATATTTAATCAAGTTAAATGGGCCCAAACATGATGTTCAGGATTATCAGTTACCAGATGCAAATTATGACCCTACTGAGGAGTTCCTGCATGACAGCAAGAAATACTCTACAGACTCACTCCCCAGTGAAGATAATTTTTAAAAATTATTTAAAAAAATATTTTTAAAAGTACAGTTATCTTCCTTCCCTCAAATGCACACAATCCTTCACATTCCTTTTAAGGACATATCATTGAAATGGAGGACTGGGTGTAGAGAACAGAGGAGGAATATGAATTATATATCCACCTTTGCTATTTGAAAACAGTGTGGAATTAAATGTAGTAATACAATATATTCCTCAACTATCTTAATTACCATTTCATTATCTGCAGTTTTTTTTTTTTTTTAAGATTTATTTATTTATTTGAGAGAGCGAGAATGAGAGAGAGTACATGAGAGGGGGGAGGGTCAGAGGGAGAAGCAGGCTCCTCGCTGAGCAGGGAGCCCGATGCGGGACTCGATCCTGGGACTCCAGGATCATGACCTGAGCCGAAGGCAGTTGCTTAACCAACTGAGCCACCCAGGCGCCCTATCTGCAGTTTTTTTATTACTACTTAACATTTGTGTCTTTCGCTCCCAGATATGTGTACCATTAAGATTACAGCATATAAAATAATATTAGTAAGGTTCAATATTAAAGTAATTCTCTAAAGAATGAATTGGAAATACTGGCTGAGCTGGAATTCAGTCTAGATCTGTCCGACACCAGTCTTTAACAAATATTACTTTATAAGCTGTAAGATAATTAGATTAGTATATTTCTAAATGTAAGAAATGTGGTTAAAGCTGTATTCAGAGTTTCATCATAATTTGATATTCAGTGTATTATTGTGAGAATGTATGAAAGTTAGCAGGGTGTATATTAAACACTGGAAAAAGAACTCTAAAATGTGGAAAGTTAGAAGAAACCTATAAATAAAACAAAAATATAGTTATTTAAAAGATAGAAGAACCATAGATATAATAAACACACCCAAAAGTATTGTTCTGAAGAGACCAAAATAATAGATTAGCCTTTGTAGTCTGATCAAGAAAAAAACAGAGAAAACAAATACATATAAAAAATGAATACATGCCTGAAGACAAGTACATATTAAAATAAATAAGTCACAGGAATGTAAAGTACAGCATAGGGAATATAGGTAAAAATAAATGAATACATAGGTGGATGGATGGCTGGATGGATAGGTAGATAGATAAAGGAGATGTAAAGAAGACTTCAGAGATCCATAAGAAATACATAACATTCTGTTAATGAATTAGCAGGTCTCAATGAAATGAAGATATAATAGAAAAATGTAAGAGTTTTAAAAGAGAGCTATAGAAATAAATAAATTTTCATAAGATAGAATTCTAATATTAGAACTTTAGAAAAAAGTCATCTTGGTGAGGAATAGTTTGGGGGATAGGATATTTTGCTACATTTTATATCATACCACTCAGGAAAGGGCTTAATATATTTATCCTGACATACTGTGTCTGGAACCTGATACTGATTAAGCTTTGGATACGAAAGGGAAGTACAGAACATTAGAAATATCATGGACTAGACAGCAAAGAATCTGCATTCTCATCTCCATGACTTTCAGTGATTCATCTCAGCTGAATTCAGTTCATTATCTGTGAAATAAAGAGGTGGGACCTCATAATGTCTAAGATTCTCTCTAGTTGTATGATTATGTGGAGCATCCACTTTCTCTTTTGTAGGATGATAATTTAAATTTTATTGCTAACAAGACATGTCCCTTTGAGGTGTAATTTCACTTTATTATTATCCTTTACGTGAAGAGGAGGTTTATTTTTTACAGCAAATGTTTACTTTATATGCAATTCAATCTTTTAAAAGCATGGAGGAACTGGGGGAAAAATTACTGTAATATTTTAAAACAAATATTTTAATGTTCACATTACCCCTGTCTCCATATTACTGTTTTGGCTCTGGTACAAAAGGTGTAATTTGATAAATTGTCAGAAAAATTGTACCATGCCCTAGTTACCCAGAATCACATTCCTTTGCGCATAATGCCATGTGAGAAGTCATGGCCACTGAAGCATAGTAAAAAGCCAAATTGCCTCCATCTTTGTTCATCCAAAGCTTTTAAATTTGTGCTACTTTTTCCAGTGCAAGAATTCCTGGAAATGAAACAATTCCAAAATATCTCATAGAATCATAATTCTGAATAGTGCCTTTGCAGTAATTAACCTTATTTTGGCAGGAATGGAACAAAGGCAGAGGAAGATTAACAGATGTACTGAAATTCATCCTCTTAGAGCCAAAGCTTGATCCAAGGCTTGGTTTTACCAACCACTAACCTCACCTGTTCCTAAGCTGGTTAATCCTTAATAGCCTCCAGTATATGTTATGCCACTTACTGCTGTTATTTTCTTTATTAAGCATTGTTGAAATTTAAAAAAAATCCACAGTAGGACACCAATCAATAAATGTAGAGGAAATGGTAGAGTTGGAAGGTCAACATTTTACAAGTATTATGGTAACAAAGAATCACCAATGGATGTTAAAACTAGTAGGTGAGCATTTAATGAGAAACAATGTTTACATAACATTAAAATATCTCCCTACTGCACTATTAGCTAGTACTAAAGGAGAAAATAATAACTTGAGAAATCTGACAGGCATCTCAAACCAAGTGATCAAAATTAACTCCATAAATGTCACTTTCCTGATAAAAAGTTCATAGGCCTGTATTTGTCATGAGGAATCATAAAACAAATCAAAATTCTAGAACTTTCTACAAAAATGGCCTGTACTCTTCAAAAATTTCTAAAAATAAGTTTCACTCTCAAATGTAACAGTGATTCAAACAATGCATTGTTGTGTGTGAACAGATGACAGCAGAAAACTAATTTTGTGCTTGGGTGTTTTGTGTGACTTTAATATTAAGTTAATAGCGTTTGTGGAGAACAACAACAAAAAAAAATACCAGTGTCTTGAAGGACAAAGAGAGACTAGATCTGTTCTATATCATCAGAGACTACTTGGATATGACATTCAATGTAAATTTGAGATCCTGGATCAGATCTTGGATAGAGAAGCATTCTGTGAAAGAGAAGATAGGAGAAATTGGTGAATTTTGAATATGGACCATGTGTTGATAATCACCTTGTCTCAATGTTAAATTTTCTGATCTTGATCATTGTAGTTATATAAGAAAGCAAACTGTTCCTAGGAAATACATGTATGTGCGCGCATTTGTACATGCATTCATGTGTACAGACAGCATGAATACTGTCAAAATATTCACAGTTGAATCATGGTAAATAGCTAGCTGTGCTCTTCTTGCAAATTCACTGAGAGTTTAAAATTATTTTAAGATAAACAAAAATTAACAAAAACTCTCAATTGAAACATGCTCTTTCTGTGAAAAGGAAATCTTTCAAAAATGTATGAGAAATTTGTTCAATTCTCTTACACTGTCCCCTGTCATTCTTTTTCTTCTGAGCTAATAGATATAAGGAGAAAAATGTCATCACCCCACACCTTACTACAACATGTCCATCCAAATTTATACTTAGCTGTTTACATGAACCTACACATATAAGATTTTTCTTTGTTGTTTTCACAAATAATTTATTGTTTGCACATTATTTTGTAACTTGGATCAATACATCAAGAATGTCTGTTCAGTTTAATACATACAGAATTAGCTCATTTTTTCTAGTTTCTTCACTGTTTATTCAACCATTTCTTTAGTTGTTCAAAATTTAGGTTGCTAATCTTTTTCCACTACAAACAATGCTGCAATAAATTCCATTTTATATATATAGTATATATCCCTTTACATTTATTATGTTTTATATAATTATATATATTATAACAATATGTTAAATATATATGTCTATACCTGATATTTCTTTAATTCAAATAACAGAGATTCCCAAATGTGATATGACTTGGTGAAAATGCATATTTCTACAAATATTACCATTTTACTTTCTAAAATTATTGTACAAGTTCACAAATTCTATCAAAATATATGAGTTTGGATTCTTGCACTTGTAAAAATATTAGAGCTTTTCAGACTTTTTATTTTCCCATATATTTTTTTGTAAAACTAGGATTTCATTTCCCCTTTTTTGTGTGTTATCCTGATTTATACTTTTAAATACTTTTTAAAGTTACAAAATAATACATGCCTAATACAGAAAAAAAGCATAAAATAATACACACTATAACAAATAATTAATACCTGCACTTAAAATTTTAGAGTATGTATTTTCAGTGCTTATTAATATAATAATGTATTTTGTTTAAAAGGTTTATGTGTCTACTATTCCAAAATCTACAAGTTGCCCTAAAGAAATAAATTTAGGATGGAGCAATACTTATATCTTTCTCTGCTTTTTCTTCAGTGTTTCTTATTTTCCATAATTCACCTTTCCTTTCTCACTTAACCAACCCATCTTAGTTACATCACAAACTTCTGCACTCATAATTTGTGGGTGCTTCCCGGCACCTAGGAAGCTAGCCTGACCTCTGGAACTCAATTCCAGCACTGATCCTCATACTTAGGATTTTACCAGTTCAACCTCAGCTAAGTTTCCACTGAGTCTCAGACTTTGGTTTCCAGGAGTATAAGCAGGGAAGTGTTTCTTGTTGCTGTTTACTGTCTGTTTTTAATCACACAGATAAGACCTATTTTATTAACTTGAAACAAAAGCTTTAGGGGTAGGACCCACTCATGTTACTTTCAAAAATACTTTGTCCTGAGGTTGAAAGAAACACACTGGTTTGACATTTGAGTGACCTACACCCATTACCCAAAATGACTTGTGCTGTGTTATGCCTTACACTTACAGCTACTATTATGTAATCCATTTATTAATTCATGAACACATTCTTATGGGTCATCTATTTAAGACTAAATTCTTAGGTTAAGTGTTATACAGTAAGGCTTCACAAGTTCTGTGTGCTCGAAGATAAGTTTTGTTTTTCTTAATTTTTAAGTTTACCACTTATCACAGACCAATACATGCTGTTCACACTACATGTGATTTAGCACATGATTTTAACTATTACCTGAATAGACCTAGAACTGGTCTGTAAAAAGAAGATTCATTTGGATGTTGCTGCAATGTGTTTCTAAAGTCTCACTGTCAATTTCTCTATCGTCTTGTTGACACTTAGCAATTTGTGGACCAGCACTGGGGCACATGCCACACTGGGAGTCAAAGATTGGAAGGGTGATAAACACAAGTATTTGCTAATGTAAAGCCCTCTACTTACTCTCAAAGCCTATGCTTCCTACTCTGCTTCTTGTCATCATGTACTATATATTTTCCTATTCTTATTACATCTCTGCACACATAACTATAAACAATTATATTTAAAGTGGAAGATGATAAGATAATATAGAAAATCAGAGTAGAAACCAATAGCAACATCCTAGCCCTGGAAATTGTACCCCAAACCAGTCCCCCTCGACTGATGTACATGTGGTGTTGAGTATTCTCTGGCTAGTTTCATGTGAATGAAACACGATTCCAAAAGCTGAAAATATTCAATAATTAATGCATATAATTGATTTGTCAAGACTGTAGGGACCAGGGATAATTGAAAGGGATTCATGTCTGCCAGCTTTTACATCTACCTTTTAGAATTACATTTTTTAAATAGAAGCTAATTCTCTTGGTAAGACACTTGTATGACAAAGACACTCAAGGGGAAAACAGAGAATGCACAAGCATTATAGGACATTAGCCTTTCTCCAAGATAGTTGTAAAATCTAGCTGTGCGAAATACGTGGCTTAAACCGTGATATTCTCAGTATAGTTATTAATTTTTTTACTTTCACTCATTTATTTTATTTATTTATTTTTTTTATTTTTTATTTTTTTTAATATTTTTATTTATTTATTTGAGAGAGAGAATGAGAGAGAGAGAGCATGAGAGGGGGGAGGGTCAGAGGGAGAAGCAGACTCCCTGCCGAGCAGGGAGCCGGATGTGGGACTCGATCCCGGGACTCCAGGATCATGACCTGAGCCGAAGGCAGTTGCTTAACCAACTGAGCCACCCAGGCGTCCCTCACTCATTTATTTTAAAATCTCATATAAATGCTTACATAGTTTCTAGTTTATTGTAGATTGCTGTACATGGCTGGCTAGCTGAATATCTGTATTAGACAACAAATTTGTAGCAGATACTCATAGTTGCCTGTGGAAACATTCTCCCCAATTCCTTGTTATCAAAACCCTAATTGTGTTGAGATATTCACCTGTTAGAGAAAGTAAATCAATCATGGGAATTCTTTGTTAATGCTTATTTTAGGAGAGGGCATGTGACCTATGAAATGTGAGAAAAAGAGAAATTGAGGGGATTTCTAAGTAATATTTACTAACTTTTAAAAAGGTACATCTTGGAAAAACCAGATTATTTGTCCACTTAATATTGTCATGTGTGCAAGTGAGGCCTACAAATAAAATAGCAATCTTTACCCATGAAAAAATCCAACATACAAAGCATGACAGAAAAAGGTGGAAGGAAAAGCTGGATTCTTGATGATTTCATTTTGCCAATGAACTAACCAATTCTAGAGCTGCTTTATCTCTGGACTCTGGCTAAGTGAATTAATTTTCCATATTGCTTTGCTCATTTTTAGTTAGTTTGCAACTGAAATCATTTACACTTATCACTGTGTTAGGTGCCAGTGATAAGTATTTGAAGTAGATATGATCTGGCTGTTCTGTTTCTCAGTACCTTCAGAATTAGAAAGGATTCATACTTCTAGATGTTAATCCTGAATTAAAGGTTAGGATCTAGCTGTGATTGTTAGTGAAATAAGTTATATGAAAAGGGTTTATATTTTCAAACTATAAATTTGGCCACGTTTATTCTTTCCTAGGCCCATAGCTTGGTCATAAAACTTTATGAGATGCCTGTTTTCACATTTCATTAAACAGTTTGTTGCCCAAAAAGAGGGACCTGGGAACAGATTTAGGCTCTTGTTTCTGATGAATGTTGGCTGTGTGAAGTGGCAATGGTTCACATCCATACCTAAATGTCATAGGACCTTAATGGACACAGAAATAGTCACAGGTAAATAACTGTTGTTGAAAATCTTTTGGAAATGTCCATTCTGCTAGATTGAAGCTGCAGTTTGGTAGGAGTTTACTTATAATATCCTATGATATGAGAGCATAAGTTAAAATAAATAGAATGGGCCTAGTGAGCAATTAACATTAATCAGATATAACATATAAAAAAGGCATAATCCACTCCATGCATTGGGGAATAATTTGAGGATTCTAAATCTCTAAAACCATGAATGGAAAGATAAGTTTAAAAAAGTTTAGTGTTTTTATTTTTTAAGATTTTATTTATTTGAGAGAGAAAGAGAGTGAGTGAGAGAGCACAAGCAGGGGGAGCTGCAGAGGGAGCAGGAAAAGCAGGCTCCCCGCTGAGCAGGGATCCCAACACAGGGCTCAATCCCAGGACCCTGGAATCATAACCTGAGCCGAAGGCAGATGCTTTAACCGACTGAGCCACCCGGGTTCCCCAGTTTATGGTTTTTATGTGGTTTTTAGACATATATAAATAGTGAGTGCCCAAACCTGGTAAATGTGTTGTGTTGGGAATTTGTGGTTACAGATATTTCAGATCACTGATGAGGAAATTTGCAGAGTATAAAACATCAGGGGAGGTAAGAAAGTTGACACTGTATTTTGCTTTTTAAAAAGAGCATAACTTTTTTTAAAAAAATATGAAACACTACAAACATTAAACAGATGTGGTATGAAATAAAATTTTTGATGAGATTCCTCCCAGGTAATTAGAATCATGGAATATTGTCAGGTGATACAGCTTCCCTGGTCTCAAAACACTTAGAAAAATCTGTTATTTCAAATAAGCTCCCTAAACAAAATTATATCACAGTGTTTAATTAACAGAAAATATGCTTTGATACACATACAGTTTCAAACTGAGAGAGACAATTTGGAATGCACAATTATTGTGTACTTTTGGTAAATAAAGGTGGTAAACAATATTTGCTGGTGTGTGAGCACTAGTTTCTTCCCCATAAGCTTCTTTATAGATGATAACAAAATAAGTGTCAGACCAAACTCTACTTACACATACACTTTTTAACAAAACAGGCAAAACCCAATCTTACAACCACTACGTAAGTTTAGTGATCTCCAATCTCAGTCTTTTTGGAGCTCCAAAACACCCCACATGTAAGAATGACCCTAGACAATTACAGCAGTGTTCTAGGGCCAGTCCTAGAGTGACCAGTAGTCAGACAGAGGCAAGTAAAGAGATTCTCCAAATGGGTGGCTCAACAAAGGGTCATTTGTAGATCAAGCCAAGTAGGCAATATTGTAGAGGCTATAGGATTCACAAGCCCTGTTCATTTGAAGTCAGAATGTCTATAAATTCTCTTAGATAGTCACCATATCTGGAAATCCTAACAGTTTTAAGCTATTTAATAAAGCATATATTCTCTAATTAAGACCTCCCCCACAATCTTTATTGCATTAATGAGAAAGGCTTCTGGTATTGATATGCATATAAAAAGAAAAGATATCCTCAACATGGTCTGGAAACTTCCTGGGGCCATGACAGACAACTTTCTTCTGAAAAGAAATGAGCATTCCTGATAAAAATAAGTGAATTTTTTAAAGAACTTTATTGCAAATAAGGTTGTTTTGAAATTATGAAGTAACTGTTTATACACTCCTACCTAGCTGACTATCGGTCAAAATATAGTGACTTTCACCAGGTTTTCTTTTCTTCCTTTCTCTCTTACAGTGATTATTTCTCCTATAAAAATGTCCTAACAAGAACAAATCTTTTTGATAGCCTACTAGGGATCTTTTCTCTTTCCAGGGAATATTGTAATAAAAATCTAACGCATGCTCATAAATAAATGGTCTAAGAAATTTTCTTTGCCAGAAATAATGATGGCTGCAGCACTATTATATTACATTACATTATATTACATTATATTATATTATATTATATTATATTATATTATATTATACTACTTCTGTACTATACTGTCTTATACTATATTATATGCTGACCCTAGAGAGTGGTCTTTTCATTAGAATACTGCTACTGGATTATATGTTACTGATTAGAATAACTGATTGTCCTGGTCATGTTGCTTAAGCTAGCTAATAAGTAGATACTATTTTGATGTCTGTGTTAAAACAGTTAAATATAAATGATACAGACTTCTGTATAGAACAGTCATACTTTTCTCCTTATCTCCAGATAAACACAACTAGAAACCTGGGGACATTATATATAAACCAACATAAGAAAACTCTAAGAGGTGGAGAGAAAAAACCAGACTAATCAGAGATCCCAGAATGGAAAGAATGATGGTGGTGAGTTTGCTTCTTCTCTTTACCTAATATTACCCAGAGATGGTGCTGAAGCCAACAACCTAGAAACACCAATAGGCACTAACCAAAAAATGTGCTAACACAATCCTGCTCTTTCTAGCCAAAGGACTAAGAAAGGTGTAGCTTATGAGGACACAAACCATTCACAAAATAATGGCTCCAACCCAACAAACACCACACACAAACACACTCACACACACACACACACACACAGAGACACACAACCAGTGGCCTCACTACTACCTCACCAGCAAAGACTGGTTGGAGAGCCCAAACTTCTACTCTCACCAACCTATAGCATGGCAAATGGTATATCAGAGAAGGATGAGTAGGGAGCGTGAACTTTCATCCCTGCTGAGCAGTAATAAAGCCCTATCCTGTGGTGTCAGCAGAGACCAGGTGAGGAATCTGAATTTCCATCCCTACCAAGCAGCAAGGAGCTCCTTGGCCTTTCTACTGGAGGAATGTGAGAGGAGGCCTAGTTGAGACTGAGGACATTCATCACCACCCAACAGTGATAAGGACATCTACCATTCCCCTGTTAGGAAATCAACCTGGGAAACAATAACAAAGTACTCTTCTACCCTCCCAGCTGGATGGAAGCCAAAATCCCACATCCATCCAGCAGTAAAAAGGAATCCAAGACCTTGCTAACAATGGGGGTTAAACAGGGAACTCAGACTTCTGCCCCTATTGGCAGTAACAGGAGTGCGAAGGCATGCTCCCTTGCTCTGTCAGGATGATGACAGAGAAAGCCGCTAAAACAGGAAGTTTACATAAGATCCAGACTCCCATAAAACACAAAATGTTCAAGTTTCAACTGAAAATTGTCACATTAAAAACCAGGAAGATTTCAAAATGAGTATAAAAAAATAAAACATGCCAACATTAAGATGACATTATGTGATAAAGAATTTATAGTAGCCATCATAAGAAAAACACCATAGATATATCAAAATGGAATTCTTAAAAAATGTTCAGGTAAGCCAAAGAAAGGAACCACTGCCATGCTGCTTCTGTGCTTGGAATTAGCATACTGAAGTCAGCAGTACTTTTAGATGATGATCCAATTTGTAAGGAATCATCATTTAGACATCTTAACCCACTAATGCTACTACACTTTACTTTTCAATAAAGACAAAGTAGTGTGTCTTCACATGGTTACACTTGGGTTAGTGAACAGGACTAAGGGCATAATTAACCTGGGAACTATAATTCCTGAGCAACAGGGCTTTCTGAGTTTTCCACAAAGCAACTAAACGAAAGTTATCAGAAGAGGAATATAGAGGATATATGCAAGTTGCTTAATGTCTTTGTGCCTAGGGGCACCTGGGTGGCTCAGTCGTTAAGCGTATGCCTTCAGCTTGGATCATGATCCCAGGGTCCTGGTATCGAGCCCCACATCGGGCTCCCTGCTCTGTGGGAAGCCTGCTTCTCCCTCTCCCACTCCCCTTGCTTGTGTTCCCTCTCTCACTGTGTCTCTCTCTCTGTTAAATAAATAAAATCTTAAAAAAAAAAAATAAATGTCTTTGTGCCTAGATTTCCTCTTCTACAATTTGGGGGATATTTTTGAGAATGAAATGAGTTAATCACAATCATATCAATCATGATGACATTGATGATGATGATGATGATGATGATGTTTTATTATCATGATTTGCCTGTATGTAGCATTTTCAAGTGTTAGAAAAGATACACTGTTTATTTCCTTTTCCCATTTTAGAATGGCAATGTATTAGGAAAGTAAGACATTCACAGGATGAAGGGAAATGGATGAGAAGAGTTAGAAGAGCTTAGTTTTAAATCTACTCTCCGTGGTTTCATTCTGTCCTTTCATCCACTCATGTCCCCATCCCTATCTATCAATCCATTCATTCTTTCATAGCTCTTTAGGGACCAATTCTGAATGCCATATTTATGATGAGATGAACACTAGGAATTCGGTGTACCTCACAGGATGTTTTTAATGATAAATGAAAGGTAACATAATAAGGTGGATAAAAAACTCTTGCTTGACTGATGGTTGGATAGAGACATTGAGAGATGAATAGAATATGTGATAAAGCAAATATAATAAAAATTTTACTGTATGATTAGTTGGTGGTTTATGACTGTACACTATACAGTGGCTCTTTGCATGACTTATTTAACTCTAAATTTACCTATAGTTCATTTGTAAGGTAGCTTTTTTCCAAGACAAAAATAAATAAATAAATAAAAGAAGAAATAAGAGTCTGTTGGGAATAAGAGATGATGATAGGCTGGCTGAACAAGTTGTTCTCCTTTTACTTGAATCAAAGAACAGATTTGTCATTATTTCCCTGATGAAATTAATCCTAAAGTTTGCACCTTTCACTTACTGGAATATTAATGGATTTGAATTATATAATAAGACTCAATTCTTTAAACTTATTAGTTTTTCCTTTTACTCTTATTATTTCATGTCTTCAAATATTTAGGGATAAGATGAAGGGAAAAAAAGAGTTTGTGTGAATAATAAGTAGATACATCAAAGTGGAATTAATAATAATTGTAATATAATTTTAAAAGATGTTAGTTACTATGGGAAGAAATTGGGTAAAGAGTACATAAGATCTCTCTGTATTTTTTCTTACAACAGCATGTGAATCTACACTTACCTCAAAATAAATAATAAAATTAAAAAAATTTAAACCCTATAACACACACGAAATATAAAGTGTCTAATCTGGTGTAGACCCAGATAAATTTCAACTGACTTTAGTCTAAAAACACACTCCACTCATGAATAGTGATAGTTTCTTCTTTTTCCTTTAGGCTCTTTGGAACATTGCCTTTTTACTCAATTATATTGCATAATAATTAATTGGTCAATTACGTTCATCTTTTGATATATTTGAAACACTGACACAGTTTACTCTGATGTTTACCCTTCTGGCTACTTCTGGTCAGTGTCATAAATGAGTAAGGATTTCTCACTAGCTCATTCTCTGTGGGATGTAGTAGGATGTATCTCTTCACATATGAGAAAAGCTGGTCTTTTTTTTTTTTTTTTAGATTTTATTTATTTGAGAGAGAGAGAGAGAGCATGACTGGGGGAAGGGCAGAGGGAGAAGGACAAGCATACTTCCCACTGAGCATGGAGCCCAACGTGGGGCTCAATCCCAGGGATCATTACCTGAACCAAAGTCAGATGCTTAACAACTGAGCCACCCAGGTGCCCCAAGAAAAGCTGGTCTTAACCAGTCTTATTTATTCTTTTTCTTAAGACTTGTTTTTTAAAGAGCAGTTTTAGGTTTACTACAAAATGGAGAGGAAGGTACAGAGATTTCCCAAATGCCCGCTAATCTGACACATTCAGAACCTCCCCCGTTATCACCATTAACATCACTCACCAAAATAGCACATTTTTTTAACAAGGATTAATTAACCTACACTGACACATCATAGTCACCCAAAGTCTAGAGTTTACCTTACAGTTCACTGTTAATGTTGTATATTCTATTGGTTTTGACAGATGTATAATGACATATCCATAGTTGTAATATCATACATAATATTTTTACTGCCCTGAAAATTCTCTGTGCTGCACTTACGCAGCTGTATCTCCATCCCTGTCAACTACTGACTTTGTAGTCTATAAGTTTTGCCTTTTCCAGAATGTCATATTGTTGGAAATATACAGTATGTAGCTTTTTAGTAATGTGCATTTTATGTCCCTCCATTTCTCTTCATAACTTAAATTTCTTACTTCTTTTTAGTGCTAAATATAATATTCCATTATCTAGATGTACCACAGTTTATCCATTTATCCAGTGAAGGACATCTTGGTTCCTTCCAAGTTTAGACACGTATGAGTAAAGCTGTTTGTAAACATCCTTGTGAAGATTTTTATGCGGACATAAGTTTTCAGCTCTCTGGGATTAATGCCAAGGATTGTGATTACTGGTTTGTATGTTAAGAGTATGTTTACTTTTATAAGAAACTGCCATATTGTTTTTCAAATTGGCTGTACCATTTTGCATTCCCATAAGAAATGTGTGAGAGTTCCTATTGTTCCATATCCTTGTTAGCATTTGATGGTATCAGTGTTCTGCATTTTGGCCATTCCAATAGATGTATGGTGGTATTATTTCATTGTCCTTTTAGTTTACATTTCCATGATGACATATGATATGGAACATCTTCTCATATACTTATTTCCCATCCATATAGCATCTTTGGTGAGTTGTCTGTTAAATTCACTAGCCTCATTTTTTAATCTGGTTTCTTTTCTTATTGAGTTTTAAGTGTTCTTTGTATATTTTGTATAACAGTCCTTTATCAGGATATGTCTTTTGAAAATATTTTCTGAGTCTGTGACTTGTAATCTCTTGACATTGTCTTACATAGTGCAGACGGTAGAGTTTTTAATTTTAATGAAGTCCAGCTTATCAGTTATTTCTTTCATGGATCATGTCTTTGGTGTTATATTTAAAAAGGCATTCCCATACCCAAGTTCATCTAGGTTTTCTTTTATGTTGTCTTCTAAATTTTGCATTTTACATTTAAACCTATGATCTATTTTGAGTTAATTTTTGTGAAGAGTGTATGTTCTGTATTTAGATTATTATTTATTTACTTTGCATGTCAATATCCAGTTGTTCCAGCACCAGTTCTCAAACAGGATATCTTGCTCCATTGTACTACCTTTGTTCCTTTGTCGAAGATCAGTTGACTGTATTTATGGCAGTCTCCTTCTGGGCTTTACGTTCTATTCCATTGATATATTTCTCTGTTCTCTCACCAATACCACAGTATCTCAATTACTATAGCTGAAAGTAAGTCTTGAAGTTGCATAGTATCAGTCCTCCAACTTTGTTCTTCTCCTTTAATATTATGTTGGCTATTCTGAATCTTTTGCATCACCATATAGAATTTAGAATTAGTCAGTTATTGTCAATATCTACAAAATATCTAGCTGGAATTTTGATTGGGGTTGCATTCAATCCATATGTCAATTTGGGAAGAGCTGACATCTTGACAATATTGAGTCTTCCTATCCATGAAGATGGAATATCTCTGCAGTTATTTATTTTCTTTGATTTTGTTCATCAGAGTTTTATTGTATACTGCATACAGATCTTGTACATTTTTTTTAGATTTATACCTCAGGATTTCATTTGAGGGTGCTAACATGAATGGTATTTTTTTTTAATTCCAGTTGTTCATTGTTGATATATAGGAGAGCATTGACTTTGAATATTAATCTTGTAATTTGCAACCTTGGTATGATCATTAGTTTAAGGAGATTTTTGTCAGTTCTTTTGGATTTTCTACATAGATGATCATGTCATTTTTTAATAGAACTGTTTTATTTTTTCCTTCCCAATCTGTACACTTTTTTTCTCCTTTTCTTGACTTATGGCATTAACAAGGACTTGAGCATGATGTTGAAAAGGAGTGGTTGGAGGGGACACCCTTGCCTTGTATGTGATATTGATGGAAAAGCTTTGAGTTTCTCACCATTAAGTATGATGTTAACTGTGGATTTTTTATAGATATCCTTTATTGTGTGGAAGAAATTCTTCTGTATTCCTACTTTATTGAGAGTTTTTATTGTGAATGGGTAATAGATTTTGCAAAATGGTTTTTCTGCATCTATTGACATGATCATGTGATTTTTTTTCCTTTTTAGCCTGTTGATTTGGTGGATTGCATTAATTTATTTTCAATGTTGAACTAGCCTTGCATACCTGAGATAAATTCTTCTTGGTCATGGTGTATAACTCTTTTAATTTTTATATATTGTTGAATTCAATTTGTTAGTATTTTGTTAAGGTTTTTTATGTCTATGATTATGAGAAATATTGTTCTGTAGTTTTGTTGTGATGTTTTTGTCTGGTTTTGGTATAAGAATAATACTAGTCATCTAGTATGAGTAAGGAAGTATTTCTTACGCTTCTATCCTCTGAAAGAGATTGTAGAGATTTCTCCCTTAAAATTTTGGTAGAATTCATCAGTGAACCCACCTGGGCCTGGTGTTTTTTTCTATTTTATAAATTTATTTTGTAAGTTTATTAATGATAGATTCAATTTATTTAAAAACATAGTTGAACTCAACAACACCATCAGTCATCTGGACATAATTGACATCTATAGAATACATTATCCAGCACTTTCTCAGAAAAATAAAAATTGAGGCACTTTGTTGCTGGTAGGCCTGCCTTGCAAGAAATGTTAAATTCTTTAGAGAGAATCAAAACAATACAGGTCAGTAACTTGAACATGCATAAATAATAAAAGTGCATCAAAGAAGGAATAAACAGGTGTAAAATAAAAAGTTTTATTTATCTTATTCTTAATTGATCTAACGTATGTCAGTGTGCAAAAATAGCAACAATGTATTTGATTATGTATGCTTATGTCTATATCTTATGCACACATGTATGCTTATATATAAATGAAATAAATGACAGCTAACAATGCAAAGGACAGAAAGGAAGAAATAGGATTACTTCATCATTTTATGGGACTCACACTACCTGTGGAGTGGTATAGTGTTATTAAAAGGTGGACTTGGGAATTCAGAAAAGCTGGTGGAGGAGTAGGGGACCCTATTCCAACCGGTCCCCGGAATTGAGCTGGATATCTACCAGACCACTCTGAACACCCACGAAATCAGCCTAAGATGTAAGAAGATAGATCTGGATCTCTACAAACAGAATATCACAGGTGGTTGGTTTTGAAGTATAAAGCAGGGAGCCGTGATTCCTCGGGCAGACATCGGAAGATAAATGGAAGGGGGAGGGAGCTGCCATAAGCCCTGGTGCCAGGAGGGTGAAATAACACAGGAGCACAAAAGCCTCCCATGCTGGGGACAGGGCACAAACTGCGGAGAAAGGTCTTTAGGGCAGCCCCCTGGACTGAAACCTGGAGCGGCGGGGCCGCACGTGTGAACTGGTGGCAGCTGGCAGTGTTAGAAGCTCAAAGGGCAGAGACATGCCCCGACCTGGAGGCAGGACTGGGAGTGCTGCTGAGCGGCGCACAACCCAGGACACTGCAGTTTATAGCAGCACAGACAGAACCGGAGATAGTGTGGCCTGGAGAGCTCACTGAAGAATAGACTGTGATCTCTCTGCTATGAGGCAGAGGGTTGGAAGCAATCTCTTCTGCTCTGACTCTTGGAAGAGACGTGGAAAGCTGCCAGGGAAAGCCACCAGAGAACAAAAGCCCCCAAGGAAACGTTGAAAAAGAAAAACAAAGCTGGGGGCATCACGTTGCCAGATTTCAAGCTGTATTACGAAGCCGTGATCACCAAGACAGCATGATACTGGCACAAAAACAGACATATAGACCAATGGAACAGAATAGAGAGCCCAGATATGGACCCTCAACATTATGGTCAAATAATCTTCAACAAAGCAGGAAAAAATATGCAATGGAAATAAAGACAGTCTCTTCAATAAATGGTGCTGGGAAAATTGGACAGCTATATACAGAAGAATGAAACTCGACCATTCTCTAACGCCATACACAAAGATAAACTCAGGAGGGATGAAAGACCTCAGTGTGAGACAGGAATCCATCAAAATCCTAGAGGAGAACATAAGCAGTAACCTCTTCGACATCAGCCACAGCAACTTCTTTCAAGATACATCTCCAAAGGCTAGTGAAACAAAAGCAAAAATGAACTTTTGGGACTTCATCAAGATAAAAAACTTCTGCACAGCAAAGGAAACAGTCATCAAAACAAAGAGGCAACCCACAGAATGGGAGAAGATATTTGCAAATGACACTACAGACAAAACACTGATTTCCAAGATCTATAAAGAAGTTTTCAAACTCAACACCCAAAAAACAAATAATCAAGTCAAAAAATGGGCAGAAGACATGAACAGACACTACTCCAAAGAAGACAGACAAATGGCTAACAGACACATGAAAAATGTTCATCATCATTAGCCATCAGGGAAATTCAAATCAAAACCACATTGAGATACCACCTTATACCAGTTAGAATGGCAAAAATTGACAAGGCAAGAAACAACAAATGTTGGAGAGGTTGTGGAGAAAGGGGAACCCTCTTACACTATTGGTGGGAATGCAAGTTGGTGCAGCCACTTTGGAAAACAGTGTGGAGGTTCCTCAAGAAATTAAAAATAGAGCTACCCTATGACCCAGCAATTGCACTCCTGGGTATTTACCCCTAAGACACAGATGTTGTGAAAAGAAGGGCCATATGCACCCCAATATTCATAGCAGCAGTGTCCACAATAGCCAAACTATGGAAAGAGTCGAGATGCCCTTCCACAGACGAATGGATAAAGAAGATGTGGTTCATATATACAATGGAATACTACTCAGCCATCAGAAAGGATGAATACCCAACTTTTACCTCAACATGGTTGGGACTGGAGGAGATTATGCTAAGTGAAATAAGTCAAGCAGAGAAAGTCAATTATCATATGGTTTCACTTCCTTATGGAACATAAGGAATAGCATAGAGGACAGTAGGAGAAGGAAGGGAAAAATGAAGTGGGGGAAATTGGAGGGGAAGACGAACCATTAGAGACTATGGACTCAGAGAAACAAACTGAGGGTTTTAGAGGGGAGGGGGGTGGGGGGATGGGTTAGCCTGGTGATGGGTATTAAGGAAGGCATGTACTGCATGGATCACTGGGTGTTAAATGAAACAATGAATCGTGGATCACTACATCAGAAACTAATGATGTATTGTATGGTGAATAACATAACATAATAAAATGAAATTAAATTTAAAAAAACTGGGCTTGGATTAGTTGTAAATGTGTATTGCAAACTCTCTAGGGCAACCATTAAAAAAAAAGAAGTGTAATTGGTATGATAAGATAGAAGAAGAAAAAATGGAATCATATAAAATGCTCAGTTAAACTACAAAAAACAGAAAAGGCACAACAACAAAAATAGGAACCATGAAGACGGTCGCCAAATAGAAAATAGTAACAGATATAATAGATATTAATCCAACTATATCAATAATCACTTTGAAAGTCAATGGTCTAAATGTACCAATTAAAAGACAGTCTCAAAAGCATCAAAAAATACCACCCAACTCTGTGTTGTCCGCAAGAAACCATTTTATTTTATTTTTTTATTTTATTTTATTTTTTTTTAAAGATTTTATTTATTTGACAGAGAGAGACACAGCAAGAAAGGGAACACAAGCAGGGGGAGTGGGAGAGGGAGAAGCAGGCTTCCCGCAGAGCAGGGAGCCCGATGCAGGGCTCGATCCCAGGACCCTGGGATCATGACCTGAGCCGAAGGCAGACGCTTAACGACTGAGCCACCCAGGCGCCCCGAAACCATTTTAAATATAAAGACACATTTAGATTATAAGTAAATGGAGGGAGAAAAATATATCATGTTAACACTAATGAAAAGAAAGCAAGAGTAGCTATATTAATATCAGACAAAGCAGACTTGAAAATGAGGAGCTGATTAAAAAAAAGAAATAAAAATGTACTCTGGGTTTCCTAGATATCTGACAATAATTTGGGGAAATTCTCAGCCATTATTGTTTCAAACATTTCTTCTGCTCCTTTCTCTTTTCCTTTTTCTGGTGTTCTCATTAAGTGTATGTTCTTCATTTTGTAGTTGTTCCATGATCCTTGGACATTCTGTTCTCTACTGGACAAAAAGCCCTTTTACTGCTATAAATAGCCCTTTAGTAATGTGGTGGTGAGGTATATATGTTTGATGGGGGAAGCATTCTGTAGCCTGTGACGAGGTCTCAATATCTTTCTGAGCTTATACCTCTGGACTGGGATCTTCACAGGTATGTCTCAATTTCTATTTCTCCTCTCCTTAGGTTGGACAGGACAGGTAGAGCACACTGGACTTGGATATTTCCCTTTCCCAGGTCAGTTAGGCTCACATAATACTTCAGCAGGTTAGGCTCTGGTTAACTAGATTCCTCTGAGGGTAGACCTTGTGAAAAAGAACAGAGGCTCTGGTTTATTTCAAAAATGGCTTCTTTCCTCCCCCTGCTGCAAGCCTGAAGGAGTTTTTCTCCTATATTTACTGTGAGAACCTGGCTGATCTCCTGGAGGTACAATATTGTGGGTTAAGAGGTTTGCCTATTAGAGAGGTCCACACGGAGCCGCCAGCAATTTGTCAATTACAGTTCAGGGTTCTCTACCCCAGCTCTGGTTCCTGCATGGTTTCTGCTTGTGAGTCTGCTCTAGTAAGCCACAACTCCCTGTATTCACTTGTCTCTCTAATATTGGGGGCAGTGGTTTGCACCGTGCCCTCTCTCTCTTAGGGGTCTAAGAAGAGTTGTTGATATTTCAGCCTGTCCAGCTCATTACACATGGGACCGGAAACCAGAAGAGTCCTAATTATTCTTTCTCATTTAACCTAAAATCTTGTCTGAGAAGGCAGCTAGAAGTATGAGTATGAACACCAAAAGCTAATCCATCTCAATATTTTCAATCTACCTGAAGGAAGAGACAAAAGTATCACTGTTCATTTGCTCTGAGTTCATTGTTCAGAGTTCAGTTTTGGCAAGTAAGAATACTAAATATCTATTTATTCAAAGAAAGTCTGCACAGTTACCTGAATATTCACAAAGTAGAATTATTTCATTCTATATTTAACTAGGTCCTATCAGAAGCATATTAAAATACATGCTTTGTTTATTACTACATAGCAAACTAGTTTTTGAGCCCCCAAACCTAGTGACTTAACCTAACAATTTATTGTCTTCTTTCACAGTTCTGGAGGCTGACAATCTCAGCTAGCTAGGGTTGTTTGTTGAATGAATGAATGACTTTAATCAGTCCAATAAATCACCTATTGATATTTTTTCCTTCATGTTTAGTGACAGTGATTTGGCAAGCATTTTGTTGAATGAATAGATACATGAATGCACCTGAGGATAAGTGTCTGATGGAGTAAAACAACCTTTCTACCACAGACTATCTCTGTATTAGTCAGAGTTCACAAGTAAATTAATGATATAAATGTTGAAGTTGCCTGCTAGCATAAAGACCACGAGTTTTGCCTAACTACAAATATATCTGTGCTATAATTAGATTGAATTGGCTGTACCATCCAAAGGAAAAAATAGAAATTTCATTATATTACCTTTATCTATAACTGTTAGCAAGAAAATAATCTCTGAGAAATGAGATTAATTCTCTAAATTTAAGCTAATAAGTAACTTTAACAAAATAGTATACAAAATATACTTATTTTGCTATAGAGTACCAGTTCATCATTTCACCCCCAACATCAAATCCAGTGAGAAATTGCCACAAAATCACAAATCCTGATAAAATTATAGCAAACAAAAACCATAAAAAAATCTATCCTCAAATAACAATAGAAATGTTGTCTGAGTTTCAAGTGCACGGTCAGAAATTCTCCAATTACTTTTATCTTCTTCACATGAAACATTTGTTAATTTAAAATTTGAATTTAAACACGGACATTATATCCTCCAGCCTTTCTAAACCAAATTAGTATGTGTGATTTAAATCTTTCTTCACCTTCTAATCTTTTAAAATCTAATCAAGCAAATGTTTTTGTCCCAATATTGTATTATCACATCAAAGATATCTTATTGCCAGTTCTTCTGCTATTCTAAGTTCAATGACTTTTATATAAAACTTAAGCAAAATGTTATTTGCATGAGCAATTTTTACTTTCTAGTATCCCGAAAGTACACTTAAGATCTGTTTTGTAAAATGAAGTAAATTATGAGGTATCATTCCCTGAAATAACATTCAAGTATATTAATTACAAATTGATTTATTAAGAAAATGTTTAATGTACACTACCTCTTCCCTGATTTTCAGAATCCTCCTAAGAAACCACTTGTTACTTACACATCCTTCATTATCTTGGGAAGATTTATTTTAAAGTTAGGAATTGAAAATGAATGATTCAGCAAGGACCATCCTTTTATTTGCAGAAAGGGAGGCCATCTGAAATGATTTTTTAATATAATACTGTAAACTACCAATTTATAGGAAATGTATCTTAGTAGATTCCAAAAAGCTTATGGAAATTCTTTATATACATTTAAAAATGGAAAAATATTATTTATAGTTCTGTTTTAAAAACTGAATAAATGTTATGTATAATTCTGTTTTTTATCAAATGATACTATATAATAAACAAGGACAGTATAAATGTAAATATATTTGAATTCACAAATGGTTATAAGAAGTGTAGATAGATTTGATAAAGTAATAATGACATTTGAAATGTCAGGGAAGTTTGTTTTCCCATTAATACGATTTTTTTTTATTGGTTTTCAATGTTATGGGATCTAGTAATGAACATAAATTAGGAACAAAAGCTGTAAATGAAGATCTGAATTCATTTCCTCTTATTTCATTGAAATCTTTCCCCTGTATTTCATTCAAATTTCACCCAATGTTCACTCTTCTGTCCTGTTGTCTTCAGTTCCAAACACCTTATATCTATCCCTATCCCAAAGATTTGCTTCCATATCTCATCAGCTTCTTTGTGTTTTTTTTTTTTTTGCTGGTATAAATTCTTTTATTAATATTCACTCCTAAGTTATATTAATACTACAGTATTAGTAAGTTGAAGGAAGCATAAATAAAATATTTTGGTCCAGCAAAGGTATAGCACAAATTAATATATAATTCAAAATTTAAAAATACTAGCATTAAACTTAAATTAGATAGTCATTCTTCTGACAAAGTTGCTTAGAAAAATGGCCACAGGGGCTCCTGGGTGGCTCAGTCATTGAGCGTCTGCCTTCGGCTCAGGTCCTGGTCCCAGGGTCCTGGGATCGAGCCCCACATCGGGCACCCTGCTCCGTGGGAAGCCTGCTTCTCCCTCTCCCACTCCCCCCGCTTGTGTTCCCTCTCTCTCTGTGTCTCTCTCTGTCAGATAAATAAATAAAATCTTTAAAAAAAAAGAAAGAAAAATGGCCACAAAAATGTTTTTAAAGTAAACTAGAAATAGATCCAAGTTTTTTTTTTTTTTTTAAGATTTTTTTTTATTTATTTGAGAGAGAGAGAGAGCACAAGAGGGGGGAGCGGGAGAGGGAGAAGCAGACTCCCTGCTGAGCAGGGAGCCCGATGCGGGACTCGATCCCGGGACTCCAGGATCATGACCCCAGCCGAAGGCAGTCGCTTAACCAACTGAGCCACCCAGGCGCCCAGATCCAAGAAGTTTAAGTTCAACTGTGAAGTGGTTTTTGTTTTGCAAATTTTCTTCTATGCTTACCTTGCAGTATTTATGTTCATCCCACTCTTAATTTCTCTTCTGATGCTAATCAAATTCTCAAGTTAGGTAACTTTAATAAAAATGTGCTTATATAGCAGGCAGGGCTAAATGTGTATCTTCCTGTGAAATAAATGATTTTAATTTAATTTTATTTTGTTATGTTAATCACCATACATTACATCATTAGTTTTTATTGTTATGTTAATCACCATACATTACATCATTAGTTTTTGATGTAGTGTTCCATGATTCATTGTTTGCATATAACACCCAGTGCTCCATTCAATACATGCCCTCTTTAATACCCATCACCAGGCTAACCCATCCCCCCCCCCCAGAACCCTCAGTTTGTTTCTCAGAGTCCATAGTCTCTCTTGGTTCATCCCCCCCCCCGTCCCCCCCCCCCTTCATTTTTCCCTTCCTACTATCTTTTTTTTTTTTTTTTTAATTAACATATAATATTTGTTCCAGAGGTACAGGTCTGGGGGTGGCTGGGTGATAGACATTGGGGAGGGTATGTGCTATGGTGAGTGCTGTGAATTGTGTAAGACTGTTGAACCTCATCAGCTTCTTACTGTATTCCTTCTCTTCCTTTAAGAATTATTTTTAAGATAATCCCAGGTCAGTGGCCCTCAATCCTATCTCATTCTGCTAAAGAAAACATGACAGTGCTCTCAATAGGCTGTAAGATGATAGCTATTCACCCCTCAAGATGCATTAGAAATTAAAAAAAAAAAAAAAAGTGGGGCGCCTGGGTGGCTCAGTTGGTTAAGCGGCTGCTTTCGGCTCAGGTCATGATCCCAGGGTCCTGGGATCGAGCCCCACATCGGGCTCCCTGCTTTGCGGGAAGCCCGCTTCTCCCTCTCCCTCTGCCTGCCTCTCTGCCTACTTGTTCTCTCTATCTCTCTGTCAAATAAATAAATAAAATCTTTAAAAAAAAAAAAGTTATAGACAGTTCCTCATTTTTAACCTGAATCAGTGCTGAAAAGCATCATCTGCTACATTAGTGAGTTAAGTTTCTTTCCCTCAGTATTTCCTTGAAAACTCTTTTCAGCTTTGGTGTCTAGTTTAGATTTCTTATTTTCTTTATATAAATCATTAGTACATTAATTTTTTTTAAAGATTTTATTTATTTATTTGACATAGACACAGCAAGAGAAGGAACACAAGCAGGGGGAGTGGGAGAGTTCGGAGAAGCAAGCTTCCCGCGGAGCAAGGAGCCCAATGCAGGACCCGATCCCAGGACCCTGAGATCATGACCTGAGCCAAAGGCAGATGCTTAACGACTGAGCCACCCAGGCGCCCCTAGTACATTAATCTGATGTGTAAAATGATGTGGTATTTAGATTAAGCATTTGACTCATTACCTGCTTTTTAAACATGGGCCAGTTATTCCAAATGACTGATTTCCAGTTTCCTCATAAAATACAGTTGAAAGTACCTGATTCTTTACTTCAGAAGTTGATTTTGAGACTCACATAAGCATATTAAATACTAAAATTGCATCATTACCAGGTTTAAACAGTTAAAAAATACTGAAAAATAATCCAATTCCAATTATCATTTAATTTATGTTTAAGATGAAATCCGAGACAAAAAGATATATTTCATGAAGTAGCTTTGTATGTCTTTTTTCCTTTTTCCTTGTACCCTATTTGTTTACAGACATGGTGCATGCTATAAGCTGCAATTCCTATCATTAGGAAGATTTTTTTTTAATTTATTTTATTCTTATTGTTAAAGTGAAAGAAACATTGTCCAGTTCATCATCTCAGGAGGAAGATAAATTATTTACACATGGAAATCTTACCCACGGAAAATATAAATATAAACTGAAAGAAAACATGAAAAAAATAGTCAGGTTCCATGAACAGATGTTGAATTTTCTAAGAAATATTAAGAGAAGATTAAGAAGTCCAATGTTTTTTATAACCATGACTATTTATTAGAAGCTTATATATGATAGGTAAGTGAGGTATTAAGCAATATATAAAAGTTATCTTATGTAACTCACAACAAGACTGATTAAAATATTGCTGCCTCTATTTTACAGATGAGAAACCCAAGACTCAGATTATGAAACATCCCAGAAGTAACATAGGTATTATAAGTGGCTGTACCAAGATTTAGATCCAGGTTAGCTTGATTTTGAAGCCTGGGCTCTTGTCCACTCTTCTTCCTGAGGAGGTCTGTAATGAAATGGTGTGATTTAAATTAAGAGGGATAAGCAGCTACTGAGACCCTCTGACGCTACACAAAATTAGATGTTCTATTCAGTATGTTCGCCTTTGCAAATTTCATGTATTTTTATAGCAAGAAGAAATGATTAAGTACTTGTAATAGTTTGCTAAAAGCTATGATTATAGCAAGAAACTGCCTTTGTTTAATTTGGTATGATTCTGTTTAAAAATAGGTACTTTCATTGTCTCTTAAAAATGAACAAAAGCACCACCTTAGCTATCTCTCAAGTGCAAGACAAAAATCATTGAAGACTAGACTCACAATATAGAGTAAGGGAAAAACCCTTAGACTTCTAGTGTTCAGTCTACAGTGTTGCAATAACTACTATTTAATTTATATTTGTGTTTAGGTTTTTGAATTTAGTATTCATTTAGGTGACAATAATAATAAATCGTGAATCAGTTTTTGGCAAAATTTGCAATAACTAAAATTCTAGAGGAGAGATTGTAGATTTTAACTTCATTTGTGACCCACAAATATCAGAGATTCACATTCTAGAAGCCTGTGTGTATGCCTTGATGTCTTCAGTTTATTTTACATTACATAAAATTACACATTGAATGAAATTAATGCATTAACCTTCATCATATCTGGCACCAAAAATATTTTAAACTTTAGGATATAACTGTTAAATTTCAAAATTATACTTGAACCGTTTATACTTTAACATGATGTCATAAAATTTCTTGATTTAAATAATTTGAAAAATCCCAAACTCTTAAACAAAATTCATGATTAAAAAGACCCTCTAGGATATGACCCATGTTTCCTCTCCAGCCTGATGTTCTTGATGTCTCTAATCCAACTGTCCACATTTTATTTAATTACATGAACTATTTAAGCACTTTCTTGCCTCAAGGTCCTTGTGCATATAATTTCTCTGATTAAAGTATTCCTTACTATATATATGACTATCTAACTCTTACTTAGCTAAAATTCCCAAACTCAAGATAACTTAGTCTCATATAAAATTTAATTTCTGGATGTTTCCTCATCCTCACCACAATTATGTACAAATTGAGTGCCTAATATGAACCAAATACTGTCAATAGGATGGAGATATAGCAGTGAAAGCAACTGTGCAAAATCCCTTCTTCATAGGCTCAGTCCTAGTTACTGTATTCATTCAGAGCAGCAAGCTCTGTGATAATGAGGTGGTATTCTGATTTTATTTTCATGGAATTCCCCTAAGAGTTTTGTTTACTAAACATCTCAGTCATAATAGAAGGATTTTATTCAGTGTAATTTACTTTTGTATAATTTATTGTAATACTAATATCCTTCAAAGCAAAGAACATTTCATCTTAGAAGAGTGCTTTGATCAATTTTACAATTCCTGAGACCTGGAGAAAATAGTGAAATCTATGGAATTCCCCCCACACACACACACCTTTTTTTTTTTTTTTTCTCTTAGTCACACCTTCATACTTGTGCAATTCAGGTTACCAGACACTTAACTCTGTGAACTTTCATTTTGGAACTTCCTTTTGCTATTGTACTTAATTATTAAAGCAGTTATCTTTACAATTAGTCTTATAATTCACTCTTAAAAACTATTTTTATGATTACACATATAGATTACTGTTAACGGTTACTGTTACAATATTGTTCATAGTGTCAAGGAAGAGTCATTACAATTTACAACCTTTTATTAAAACTACTTGCATATTATCCTGGTGAAGCTCTTGGGATAATTAGTTTTCTAAACTCATTGACAATTTTATCTCTCTTAAAAGTCTCTCCTTCTGGGGGAGGAACAAGATGGCAGAGGAGTAGGAGACCTAAATTTCGTCTGGTCCCAGTATTTCAGGTAGATAGCTATCAAACCATTCTGAACACCTGTGGACTCAGCAGGAGATCGAAGAAAAGAATAGCAGCAACTCTCTGAACAGAAAAGCGACCACTTTCTGAAAGGTAGGACGTGTGGAGAAGTGAATCTGAGGCGATATTTGGGAAGATAGACCGTGGGGGAAGGGAGCCTCCATCAGCCAATACCAGCAAGTGATAGAGCCCAGAACACAAAATTGGAACTTTTAGAAGTCCGCTCCACTGAGGGATGTCACTCCAGTGGCTAAGCAGGGGGTGGAAGCCTCGCTGGGACAGTGTGGTCTCAGGACCTTCGGGGTCACAGAAAGACTGGGGGTGTCTGAGTGCGGCAGAGCTCCCAGGTATCAGAGTGGGGAAGCTGGCTGCAGAGAGGGAGCCAAGGCATGGGCTCTCAGCTCGAGGTTGCCATAAACTGTGATCCGTGGCACAGTCGGGCCACTTCTCCTCCAGCAGGGACCCAACAAGCAGCAGATCCGGGGAGACTCCCCTTCCTCTCCCGGGAGGAGCAGCTCAGGAGGGCACCGCAGGGATCTGCTGGGTTTGGAGACTCCACACGGGGTTGGGTGCCAGAGATAGAAATGCTAGGTCACAGGCTGGGTGAGCACGGAGTGCGGCCGGAGACTGGGGAGACGGGAGTGATTGACTGCTTTTCTCTGGGGGCACACTGAGGAGTGGGGCCCCGAGTTCTCGGCTCCTCCGGGCGGAGACTGGGAGGCCGCCATTTTCACTCTCGTCCTCCAAAGCTGTACGGAAAGCTTGCAGGGAGCAAAAGCTCCCGAGAGCAAACCTGAGCAGATTACTTAGCATGGCCCAGCAAGGGAGGGGCAATTCCGCCTCCGGCAAAGACATTTGAGAACCACGGCAACAGACCCCTCCCCCAGAAGATCAGCAAGAACAGCCAGCCAAGACCAAGTTTACCGATCAATGAGAACAGCAGAACTCCAGCACTGGGGGAATACAGCACATAGATTTCATGGCTTTTTCCCCCTGATTCTTTAGTCTTTCAAAGTTAATTTTTTTAATTTTCTTTTTTTCTTCTTCTATTTTTTTTTGAATTTTTCTTTTTCCCTTTTTCAACCAACATCTTATCAATCCCTTTTTTAAAAATCTTTTTTATTTTTCATTTTTAGAGTCATGTTTTATCCCTTCATTGTAGTTAACCTTATTTTTTGTATATATATAAGTTCTCTCTTTAAAATTTTGGGATACAGTTTCTTCTAACAGACCAAAATATACCCTAAATCTCTAGTATATGGCTTTGTTCTAGTCTCCTGCCTGATCACATTCTCTCGAATTTTTTTTTTAAATCCTCTCCTTTCTTTTTTCAACCAACTTCTTATCAATTAATTTTATAAAATCTTTTATAATATTCATCTTTACAGTCATAGTCCGTCCCTTCATCGTATTTACCCTTATTTTTGTACATATATGTTTTTCTTTCTTTAAAATTTTGGGAGGCAGTTTCTTCTACCAGACCAAAATACACCCAAATTCTAGTATGTGTCACTGATCTCTTCACCAGCCTGATCATACTTGATCATATTCTTTTTTTTTCTTTTTCTTTTTCTTTCTTTTTTTTTTTTCTTTCTTTCCCTTTCTATTCCCCGGTTTCAGATCTCTTCTGATTTGTTTAGTGTATATTTTTCTGGGGTCATTGTTACTCTGTTAGCATTTTGTTCTCTCATTCATCTATTCTCTGGACAAAATGACAAGACGGAAAAGCTCACCTCAAAATAAAGAACAAGAAGCAGTACCGACTGCCTGGGACCTAATCAATACAGACATTAGTAAGATGTTGGAACTAGAGTTCAGAATGACGATTATAAAGATACTAGCTGGGCTTGAAAAAAGCATGGAAGATACTAGAGAAACCCTTTCTGGAGAAATAAAAGAACTAAAATCTAACCAAGTTGAAATCAAAAGGCTATTAAGGAGGTGCAATCAAAAATGGGTGCTCTGACTGCTAGGATAACTGAGGTAGAAGAGAGAATAGTGATCTAGAAGACCAAATGATGGAGAATAAAGAAGCTGAGAAAAAGAGAGATAAAGAACTACTGGATCACGAGGGCAGAATCTGAGAGATAAGCGATACAAGATGAAACAACATTAGAATAATTGGGATCCCAGAAGAAGAAAGAGAGAGAGGGGCAGAAGTATATTGGAGCAAATTATAACAGAGAACTTTCCTAATTTGGGGAAGGAAACAGGCATCAAAATTCAGGAGGCACAGAGAACCCCCTCAAAATCAGTAAAAATAAGTGAAGACCCCGACATCCAATAGTAAAACTTAACCAGTCTCAGAGACAAAGAGAAAATCCTGAAACCAGCTCGGGACAAGAGATCTGTAACCTACAATGGTAGAAACATTAGATTGGCAACAGACCTATCCACAGAGACCTAGCAGGCCAGAAAGGACTGGCAGGATATATTCAGAGCACTAAATGAGAAAAATATGCAGCCAAGAATGCTATATCCAGCTAGGCTCTCATTGAAAATAGGAGAGATAAAAAGCTTCCAGGACAAACAAAACTAAAGGAATTTGCAAACATGAAACCAGCCCTACAAGAAATCTTGAAAGGGGTCCTTAGCAACATAGACCAGAAAGGAACACAGACAATATACAGGAACAGTCACCTTACAGGCAATACAATGGCACTAAATTCCTATCTTTCAGTGGTTACCCTGAATGTAAATGGGCTAAATGCCCCAATCAAAAGACACAGGCTATCAGATTGGATAAAAAAACAAGACCCATCAATATGCTGTCTGCAAGAGACTCATTTTAGACCCAAAGATACCCCCAGATTGAAAGTGAGGGCGTGGAAAACCATTTACCATGTTAATGAACATCAAAAGAAAGCTGGGGTGGCAATCCTTATATCAGAAAAATTAGATTTTAAACCAAAGACTGTAATAAGAGATGAGGAAGGACACTATATCCTACTTAAAGGGTCTATCCAACAAGAAGATCTAACAATTGTAAATATCTATGCCCCTAACATGGGAGCAGCCAATTACATAAGCCAATTAATAACAAAAGCAAAGGAACACATCGACAACAATACAATAATAATAGGGGACTTTAACACCCCCCCTCTGAAATGGACAGATCATCTAAGCAAAAGATCAAAAAGGAAATAAAGGCTTTAAATGACACACTGGACCAAATGGACTGAGCAGATATATTCAGAACATTCCATCTCAAAGCAACAGAATACACATTCTTCTCTAATGTCCATGGAACATTCTACAGAATAGATCACATCCTAGGTCACAAATCATGTCTCAACGGGTACAAAAAGATTGTGATCATTCCTTGCATATTTTCAGAACACAATGCTTTGAAACTAGAACTCAATCACAAGAGGAAAGTCGGAGAGAACTCAAATACATGGAGGCTAAAGAGCATCCTACTGAACAATAAATGGGTCAAACAGGAAATTCAAGAAGAATTTTAAAAAATTCATGGAAACCAATGAAAATGAAAACACAACTGTTCAAAATCTTTGGGATGCAGCAAAGACGGTCCTAAGAGGAAAGTATATAGCAATACAAGCCTTTTTCAAGAAACAAGAAAGGTCTCAAATACACAACCTTACCCTACACCTAAAGGAGCTAGAGAAAGAACAGCAAATAAAGCCTAAACCCAGCAGGAGAAGAGAAATAATAAAGATCAGAGCAGAAATCAATGAAATAGAAACCAAAAGAACAGTAGAACAGATCAACAAAACTAGGCGCTGGTTCTTTGAAAGAATTAATAAGATTGATAAACCCCTGGCCAGACTTACCAAAAAGAAAAGAGAAATGACCCAAAAAAATAAAATCATGAATGAAAGAGGAGAGATCACAACCAACACCAAAGAAATATAAACAATTATAAGAACATATTATGAGCTACTATATGCCAGCAAATGAGATAATCTGGAAGAAATGGATGCATTCCTAGAGATGTATCAACTACCAAACCTGAACCAGGAAGAAATAGCAAAGCTGAACAGACCTATAACCACTAAGGAAATTGAAGCAGTCATCAAAAATCTCCCAAAAAACAAAAGCTCAGGGCCAGATGGCTTCCCAGGGGAATTCTACCAAACATTTAAAGAAGAATTAATACCTATCCTTCTGAAACTGTTCCAAAAAATAGAAATGGAAGGAAAACTTCCAAACTCATTTTATGAGGCCAGCATTACCTTGATCCCAAAACCAGACAAAGACCCCATCAAAAAGGAGAATTACAGACCAATATCCCTGATGAACATGGATGCAAAAATTCTCACCAAAATACTAGCCAACAGGATCCAACAGTACATTAAAAGGATTATTCACCACGACCAAGTGGGATTTATCCCTGGGCTGCAAGGTTGGTTCAACATCCACAAATCAATCAACGTAATATAATACATTAACAAAAGAAAGAACAAGAATCATATGATCCTCTCAATAGATGCAGAAGAAGCATTTGACAAAGTATAGCATCCTTTCTTAATCAAAACTCTTCAGAGTATAGGGATAGAGGGTACATACCTCAATATCATAAAAGCCATCTATGAGAAACCTACAGTGAATATCATTCTCAATGGGGAAAAACTGAGAGCTTTCCCCCTAAGGTCAGGAATGCGGCAGGGATGTCCACTATCACCACTGCTATTCAACATAGTATTAGAAGTCCTAGCCACAGCAATCAGACAACAAAAAGAAATAAAAGGCATCCAAATCGGCAAAGAAGAAGTCAAACTCTCACTCTTTGCAGATGATATGATACTTTATGTGGAAAACCCAAAAGACTCCACCCCAAAACTGCTAGAACTCATACAGGAATTCAGTCAAGTGGCAGGATATAAAATCAATGCACAGAAATCAGTGGCATTCCTATACACCAACAACAAGACAGAAGAAAGAGAAATTAAGGAGTCGATCCCATTTACAATTGCACCCAAAACCATAAGATACCTAGGAATAAATCTAACCAAAGAGGCAAAGGATCTGTACTCAGAAAACTATAAAATACTCATGAAAGAAATTGAGGAAGACACAAAGAAATGGAAAAACGTTCCATGCTCATGGATTGGAAGAACAAATATTGTGAAGATGTCAATGCTACCTAGCGCAATCTACACATTCAATGCAATCCCCATCAAAATACCATCAACTTTTTTCAAAGAAATGGAACAAATCATCCTAAAATTTGTATGGAACCAGAAAAGACCTGGCATAGCCAGAGGAATGTTGAAAAAGAAAAGCAAAGCTGGCGGCATCACAATTCCGGACTTCCAGCTCTATTACAAAGCTCTCATCATCAAGACAGTATGGTACTGGCACAAAAACAGGCACATAGATCAATGGAACAGAATAGAGAACCCAGAAATGGACCCTCAACTCTATGGTCAACTCATCTTTGACAAAGCAGGAAAGAATGTCCAATGGAAAAAAGACAGTCTCTTCAACAAATGGTGTTGGGAAAATTGGATAGCCACATGCAGAAGAATGAAACTGGACCATTTCCTTACACCACAAAAATAGACTCCAAATGGTTGAAAGACCTCAATGTGAGACAGGAGTCTATCAAAATCCTAAAGGAGAACAGAGGCAGCAACCTCTTCGACCTCAGCCACAGCAACTTCTTCCTAGAAACATCGCCAAAGCAAGGGAAGCAAGGGCAAAAATGAACTATCGGGACCTCATCAAGATAAAAAGCTTTTGCAAAGCAAAGGAAACAGTCAACAAAACCAAGACAACCAACAGAATGGGAGAAGATATTTGCAAATGACATATCAGATAAAGGGCTAGTTTCCAAAATCTATAAAGAACTCATCAAACTCAACACCCAAAGAACAAATGATCCAATCAAGAAATGGGCAGAAGACATGAACAGACATGTTTCCAAAGAAGACATCCAAATGGCCAACAGACACATGAAAAAGTGCTCAATATCGCTCGACATCAGGGAAATCCAAATCAAAACCTCAATGAGATATCACCTCACACCAGTCAGAATGGCTAAAATTAACAAGTCAGGAAACGACAGATGTTGGCGGGGATGCGGAGAAAGGGGAACCCTCCTACACTGTTGGTGGGAATGCAAGCTGGTGCAGCCACTCTGGAAAACAGTATGGAGGTTCCTCGAAAAGTTGAAAATTGAGCTACCATATGATCCAGCTATTGCACTACTGTGTATTTACCCCAAAGATACAAAAGTAGGGATCCGAAAGGGTACGTGCACTCAGATGTTTATAGCAGCAATGTCCACAATAGCCAAACTGTGGAATGAGCCAAGATGTCCATCGACAGATGAATGGATAAAGAAGATCTGGTATATATATATACAATGGAATATTATGCAGCCATCAAAAGGAATGAGATCTTGCCATTTGCAACAACGTGGATGGAACTGCTTGGTATTATGCTGAGCGAAATAAGTGAATCAGAGAAAGACATGTATCATATGACCTCACTGATATGAGGAATTCTTAATCTCAGGAAACAAACTGAGGGTTGCTGGAGTGGGGGGTGGGGTGGGAGGGATGGAGTGACTGGGTGATGGACACTGGGGAGGGTATATGCTCTGGTAAGCACTGTGAATTGTGCAAGACTGTTGAATCTCAGATCTGTACCTCTGAAACAAATAATGTAATATATGTTAAGAAAAAAAAAAAGAAGGTAGCAGGAGGGGAAGAATGAAGGGGGGGAAATCGGAGGGGTAGACGAACCATGAGAGACGATGGACTCTGAAAAGCAAACTCAGGGTTCTAGAGGGGAGGGGGGTGGGAGGATGGGTTAGCCTGGTGATGGGTATTGAGGAGGGCATGTTCTGCATGGAGCACTGGGTGTTATGCACAAACAATGAATGATGGAACACTACATCTAAAACTAATTATGTAATGTATGGGGATTAACATAACAATAAAAACATTAAAAAATAATAAATTAAACAAAAGGAAAAAAAGTACAAAGCAAGCATGGAGATGGTTGTGGTTGTTTCTGGAGATGAGGGAGAGGGAAGAAATGAGACGGTGGGCTTTAACTATATCATTAGCATTTTATTCCTTTCTGATGCAAATACGGCAAAATGTTAACATCTGTTTCCCTTGGCAGTGGATTTATGGGTCTCTGACATTATTTTCTGTTAAGTTTGAAATGTTTCATAATTAGGGCACCTGGGTGGCTCAGTCGTTAAGCGTCTGCCTTCAGCTCAGGTCATGATCCCGGGGTCCTGGGATCAAGTCCTGCATCGGGCTCTCTGCTTGGCGGGAAGCCTGCTTCTCCCTCTCCCACTCCCCCTGCTTGTGTTCCCTCTCTCGCTGTCTCTCTCTCTGTTGAAAAATAAATAAAATCTTTAAAAAAATAAAATAAATAAATAAAAGGCACCCGAATCAGCAAAAAAGAAGTCAAACCCTCACTCTTTGCAGATGATATGATACTTTATGTGGAAAACCCAAAAGACTCCACCCCAAAACTGATAGAACTCATACAGGTATTCAGTAAAGTGACAGGATATAAAATCAATGCACAGAAATCAGTTGCATTTCTATACACCAACAAGAAGACAGAAAAAAGAGAAATTAAGGAGTTGATCCCATTTACAGTTGCATCCAAAACCGTAAGATACCTAGGAATAAATCTTACCAAAGAGGCAAATAATCTGTACTCAGAAAACTATAGAATACTCATGAAAGAAACAGAGGAAGACACAAAAAAATGGAAAAATGTTCCATGCTCATGGATTGGAAGAACAAATATTGTGAAGATGTCAATGCCACCTAGAGCAGTCTACACATTTAACGCAGTCCGTATCAAAATACCATCCACTTTTTTCAAAGAAATGGAACAAATAATCCTAAAATTTGTATGGAACCAGAAAAGACCCCAAATAGCCAGAGGAATGTTGAAAAAGAAAAGCAAAGCTGGTAGCATCACAATTCCGGACTTCCAGCTCTATTACAAAGCTGTCATCATCAAAACAGTATGGTACTGGCACAAAATCAGACACATAGATCAATGGAACATAATAGAGGACCCAGAAATGGACCTTCAAGTCTATGGTCAACTAATCTTCAACAAAGCAGAAAAGAATGTCCAATGGAAAAAAGACAGTCTCTTCAACAAATGGGTTTTTGGAAAATTGGACAGCCACATGCAGAAGATGACATTGGACCATTTCCTTACACCACACACAAGAATAAACTCAAAATGGTTGAAAGACCTACATGTGAGACAGGAGTCCCTCAAAATCCTTGAGAACACAGGCAGCAACGTGTTTGACCTCAGCTGCAGCAACTTCTTCCTAGAAACATCACCAAAGGCAAGGGAAGCAAGGGCAAAAATGAACTTTTGGGACTCCATCAAGATAAAACGCTTTTGCACAGCAAAGGAAACAGTCAACAAAACCAAAAGACAACTGACAGAATGGGAGAAGATATTTGCAAATGACATATCAGATAAATGGCTAGTATCCAAAATCTATAAAGAACTTATCAAACTCAACACCCAAGAACAAATGATCCAATCAAGAAATGGGCAGAAGACATGAACAGATATTTCTGCAAAGAAGACATCCAAATGGCCAACAGACACATGAAAAAGTGCTCAACATCGCTTGGCATCAGGAAAATCCACATCAAAACCTCAATGAGATACCACTTCACACCAGTCAGAATGGCTAAAATTAATAAGTCAGGAAATGACAGATGTTGGCGGGGATGCGGAGAAAGGGGAACCCTCCTACACTGTTGGTGGGAATGCAAGCTGGTGCAGCCACTCTGGAAAACAGTATGGAGATTCCTTAAAAAGTTGAAAATAGGGCTGCCCTATGACCCAGCAATTGCACTACTGGGTATTTACCCCAAAGATACAAATGTAGGGATCCGAAGGGTTACGTGCACCCCGATGTTTATAGCAGCAATGTCCACCATAGCCAAACTGTGGAAAGAGCCAAGATGTCCATGAACAGATGGATGGATAAAGAAGATGTGGTATATATACATAATGGAATATTATGCAGCCATCAAAAAAAAAGAAATCTTGCCATTTGCAACAACGTGGATGGAACTAGAGGGTATTATGCTAAGCGAAATAAGTGAATCAGAGAAAGACATGTATCATGATCTCACTGATATGAGGAGTTCTTAATCTCAGGAAACAAACTGAAGGTTGCCTGAGTGGTGGGGGGTGGGAGGGATGGGATAGCTGGGTGATAGACATCGGGGAGTGTATGTGCTATGGTGAGCGCTATGAATTGTGTAAGACTGATGAATCACAGTCTTGTACCTCTGAAACAAATAATACATTATATATAAAAAAAAAACGATAGTAGGAAGGGAAAAATGAAGGGGGGGACATCAGAGGGGGAGACGAACCATGAGAGACTATGGACTCTGAGAAACAAACTGAGGATTCTAGAAAGGAGGGGGGTGGGGGGATGGGTTAGCCTGGTGATGGGTATTAAAGAGGGCACGTATTGAATGGAGCACTGGGTGTTATACGCAAACAATGAATCATAGAACACTACATCAAATACTAATGATGTAATTTATGGTGATTAACATAACATAATAAAATAAAATTTAAAAAAATAAAAAATAAAGTCTCTCCTTCATGCTCCTTAAGTGTGTATATATGGGTGCTGATGGAGATTGGTGGAAGGAGAGATTAGATTGCTAATTCAGTGTTCCTGACATTTGATTAACAAATTTATGTTCACATTCACTCAATCTGTCAGTTTCATGAAACTACAGATTTTACACTGATCCTATTTAAATTTTTTATAATTATTAATCTAAAGAAGATAACAATTTTAGTCTATATGCATGTAAATTCTTCACTTTGCTCATATATGCCTTTATTCAGGTGTGTTACCTACCTGCTAATTCAGTCCCAAGTGCACATTAATTAAGCCATTCATTTATTCAACAAAAATTAATTGAATATTAATTATGTGCTTGGCCTTAGGGATCCAAATTCATAGACAATGCCTTCAAAGAGTTTGTGTCTAGTAGAATAATCAAAGAAGTAAACAAACAAATGAAACCTAAAAATGCCTCAATACATGGAAATCTAGTATGTTATGAAAATATGGTGGTAAGACAAAATAAAGCTTTGCCCAGGAGTATTAGAAAGGTTTTCTGTAACAGGGAACAATTGAGTTGAGTTTTGCAGAGTGAACAAGAGATGATCATATGAAGACATGAGGAAGTGTTTTAGGCAGAAGGGAGAGCAGTATCAAAGAAGATATGCCTACATGGTCTACTTAACATAAAATGTATATTGTAACTGGATCAGAGGCTGTGTGTAATTGGTTAGTTAATCTGGGGCTAATAGGAAGGATGAGTAAAATTATGGACTTGCTGAACTACAATAAGGAATTTGGACTTAATACATTGTGATAAAATTTCACAGATGTATACTTTAATTCTGAGGTTTAATTCCTATTCTCTGTAAAACCAGGAGTTATTGCTCCGGAACACTGACAATTTCCTGTCACCAAAAAGCAACAAATAACTATTTCCCATACCATTGTGTGCTATTTCATTTTTTACAATGAAAAATGCCCTAGCCCCTCCCCCAGCTAATCCTCTTATTGGACTCTGATTTACATTCCTTCATAATTCCTCAGCCATTTGTTTCCCTAATTTTTCCTTGCTTCTATATCTCTATCCCTTTCCTACTACTGGGTCATTCCCATCTCATCAAATTCACTTATTAAGATAAGCAAACAAACAAGTAAATAAATGTTAGAAAGCAATCACCCTTGACAAAGAGGTCTGGGAAAGAAATGTGGACGGACTTACTGGAATGTGTGCATGTGAATATATTTATGTGACCCTTTTTTCTGCTTGATGGCATGACAAAGACATAAAAATTTCTTAACAAACCTCAAAAGGCAGAAATTGTATGAACCATATAATAAAACTGTAGAAAAAGGAAAAATTAATGTCTATCTAAGATAATTAATAAAACCTCATCGGAGCTGAACTGAGCCAAAAATCTGATCTTTCTCAGAACACTTGAAAATGTTCAGCATTTTGTATCAAACCATAGGGTGGTGCCTAAACTGCACTAGGAATAAAATTCAAAGGTGTAATTATTAAATAAGAAAAAGTACACTTGGAACTCACTGCTTGAAAATTAAGAAAAGCAGGAGAGGTAAATTAACTAAAGATTAAGTAGTATGCTAATGAATTCAAAAACAACTATAAAAAAAGGTAAAATTGCTTTAAAGTGCAAATGTTTTCAAGAAAGGTAAGGGATAAAAAAAAAATTGCCTCAATTCTCTTAAGAGTCCCTGGCTGGGTCTGAACGTTAAACTGACAAAGATTAACTGGAGAAAAGTATACAAGTTTTATTGAATTTTTACATGTACATGGGAAGCTCAACAAGAGAATGAAGACCCAAAGAAGATTGCAGAACAGGAAGCTTTTATACCTTTTAGACAAAGAAAAAATAATATTATGAGGAACTGACAAGACAAAGGGGTTGGGACTAGTGTTAGTAAGTGGTGAAGAATTAACTGCTTTGAGAACATAAGAGTTAGTTTAATAAACTTTGTTTGTATAGGTTTGTCATCCCCAAATTCCCCATCTCTGATGATAAGAATGTCTTCCTCATGGGACAAGGAGGGCACCTTTCCCAGGGGAATTTTATGACCTGTTTAAGGGAAGAACTATGAGGTAGGTGAGGTCAGAGTGATCTCTCTGCTTCTGCTGTTTTCTCAAACTCCTTCAGCTTAAGATATTAAATATATTAAGGTGCCATCTTTTGGGGTAGCATTTCCTAAACCCCATCAGAAACATTTGGTCAAAATAAATGGGAGAGTGTCTGTATCTGTTCTATATGAATTAACCCACCAAAAACAAAGACAACAAAAAACAAAGTGTTATTCGGAATTTGAAAGGACACAAAGTCAAAATATAGGAAAGATATAATAGGAGACAATGTTAGGTGCAAATCTCTGTTAATATATATGAAATAAAATTCCCTTCTATGCTTCTGGGATGATAAAGATTACTAAACCGGTGAAGAAGCAGTGTAAATTTAAATAAACCGACACCCCTGAAATGTCTGCATTTTTCAAAAAACTATATCCAAATTCAGCAGTGGTCTCAGATGGTTTTTAAAGAGACTAGTTCTAAACATTCTCTTTGTAATTTTCCTAAACTTTCAGTTGTGATAAAAAAAAAAAATGCAAAGCTGGTTTGAGCTCAAGTGTGAAGAAATTTTTCAGAGCAGATGGTTTTCCTCCCTTAGGAAATGGAACCAAAATCCAAGAATGGAATTGTAAGTATTCAATATGTTCCACAGACTCGGAGAACTTTATGATAGCCAAAAGGCTCAGCTCAGAAGAACATTTTAATATCAGACTCATCTCCCTTATTAAGATTAAGAGTTTGAGTTAATAGTGGTTAAATACCTCCATTTCTGTCATGGGTTCAGAGAAAAGAAGTAAAAGTGAGGAAATACCATTGTCAAATTTTTGAAATTTAATAATTATAACAAGTTAAGATCCTTGATACTCCTATAACATTTTTAGCTTTGACTGAGAGAAAAATTCAATCAAAATAGAGGAAACAAAGAGAAACATAATTTGCCCAATTAAAAAAAAATGTAAAAAGAGTAAGCCTTATAATGATTTTCTTATAATGAAATTTATGATGGTAATTATTGATATATTTGCATATATACAGTACATAAGTTTGCCCTTTTAGCAATTTTTAAGTGTACTGTATAGTATTGTTAACTATATGCTCATTGTTGTATAACAGATCTCTAAAACTCTTTTATCTTGGATGAGTAAAACTATATATACTCTGTGAACAACGATGCCTTTTTCTCCCTCCACCCAATCCCTGGCAACTACCATTCTATTTTCTATTTCTATGAGCTTGATTACTTTATTCACCTCATGTAAGTGGAATCATGAAATGTTGGTGTTTTTGTGATTTGCTTATTTCTCTTAGCATAATGTCTTCAAGTTTTTTCCATGTTGTAGTGTTTGCCAGGACTTCCTTCTTTTTTAAAGCTGACTAATATTCCATTGTATGTATACATGTATGTACCACATTTTCTTTTTTCTAACTAAAGGATAAGTAATACACGGTATTATATTAGTTTCAGGTGTACAATATAATGATTAAACAATTCAATACATTACTCAGTGCTCACTATGATCTATAAAACCACCATCTGTCACCAAATAATGTTATTACCATTTTATTGATTATATTCCCTATGCTGTACTTTTCTCTACAATTTCTTTAGCCCTTCATCTGTCAGTGGACATTTAGCTTGCTTCCATTTCTTGGATTTTGTGGATAATGCTGTGATGAACATAGGTGTGCACATAGCTCTTTGAAAAGGACCCTGTTTTCTATTCTTTTGGCTATATACCCAAAAGTGGAATTACTGGATCATACATTAGTCCTATTTTTTCATTTTATGAGGAAAAACACTATTTCTTTACTTTCTAGTGCAGTTTCCATACTGTTTTCCATAATGGCTACACCATTTTAAATCTCACCAAAAGTTCCAATTTGTCTTCATTCTTGCCACATTTATTATTTTTAAAATTAAAAAAAATATATAGTAGCTATTTTAATGGATGTGAGGTGGTATCTCCTAGTGGTTTCAATTTACATTTCTGTGATGATATGAAAAGATGCTCAACATCTTTGTTGGAAAATTTGTATGTCTTTTCTTTCTTTTTTTTTTTGAAATACCTATTCTCTTTCCATGCCCAGCGTGCAGCCCAACTTGGGACTTGAACTCACAACCCTGAGATCAAGACCTGAGCGGAGATCAAGAGTCAGATGCTTAATCAACTGAGTCACTCAGGCGCCCCTAGAAATACCTCTTCATTCTTAATTGCATTATTTATTTTTTTTTATATTGAGCTGCAAGAGCTCCTTATATAGTGTGGGTATTAACCCCTTATTCAGTATATGGTTTGCAAATATTTTCTCTCATTCCACAGGTTGCCTTTTACTCTGTTAATTTGTTTTCTTTGCTGCACACAAGTGTTTAAGGTGGACATAGATCCATTTGTCTATTTTTGCTCTTGTTGCCTGTGCTTTTGGTGTCATATCCAAGAAATTATTGCCCATTCTGATATTATGAAGGTATCCCCCAAGTATTCTTTTGGGACTTTTATAGTTTCAGGACTTATAATTAGGTCTTTAATGAATTTTGATTTAATTTTTATAAAGATAAGGATTCATCTTCATTCTTGTCCATGTGGATATCAAGTTTTCCAAACACTATTTATTGAAAATACATCTATTCCCCATTTCATGGTCTTGACACCCTTGTAGATCATTTGACCATATACATGAGGGTTTATTTTGTGCTTTTCATTCTGTTTCATTAGCTGATGGTATCTGTCTTTATGCCACTACCATACTGTTTACTTACTATAGTTATAGAATGTGTTTCAAACTCAAGAAGTGTGAGGCCTACAGCTTTGTTCTTCTTTCATAGGATTGTTTTGGCTATTTGAGGTCGATTTTGAGTTCACTCTAGTTGTCTTTTGAGCTTCTTGAATTCAGATATCCATTTTCTTCCTCAGATTTGCGGTGTTTGGGGCCATTATTTCTTCAAACAAGCTATCTGTCCTTTTCCTTTTCTCTTCTCTCTTGGGACTCTCATAATGCATATATTGGTCCAATTTATGGTACCACCTTAGTCCCATAGGCTTTCTTTGCTTTTCTTCATTATTTTATTTTTACTCTTCTGGTTCAGTAATTTTAGATGCCCTATCTTTGAGTTCTGATTCTTTCTTCTACTTGATTATGTCTGCTCTTGAACTTCTCTAGTGAGGTTTTCAATTCAGTTGTTGCATTCTTTAGCTCCAGAATTTCTGGATTTCTCCTTTTTTATGGTTTCTATCTCTGTTGATATTCTCATTTTGTTTGTCCATTGTTTTCTTGATTTTGTTTAGTTGTCTATGTTCTCTTGTAGATTATTGAGCTTCTTTAAGACAATTATTTTGAATTTTTTGTTAGGTAATTCACAGATCTCTGTTTTGGAGAGTTGATTTTTGAAGATTTATTTTATTCTTTTGATTGACTATCCTGGTGTCCCTTTTTCTTTATATGCCTTTCAAATTTTTGCTAAGTTTTATGTATTTGAAAAAGTAGCCACCATTCCAGTCCTTATAGGCTGACTTTGTACTTGGCAATAATTTCACCGGTCAGCCTACCTACTGATTCTGGGGTCTCTGAAACATCTTTTGGGGGATGAAAATTTTCTGGGTTTGTGTGTTTAATTTCCCAAATAAAGAGGTTTGCTGATTTCTTTTTCAGGAGTTCATAATCTCTTGCTCCCTCTGGTGTCTGTCTTTAGTACAGCAGGTTTTGTAGTGCTGCGGCCAAGCTTTTTTGCCTTTTTTTTTTTTCCCTCAGTGGCCCAGGTGTTCTGTTAGCACCCTAAGTCAGGTGAGACAAAAATCAGTTCCTTGGGCAGCCCTGTGAAAAACCAGAATCTCAAATGCATACTCTACTCTTCTCACTCCCTCTCAAGGGAGAAGCCGTGAGCATTGGCTTTTCTCCAATGGTACTGAGCTGTGTCAGCCTGGGGATGGAGTGATCAAGGGTAAAGTGAAATGGCTCTTCCTACTTGTTTCAATGTGCCTGTTCTTGGCTTTGCACACAACTATTATACTGTGACTTCTTACATGGCTTCTGCAATTCTCATCAAGATTTTTTTATCCATATAGGCATACCTCATTATGTGTTTTGCTTTATTGTACTTTGCCAATATTGTGATTTTTACAAATTGAAGGTTTGTGGCAACCCTGCATTGAGCAAGTATTTTGGTGCCATTTTTCCAATAGCATTTGCTTATTTCATGGCTTTGTCACATTGTGGTAATTCTTGCAATATTGCAAACTTTTTCATCATTATTATATTTGTTAAGGTGGTCTGTGTGATCAGCGATCTTTGATGTGACTATTGTAATTGTTTTGGGGTGCCATGAACCATGTCCATATAAGACAGCCAACTTAACAGATAAATGCATGTGTTCTGACTTCAAATATGGTGGAAATAGTAAGAGAACTAGAATTACAAGTGGAGCCTCAAGATGTGACTGAATTGTTGCAATCTCATGACAAAGCTTTAACGGATGAGGAGATGCTTCTTCTGGATGAGCAAAGAAAGTGATTTCTTGAGATGGAATCTTCCTCTGGTGAAGTTGCTGTGAAGATTGTTGAAATGACAACAAAGGATTTAGGATAGTACATAAACTTAGTTGATAAAGCAATGGCAGGGTTTTGAGAGGACTGACTCCAATTTTGAAAGAAGTTCGACTGTGGATAAAATGCTATCAAACAGCATCACATGCTACAGAGAAGTCATTCATGAAAGGAATACTCAACCAATGTGGTAAGCTTCACTGTTGTCTTATTTTAACAAATGGCCACAGCCAGCCCAACCTTCAGCAACCATCCCTCTGATTAGTCAGCATTCATCAACATCAAGGCAAGACTCTCCACCAGCAAAAAGAAATTGATTTGCTGAAAGCTCAGTGATGGTTAACATTTTTAGCAAGAAATTATTTTTTAATGAAGGTATGTACATAGTTTTTTTAGACATAACACTATTGCACACCTAATAAGCTATAGTATATGTAAACATGACTTTTATATGCACTGGGAAACACAATAAATTTATTTGACTTGCTTTATTACGGTATTTGCTTTATGTGGTGGTCTGCAACTGAACCCACAGTTTCTCTGAGGTATGCCTGTATATTGTTAGTTGGTGTCTCTGTGGGGTAATGAGGCCTGAGACTTCCTATTCTACCACATTTCTGATTCACACATACTTCTTTAGCAACATTTGTACTGATACAGAAAAATTAGTTACTGTTTTAGTGTTTAATTTAGGAAAAATAAATATCTATACATATGGAAAAAAAACAGAAATGAGTTAATCCTAAATTTGAACATTTTCACTCTGTAAACGTGGTTCTGCCAAGATACCACAGTTGTGCTTCAGCTTAGCCAAGCAGAGGTAATTATCAGTGGAGTTTATTCCTCCCAAAGTTCCTGCACATCTCCTTTTTAGTTTAGAAAATGTTAATGTTAGAATAACCAAAAGATAAAAATTTTGGTTTTGTCCTTAGAAAATGATGACAAAGACTTGTGAGATTAATTGGACATAGTTTTAGAACTCCAAGAAATTTGGGAATCCATGTTTAGCACTAAAATTGCCTTCTCGGATTTGTGATATGACCATTCAGTTGAATTTTTAGAGTTTCATATTTGTTATTTTGATTAAAATACATACTAATCATACACCTGGATGCAAAGATACTTTTAGATGATAATTCTTCAATCAAATCTACAAGGTATGATATTTTCTCACACACAAAAGATTCTTTTTAGTAACACAAGTAGAGCTGACTATAAAGCTGATTCTTTTTTATAATTAATGTATCAGGACTCATATATTAGAGTCTATTAAAAAATAGTCATAAAAAAAACTGGACACCTATTGCTACAGTGGGAAGAGCTGGAGTTTGAGAGTCACATTGGCCTAGTTTAGTTCCTGGATATGTCCTTTTCTCACTGTGGAACTTTAGTGAGCCAATGTAATTCTTTTTAGCCTCAGTTTCTACATATGCCAAAAGAAACAATGTTTACATCACATTATTATGAAAAGTAAAATCAGATAAAATGGCCTTTGTAAAATTGGTAGTAGAATGCTCTAAATTTAATAAATTTTAGCTATTATAATGACAAAAATAGTTCCTTGAACTCATCATTCAAAACTAATTTCTTCCATGGAATGTTCTTCAGAGCCTATGGAATGTGGCATAGAATAATGATAAAGATTCACTAAGGTACACAAACTAGAATGGAGACTTCTTAAAAAAAGAAATGCAAACATTTTCTGAGTATTGTTTAAAACAGTTTTTTCACTTTTTTTTAAATTTATGAATATGCTATTAAGAGCATACTGCTCTATATTACTCTTGGGGTCATTAGCCATCAGGGGAATTCAAATCAAAACCACAATGAGATACCACCGTACACCGGTTAGAATGGCAAAAATTAACAAGGCAGGAAACAAATGTTGGAGAGGTTGTGGAGAAAGGCGAACTCTTTTATACTGTTGGTGAGAGTGCAAGCTGGTACAGCCACTCTAGAAATCAGTGTGGAGGTTCCTCAAAAAGTTAAAAATAGAGCTACCCTATGACCCAGCAATTGCACTACTGGGTATTTACCCCAAAGATACAGATGTAGTGAAAAGAAGGGGCACATGCACCCCAGTGTTTATAGCAGCAATGTCCACAATAGCTAAATTGTGGAAGGTGCCAAGATGCCTTTCAACAGATGAATGGATAAAGAAGATGTGGTTCATATATACAATGGAATATTACTCAGCCATCAGAAAGGATGAATACCCACCATTTGCATCAACTATGGATGGAACTGGAGGGGATTATGCTAAGTGAAATAAGTCAAGCAGAGAAAGACAATTATCATATGGTTTCGCTCAGATGTGGAACATAAGGAATAGCATGGAGGACATTAGGGGAAGGAAGGGAAAACTGAAGGGGGAGAAATCAGAGGGGGAGACGAACCATGAGAGACTATGGACTCCGGGAAACCAACTGAGGGTTTTAGAGGGGAGGGGGGTGGGGGGATGGGTTAGCCCAGTGATGGGTATTAAGGAGGGCACATGTTGTAATGAGCACTGGGTGTTAAACGCAAACAATGAATCATGGAACACTAAATCAAAAACTAATGATGTACTGTATGGTGACTAACGTAACATAATAAAAAAAAAAAAGAGCATACTGCTATTTGAAATTAGCAAAAATTTATAAAGAAACCCTTTCATTTCCAAGCATCATATTATCTTAGTTATTTAGAGAATTCTTTTTTATATTGGATTTCTCCAGAACCTTCATGGCTAGTAGAAATATTTTTTTGGTATCCTTGAATTCTCCTTATTTTTAATTGTATACTGTTATACTAAAATGGATATTAATAAAAACATAGTTTAATTTATAAGTTTATCATCTATATTAATAATTACCATGAGGAACTTTTGGTATCAGTGTTTGTACTTATATTTTAAATTTTGTTGGTACAGAGAAGTATTACTTCATGACAGACTAATAAAAACACACAGAAGCTGCCTTTTGTAGAACAATCCACTCAAGCTAATTGAAGGATAAATAATACCCTGGAAGACTATAAAGACTCTAAACACTATGACGATTTAACTATAGATCAAACAGAAGAAAATGGTGGGAGAATTGAACCATAACCTGGTGGCCAGTAAGTGTACTGGAATTCCAAATGCAATAGAACATGAATGTCAGCTGCCAAAACTCTGTGTGTGTTCCTGTATTTATTCATAAAATATTACTGAGCTCCCATTAGGGAGCAGTTGCATTTCAGCAAAATAATAATGTGGGTTTTATTGAATTATTCTTAGTAATTTGAATTTAAGGGTTGATAGTTTATTTGCATAGTTTATTAGTTGTATTAGAGTTTTACAGATTATAAAGAGAAGGAGTTTACATTTATATATTTAAGCAACATTAAAATAAAAATGATTCAGGGCAATAATTTTCTTACTCCTCCTTAAAAATGTACTGAACATATGCAAGTCTGAGAAACACGGATGGCATACATGATGCTACCAAGGTTTTGATTCAGTTTCTGATGAGCTCACAGGCTTTTCACTTCCAAAGACACAGACTATACCACAAATCTTTCTAGGGGTATAACATGAGAAAGAAGCTATTGAGAGGAGGAGGTTGTTGACTCATGATATATATGTCTTGAAGCGATAAACACTATTGGAAGGCAGATATTATCACTTTACTCATGTAGAAATAGAGGCTGATATTCATTTACGATGGGCATTACATAGACAATACGCAGATGGGGAATGAAAAACATGGTTTATCTGATTCCAAAGTCTCTCTAATAATAAATACTGAAAACTGAAAATAAATAGCCAAATATTCCCCATCATAAGTGAAGTTTCTTACTCAAGATTTCTATTTGGTGAACAAAATAATTTTTCTCCCGGGGAGAAAAATAGGCTAACATGCGTTAACATTGAGATACAACATTAGTATCAAAGGAGAATTTTTAAATTCCATAAGGAATGATGTGGAAAATGTCAGTTCATACTGTCAATCTAGGAAAACGTATTTACCAGTAAATTTTTACTTGTACATTGAAATCATGGACTCTACTTGGGCTAGAAAGCATATGAATCCATCTTCTAGCTTTATGATCCCATCATGTTCTTGAGGCAACAATCTAAGGAAACACACACTTTCAATATTTAGAATGCATTCTGCTTTCTACTGCAGTAAAATTTCCTATGTACCAAGCTAGCCAGTTTCTGAACAAGACATAAGATTTGCTTCACTCTCTGGCTCCCATTTCCCTTCCTGGTGTTGTTTCCTAACACTTCCCCTGGGTACCATATGGACTGCCCATGCCCTTCTTGTTATTATTCCCTCCAGACAGCAGGCACTTTCATGTTGCCACTTCACTGCATGTGCTGTTTCTTTTGCCAGGACTCTATTCTCCACTCACTTTATTATTAATGAATTCTTACTCTTTCTTTGAGACTCTACTCAATTTTAAATTCTTCTGGAAACTGAGTAGACTAATCCCACTCTTTATGTATTCATGAGAATAGCTCACAACTTTTGCCTCACGCCTCAAATCACATCCAGCATTATGTTCTATTAGCAGTTACTGCAATGTGACTTTTAAAATCGTAATTTCTATTCTAACTGTTTGTCTATGGCAAGAAACATGTCTTTCTCTCCTTTATGTCGTTAGCACCCAGTCAGATCATCACACAATAGGTCCTAAAGAAGTCAGTACGAATGGGTTGATGTGGTTTGTGTGAAGTAACTATAATCAAGTCCTCAATACAGAAGAGGAATCACAATTTTCTCTTCTTCAAGAGAAGAAACAAAGTTTTATTCAAAATATCAATTAGGGGACACGTGGGTGGCTCAGTTGGTTAAACGTCCAACTCTAGGTTTCGGTTCAGGTCTTGATCTCAAGATCCTGGGATGGAGCCCTGCATCCAGCTCCAAGCTCAACAGGGAGTCTGCTTCAGATTCTCTCTCCCTCTTCCTCCCCCTCTGCTCCTCCCTCCTCATGCATGCATGTTCTCTCTCACTCTCTAAAATAAATAAATAAATAAATAAATAAATAAAATCTTTTTAAAAATGTATCAATTCATAGATGGAGCACTTGCCAAAGAAATGGAATTATATCTTAAAATGAGGAAAGCAAAAGTTAATATGCAAAACAAGGAGTTTTAATTTGAATTAAATTTAATTTGAATTTTGTCAGTGTTATGCTAAATAATTGATATGGATGTTTATATTTGATCCATTTGCTTTTAAACTATGTTGTTTTTATTATAAAACTGACAGTGTATATTTTAGAAAACATCTAGAAATCAGACAATTATTAAGAGTACAAAAAATAACATACTACATAAACTAATGTTAACTTTGGGGTGAATTTCTTTTCACGTGCACAGAAATGTCAGGATATCATTTTAAAAAAATACATTATTTAAATATTTATTAGCTACCTAATATATTCCATGCTAGGACCTGGGAGACCCAGTGGTGAGCAGTATCAGACAAAATCCTGGTCATGGTTAAATTAAATTAATTTTAGGTATTATTCAAATCTAAAAAATACATGTATAATTACAAATAACATAATTTTATAAAGGAAAGATATATAGCATCATGAAAGCATATGTCATGGGCTCATGACCCAGATGAGGTTAAGGGGAATTTTTGCTAAGGCAACAGCACATGACTTGAGATTTGAATATTGAAATTCAGTGATTTTAATGATTTGTAAAAATACTGAAACTGTAATGTCAAATAAAATAAATATCTGATTATATCACTTTCCCTGGATAAACAAAATCCCCCAATGGATTTTGATTTTATCACAACAGAAATGGGAAACCATTGGAGGGTTTTGTACATAGAATTCAACAGATACGGTCTAGGTTGATTTTTGTTAAAAATTAGCCACAAAACCTTATTTGCAAAGCAACTTACACTTCAGTCATATGAATAGGGGGGGGAAACATGCCATTATCCAAATGGATAATATGGGGAAGCGGCAGAAAGGTTCACATTTTCACTTAGTTTTGTGGCACCCAAATAATTGTCCCTCCTTCCAAAGAATGTTTAATTTACAGGCAGCCAAACACAGATATGCACTATTTTTTATTAGAGTCTCTTCAAACATAACCCCAAACATAAAAATAATTGGTAAATTTTCTGTTTATGGAAGAATTTACCACAGACTTTCCTTATGTGAAGAGTTCCTGTCATGCATTCTACATGTGGTTTATAGATGTGTATTTATATTCAATTTCTTTTTCAGAAATACATTTTCTGGAAAAAGCATACTCTTTTTACCTTGAATCTAGCAAGTCTGAAATTCAACTTAGCCTTCTCTGATTCTGATCAAATAACTAGAAGGGAAAAGAAAATGTAAAAATCTCTGTCATTTTTATTCTGTATTCCAATAGTATAGTGATGTATTATAGTGTCCTGTTTGGGTATGAAAACAAAACAAAAAAAAAAAAGGTGATTTATGAAAACAGGGAGTGATCTTGTAAAGTATAAAAATAATATTTTTATCCTTGTCTCAAGTACATTTCTGCAGTGATCATCATATGTCTCCAACCCATTACAAAGAGAGATCACTTGGTAGTTCCTGTCATTCTTATATGAGAAGGACAGAGCCGAGTTTAGGACTAGTGGACTTCAAACTGTAAATCCTAAGGAATGCTATGAAGTCTGAAATTCTCATTAGATACATTTCTGCATGTTAAGGCCACCATTTTAGCAGGAGACAGACATAGTTTTGCATCTTGTTCTTGCTACCTATGTACTGTGTGAATTCAGACACTTACTTACCTCTCTGATCTGCAAAATGAGAATAGTAACACATACCTGACAGGACCGTGGTTGGGAGAAGACAACATGTTGCAGATAAAATGCTTGGCATAACAAGGCTTGGAAGGACTGTGTCTTAGTAAGGAGACAGATTATAAATCAAAGGCTACAATGAAGTTTGGCTAAACCTACATGAGTTATGCATAGATTTGCATAGCTAATATGTACATATGTGTTAAACATCTACATACATACATATATATTCAATATATATTACAAATATACATATGTATAGTATATACATATACAATGCTAGATTGCCATAATAATGGCACTCTGAAATCACAGATTTACTTTGAAGAACTGTTGTGTCAAAAGGTATTTAGGCATTAGTGTCACAGATGCTTCAACAGATGGACAATAGTATCTGAAGAGCATGCATCATACAAAATTGTGAAATGGTGTAGAGAAATAAATCCTCATGGTCTGACAGGAAAGTACAGATGAAATGCAAGATGTTTGTCTTTCTATTTTTAAGTTTAGAAAATGTATGACTCTTTTCACTGTATATTTCCTTTTATTCCTTCATGTTCCTTCTTTCTATTCATTCAGATTCTTACTGTCATCTGGTTTCATCTGAATCCTTTACTACAGTTAAAATTATTTTCCTTTGTCTATTGGATGACTGACTGAACATCTTTTTGGCCCACTCAAATGAGCTAACCTCAGTATAGAAACCTACCTTTATGTTCCTCAATAACTGTCTGAAGCATCTGTCGATCTATGTCCACCAGTACAACTTAGAGGTGAGGACAGGTAGGAACTGTTCGCAAGTAGGATCAGTTTTCTCTTCACACACAGACGCACAGACCCTCACCCAGACACACGTGCACACTTACAAGAGTAATTTTTACTTTTGAGATGTCCTTTTTTGCTTCTCTATATTTCTCACAGTGAGCATGACTAAGATATTTTAAATAATCTTTTTGTTGGTATGGTCTAAAGTACATATTTTAGTGTGCGCACTCAACTGGGTAGGAATGTGATAAATCAGAGTAAGAAAATGTGTTGAATACAACAACAGTGAGGATGAGAAGGGTGTCTATGGATGAAGCACCATGAATGCAAGCTTATAAGTCCTTGTGCATAATGAGGATTCACATCTTTCCATTCTCTCTTGTTACTGTGAAATATGCTCATTTTAAAGTTTATAATTAAAAGACAGCAGATGGTGAAGGCAAAGATAAAAGGAATAGTCACTCAAATGACTGAGTATCCTTCTTTCAAAATTCCAGTAAAAATATGCATTCCTGCATTATTTCACAAGATGCTCTCCAGAATAAAATATGTAAAACAATTAAACACGTTTCTACTGATTCAAAAATACTTCATGCTATTTGTGTCAAATCTGAATTACCTCTGTTTTCTATCTTTTATAAGAATATTGTTTAGGATGTCATTTTTATTAGTAATTAATATTCTACCAATTGAAATTTTTACTGTTATTATGAATTTATATTTTATATATATTTTTTTCTACCTTTACATTAATCATACTTAGAAAACTATTAGTATTAATATTAATTTTAAAATTAATATTAAAATATAAGTATCTTAATACAAAAGCTTTATCATATAAACCAAAAGAGAAGAAATTTTTTGCTAGCATCTCCTGAAAGTGATTCATCAAGCAGTTCTTATATTGATTTTACCAAGAGAAATGAATCTAAACTATGTTTTCTGATTACAGCAATCGCTTGACTTCAAAATAATTTAAGAATACCAATATCTTGCCTTCTCAGTTTTTAGTATATTTATATCAACAGCAATGGATAATTATTTAGAGCAAAAAAAAAATCAATTTGAACCTCAGTATAGCATTAAAAAAGAGAGAATGTCTTTCCTCAGAATTTAATTACCAGTATACCTAAATCTTTTTTCACAATGGTGACAAAAGTCTTTTTATAATATAGTGGCAGTTGGTTCTCTCTTTCTCTCTCTTTTCTTCCTTCCTTCCTTTCTTTGTGTGTGAATTATATACTGCTCCTTAAAACTTGCAACTCCAAATATGACCCCTGAAGTGACTATAATTTCTGTGGACTCTATGACTTAAGTTAAAATTTAACATAAGAAAATATTGAGTACCTGAACAACTTGTATTTGATTATATTGATGACTTTGTTAGTGAGGAATTTTAAAATAATTTTCTTAACATTTCACATGACTATGAATTTTATCAACAGCAAAAGTTGCAAATTCAAAATAAAATACTACCAAAAAAACTCTAGTGAAATTTGGTTGCAAAATATTTCTATATAATAAAGAGAAACTAGATTTATGTCCCTCAGAATAATTATTTTATCTTGTTCCTGTAGGTAATTCAGATCAGTTTCAAAGTCTCCTGAATGTTGAATAAATGTATAGACTTGAAAAAAATTGAAATACAACACAAGGACACCCCACATGGATAGAAAAAGAGATGCCTAGATATTGGTTGAAATGATTAAAGGTAAGTACCTTGTATTCCAGGGGAGAAAATAGCAAACCTTGGAATTTTGATAAATTTCCATTCTTTTAAGTGAAAATCAAAGCAGAGCCCTTAGCTTGTATCAACAAAATAGAACCTGAAATGAATCTTCATTTAATACTGATGACAGGAGGGCGCCTGGGTGGCTCAGTCATTAAGCGTCTGCCTTCGGCTCAGGTCATGATCCCAGGGTCCTGGGATCGAGTCCCACATCGGGCTCCCTGCTTGGCAGGAAGCCTGCTTCTCCCTCTCCCACTCCCCCTGCTTGTGTTCCTGCTCTCACTGTCTCTCTCTCTGTCAAATAAATAAATAAAATCTTAAAAAAAAAAAAAATACTGATGACAGGAAAGAACAATATATTTGGCAACCACAGTTTAAAACTTGGTGAAGTGCAGTGTCTGTAAAACCTCTTACACTGCCTTGTTTGACCTTCACTGTTTAATTTGGGAATGTTATTATATATACATATACAATGCTATACAATAAAATGTATGCAGCTCTGTGTTGGGAACCATGAGACCCAGCTTTGCCACTAAAGTTAATTATTTAACTTTTTTCAGCTTAGTATTTTTAGTCAAAAGTTGGAATTACAGAACTTGAGTCATTTTTCTCAGCGATTATCAAATATAATGTAGTTAAGAGCACAGATTTAAGACCAGATTGCCTGGATTCAAATCTAAGCTTTGTTACTTACGAGCTATATGACATGGAAGAGTAATCTAACATCTCTGTGTGCTATTCCTCATCTGTAAATGAATTGTTATAAGAACAAAATGGTCTAATATTTGCAGAGTACTTAGGATAATGTGTGACACATAATAAGCATGCTATAAATGTTTGGCATAAAATAATAATCACATTATATTTATATTATATACTATGTAATATATAATATAACATCATATTATATAATTATATAGTATATTTAATATGATATAATTATATAATCTAATATGATAAATTTATATAAATTATAAATATTTTATAAATTATATTTATAATTATATAATATTGGTCATACAATATTATATAATATTACATAACACAATTATTGATATAATTTAAATAATTAATATAGTGTACATGTATAATATTTATGTCATTATTATATAATTATTATAATAAAATTATTATTATGTAATAATAATTTGGCTTGCAATTTAGAAGTTCTGATTTAGAACTTTTCCCTGAGAGACAGACCACTTTTATAAGGAAAACAAGACTAGATTTCTGAGGCTTCAAGTCCAAGACCACACTTAGGACTGTGATACATTCTCCAAAATAATGAATGCCAACATAGGAACATACGTGGTGTAGAGCTAACTAAGCCATTATGGTGATACCTGACTTGCCTTCTGGAATTGAAACTTCAGTCATTGGTACACATTAGAGATGTGGAAAGCACAAAGGTAAGAGCCACACTTTGAAAGAGCTGGGGTGAAAAGCTGAGATTCAATAATAGCACTCTGACTCTACAGCCTGAGTCATGTCTGTCTAGCCTTTTTAACAATTTATTATAGATTATGAACTTCAAACATATGTAATAAAAGACATTATAATGCACTGAACCCCCATATGTCTATCATTCAGCCTCAAAAGCTGTCAGTTCATATTCAACTTTGTTTCATTTTCATCCTCATCTACTTCCCCTTGTCTTAGAATATTTTCAAGCAAATTCCTACATTTTATTTTATCCATTGATATGAGGATTAAAAAAACACATACTTAAGGGGCGCCTGGGTGGCTCAGTTGGTTAAGCGACTGCCTTCGGCTCAGGTCATGATCCTGGAGTCCCGGGATCGAGTCCCGCATCGGGCTCCCTGCTCGGCAGGGAGTCTGCTTCTCCCTCTGACCCTCCTCCCTCTCATGCTCTCTGTCTCTCATTCTCTCTCTCTCAAATAAATAAATAAAATCTTTAAAAAAAAAAAAACACATACTTAAAACAACTATATAAGTAACAAGAATTTATTAATAAAATCCATTTTCCAGTTTGTGTTTAAATTCCCAGGTGTCTTATAAATGTCATAATGACAGATTTTAATTTTCTCTATTTGAAACTACTGATAAGACTTTTAAAATCTTTTTTAAGTTAGAGTTTCCTACACCCTCTCTTTTTCCTCCAATGTATAGTTTCCCATAGACTGGATTTTGGTACAGCGTAGTTGAATATGTTACTCTCTCCTCTGATTTCCTAAAAACTGATAATTAGATCCAAATTAGTGTTTTGTTTTATTTTTTCAGAACTTCTTGGGTAGTCGATTTTTAAAAGGCTTTTCTTCCATCAGGAAGTAGTAATGTCTGAATCTCTCTCTCTCATCTCTCTATGTTATTTATGATAGTGTCTAGATTATTCAAAAAGAGTGTGAAAAGGTAATATATCCATTATATTATTTCTTCTTCACTTTTTCTTGAAATAATTCTTTAATGATAAACTTCCCTTCATCTACTATTTGGCTATTCAGGGATTCAATTTCTGTAGAAAAGATAGGATAAATGTTTGATTTTTTCTTTAGTTTTCAAATAAGAAGTTGGTTCCCAAGTCACTTCCAATAAAGACAAATTAGTTTTATTATTTCTGTTTCAACATGAATTAATACAGTTAAGCATTTCTGGTATGTTTTTAACACATTTTAATATTATATTTTAAATATTTTCAACATTATATAATAAAACTGTGTAAACCTAAAGTTGAAAAACTGTATAATATACAGCCATGTAACTATCAACTAATTTCACAATTAACTTCTTACTATATCATGTCATATATTCATATATCATATATTATTACATATCCATCTACCCATATTTCTATACCATCAGTCAAGCCTGAGTTTTTACTCTATTATACAACTTTATATTTATCATTAAAAATATTTTATGAGGGAGCACCTGGGTGGCTGTCATTAAGCATCTGCCTTCTGCTCAGGTCATGATCCCAGGGTCCTGGGATCGAGCCCTGCGTCGGGCTCCCTGCTCACGGGAAGCCCGCTTCTCCCTCTCCCACTGCCGCCTGCTTGTGTTTCCTCTCTCGCTGTGTCTCTGTCAAATAAATAAATAAAATATTTAAGAAAATATTTTATGAGATACACAGGATTCTTTGTATCCTTAGCCTCATAAATATGGCATTCAAGTTGGTCCCTAAATAGTTACGTAAGATGAATGGATGGATGGATGGATGGATGGATAGAAGGATGGATGAATGGATGGTTGGTTGTTTGGATGGGTGGATGAATGGATGTCTGAAAGATACAAAGACAGAATGCAACTGAGAGGGTTGGAATTAAAGCAAATCTCTTCTGTCTCTTCTTACCCATTTCCTTTCATCTTATGAATTTCTTATCTTGCCAGTTTGTTGCAATTCTAAAATGGAAAAAAAGCCAAACAAACAAACTGTATTTTTCAGTAGTTCAAAATGCTATACATAGACAAATTATGATAATACAACATCATTATGTTCATGATTATCATTGATAAAATTGAGCAATTAACTCATTTAATCCTCACAAATATTCCCCAAGTTGTACAGGAGGAAATCAAAGCACAAAGACATTAAGTAATTGGTATATCTCACATGAGAAATGTGTATATACCCCTCTTCTGATAACCTACCTCTTCACGAAAACCTTAGAAATCACTGCGGCTCAGGAATTACAGTCCCTAGCTGGTTATGCCCATATCCTTTGCACTGACACAAGTGTTGCCATGATTTTTTTTCTCACTTGTGAAGGCACACTACTTTGTTTTTCTTGGAAATTAAACTTCAGTAATATTACTGAGTTAAGATGTCCACTGATGATTCCTTGCAAATTGGATCATCTAAAAATACTGCTGATTTCAGCATGCTCTGTACTTCCAAGCACAGATCTTCATGCAGCATGGCAACAGCTCCTGGTATAGCTTATTTAATCCTAAACTTTACCTGTAGCTCAAAACTCACTGTGAGGTAGCTTTCTTCCAAGAAAAAAAAAATTAAAAGAAAAGAAGAAGTAGAGAGTATGTGGGGAATAAGAAATTATAATGTGCTACCTGAATAAGTTGTTCTCTTTTCTCTTGAATCAAACAGATTTGTCATGTTTCCCTGAAGAAATTAGTCTTAAATTTTGTACCTTTCACTTGCCAGAATATTAATGGAGCTGAATTATAATAAAAGACTCAATTCCTTGAACTCAGTAGTTCTTACTCTTCTCATTTCCTGCCTTCAAATACTTAAGGATAAAATGGAGGGATAAAAAGAGTTTATGTTAATTAGCAAGTAGTGAGAAAATCCTAAAATGTGAATTAAATAGTGAGACTCTTCAAGGCTTTACTCTTTTTAGACCAGTTTGGTCAATTTTTATTGATGGTTTCCATATCTGAATTAGTAAAAATATGGAGGAGAGAGTCCTTTATTAATAAAATAAACAGCCTGGAACCCTAGATTTGTTGCATATCTAACAAAAAGGAGAAAGCAAAAAGCATGAACTGAGTTTGAAGTGTGGTGGGATGAAGTTGAATATATTCACGTTATTTTTCCAACTGAGTGTATACATAACATAATGGGGAAGTCATGTTAAATAATTCCTCTTTGACTTCTTGGGAAGACTGACTTATAATCATCCCCTTAGCTCTTTCTAGTTTTCTATCTTCAGTCTCTCTCACTTGCAGTCCTAACGGAGCACTCCTTCCATATCTATCCTTTCTGTCCTTGTAACTTAGCTAATAATATTTTCCCCCTAGAATGACTGTATTACTCATGTCAAGAACACCTGCTTATCAAGCACAATTCAGTTAAAAGCCTACCTCATCTTGTCAGCAGGTCCTAAAAATCCCCACTTTATAGCACTGATTAAGTATCCTGCTTTGGGACTTCTTCCCTGTATTCCCATGACACTTGGTGATTGGTAGGGTCAAACTTCTGAATTATTGCCAATCTGGTGGATGTAAAATGGTATGCCTTAGTTGCTATCTTTTTGGGGATTTTTTGCATTTTTCCTCTTTTGAAGAGTGTGTATATTTCCTATATGATTATCATTATGGTAACATTAATTGCATTTTAATTTAATGCTTCTCTTCTTATTTATTTCAGATATTGACTGTGTACTCCCTGCGGACTCAAACTCATTCATTCTTTCTCTTTATCATTAATATCTGGCACTGAGCTATTCCTTTTTAAGACATTCCATCAAGTAGTAAAAGATAATCACTAGTTGTCACAACACAGCCTATGTATTGAGATTACTGAGTATTAATGAAATCTAAATATTTAAAATATTTCAAGGGACATTTATTTCCCTTATTTATATGCAATTCACCTTAATCTATAAACTCTTTTTCATATTGGCATGTTGTACTCTACCAAAATATAAGTAGAGGTTGGCAAGTTCCATTATTGTTGGTGTACATTCATACTACCAGCCTGTCAAACAAAATGCTTTTGGTTTCTTAAAATTTTTTGAGGGGAGGTGTCTATTTGTGGGGTTTTGTTTGCTTTTTTGTTTATATTCTTGTTTTCCCTTCAGCAAAACTGTCCACATGAACCAGAATCATTGTGTTCTAAACAACTGAAATTACAGAGAACATTTTCAGTTCTTGCCAGCCCACTTATATCATTAAAAAATGATAATATTAAAGCTTTCTCTAACATTAGGTAATAGAAATAGTTTATAAGACTATTTTAGTTGAATAAGAAAATAATTAAACTAGTCAATGTTCTCCTGTTATTCTATCCCTATTCCTAAAAGAGAGGATTTTCACAATCTGTGTATCTTAACTCATAAGGGATTAGAGATATAATGTAAATAACTTCTTCCCTCCCTCCCTCCTTGCCCCTTAGATTGAGTTGGCTTCCACTTAGCTTCAGTTTTTGGTTGTTTAACTTATTCACTTGAGGGAAGATGTTAAGGCTTGTGTTGAAGTCCAAAGTCACTTGAAAAAATAGATATTCAGAGGCCTCACTCCTGGCTGAGTCTCAGCTCTGGCTCCACCTCCACTCTACCTAGCTCCACTGGTTTGAGATGCTGCTAAGTTTGAGATTTTTCTGACCCTTGTTCTCTAAAAACATTATGTTACAAGTGGGGAGATTTTCCTTCACTGATTTTTTACCTGTAAGAATAATTTGTAGGAATTAATTCCAATTGTCTTAACTACTTTACCTTAATTGGGGAGACAAGATATGTTAAAGTAAGAATAAAAATATTTTATAGGCCAGTTCATGCTAGCCAACAGAAAGTTGTCTCTGATTTATTGCATTATTTCTAACAAAAACATGTACAGAGTATGAACCTTGAAGACAAATCTGCTCTTCTATTTTCCAAGAGGAAAAAAGTCACACCAACAGAGGAAATTTCTCAATGTACAACCCGACTCCTTGTTTCTTTTTTTGTTTATCTCAGAAAATGTTAGAAATCCTAAACTAAAATTTATAAAATGCACTCTGTATCTTGGTGGATAGAGTGCTTCAAACAGGTTGTAGCCTACACATTTAGAAAGGAAGTTCAGCCCTCCACTTCTGTGTAATTGATATTTATAAAATAAATGGTGAATGATCACACATTGGTAAAAGGTAAAAAAGGGAATAGGAGAGGATAATGGACAACTCATGGTTGATGCTATAATTGAGAGTGATAGAAAGAATTAGAACAATAGGATCTTCCAGAACAATACTGGTCAGGGGTAATTTTGTCCAAATATCTGTATTGTAGAAGTAGGTTTGTTTTAAAAAAAATCCTTAGGGAAGTGTTACTGAAATGTATCCACTAGAGCCTAAGAAGTTAAATAATGTAACTGGCCACATCCTTTGTCTCTTCATTATAAACATTGAAGATTTTTACCTAGAAAGATGTGCTCCATAAAAGGAAACATCATGTCTGACTTGTCCTTCATAACAGACTGTTGCCATTTCAATCTGTCTCAAAGTGAATAATTCATTCGGACTTCCCCTTGTGATTGAGTTCTAGCTTCAAAGCACTGTGGTCTGAAAATATGCAGGGAATGATCCCAATCTTTTGGTACCAGCTGAGACCTGATTTGTGACCTAGGATGTAATCTGTTCTGGAGAATGTTCCATGGGCACTAGAGAAGAATGTGTATTCTGTTGCTTTGGGATGGAATGTTCTGAATATGACTGTGCAGTCCATTTGGTCCAGTGTGTCATTTAAAGTCTTTATTTCCTTGTTGATCTTTTGCTTAGACGATCTGTCCATTTCAGTGAGGGGGGTGTTAAAGTCCCCCACTATTATTGTATTGTTGTCCATGTGTTTCTTTGCTTTTGTTATTAATTGGCTTACAATATTGGCTGCTCCCATGTTAGGGGCATAGATATTTACAATTGTTAGATCTTCTTGTTGGATAGACCCTTTAAGTAGGATATAGTGTCCTTCCTCATCTCTTATTACAATCTTTGGTTTAAGGTCTAATTTTTCTGATATAAGGATTGCCACCCCAGCTTTCTTTTTTTTTTTTAAGGATTTTACTTATTTATTTGAGAGAGAGAATGACAGACGGAGAGCACAAGAGGGAAGAGAGTCAGAGGGAGAAGCAGACCCCCTGCTGAGCAGGGAGCCCGATGTGGGACTCGATCCCGGGACTCCAGGATCATGACCTGAGCCGAAGGCGGTCGCTTAACCAACTGAGCCACCCAGGCGCCCGCCACCCCAGCTTTCTTTTGGTGTCCATTAATATGGTAAACCGTTTTCCACCCTCTCACTTTCAATCTGGGGGTGTCTTTGGGTCTAAAATGAGTCTCTTGCAGACAGCATATCGATGGGTCTTCCTTTTTTATCCAATCTGATAGCCTGTGTCTTTTGATTGGGGCATTTAGCCCATTTACATTCAGGGTAACTATTGAAAGATAGGAATTTAGTGCCATTGTATTGCCTGTAAGGTGACTGTTACTGTATATTGTCTGTGTTCCTTTCTGGTCTATGTTGCTTTTAGGCTCTCTCTTTGCTTAGAGGACCCCTTTCAATATTTCTTGTAGGGCTGGTTTCGTGTTTGCAAATTCCTTTAGTTTTGTTTGTCCTGGAAGCTTTATATCTCTCCTTCTATTTTCAATGACAGCCTAGCTGGATATAGTATTCTTGGCTGCATATTTTTCTCATTTAGTGCTCTGAATAGATCATGCCAATCTTTGCTGGCCTGCCAGGTCTCTGTGGATATGTCTGTTGCCAATCTAATGTTTCTGCCATTGTAGGTTACAGATCTCTTGTCCCGAGCTGCTTTCAGGATTTTCTCTTTGTCTCTGAGACTCGTAAGTTTTACTATTAGATGTCAGGTGTTGACCTATTTTTATTGATTTTGAGAGGGGTTCTCTGTGCTTCCTGGATTTTGATGCCTGTTTCCTTCCCCAAATTAGGGAAGTTCTCTGCTATAATTTGCTCCATTATACCTTCTGCCCCTCTCTCTCTTTCTTCTTCTTCTGGGATCCCAATTATTCTAATGTTGTTTCGTCTTATGGTATCGTTTATCTCTCGAATTCTGCCCTCGTGATCCAGTAGTTGTTTATCTCTCTTTTTCTCAGCTTCTTTGTTCTCCACATTTGGTCTTCTATATAACTGATTCTCTCTTCTGCCTCATTTATCCTAGCAGTTAGCGCCTCCATTTTTGATTGCACCTCATTAATAGCCTTTTTGATTTCGACTTGGTTAGATTTTAGTTCTTCTATTTCTCCAGAAAGGGTTTCTCTAATAACTTCCATGTTTTTTTCAAGACCAGCTAGTATCTTTAAAATCGTCACTCTGAACTCTAGTTCCAACATCTTACTAATGTCCCTATTGATTAGGTCCCTGGCAATCGGTACTGCCTCTTGTTCTTTTTGTTGAGGTGATTTTCTCCGTCTTGTCATTTTGTCCAGAGGAGAATAGATGAATGAAAGAACAAAATGCTAACAGGGTAACAACAGCCCCAGAAAATATACACTAAACAAATCAGAAAACAGAATAGAAAGCCCAGAAATGGACCCTCAACTCTATGGTCAACTCATCTTTGACAAAGCAGGAAAGAATGTACAATGGAAAAAAGACAGTCTCTTCAACAAATGGTGTTGGGAAAATTGGACCGCCACATGCAGGAAAATGAAACTGGACCATTTCCTTACACCACACACAAAAATAGACTTAAAATGGTTGAAAGACCTAAATGTGAGACAAGAGTCCATCAAAATCCTAAAGGAGAACACAGGCAGCAACCTCTTTGACCTCAGCCGCAGCAACTTCTTCCTAGAAACATCACCAAAGGCAAGGGAAGCAAGGGCAAAAATGAACTATTGGGACTTCATCAAGATAAAAAGCTTTTGCACAGTGAAAGAAACAGTCAACAAAACCAAAAGACAACCGACAGAATGGGAGAAGATATTTGCAAATGACATATCAGATAAAGGGCTAGTATCCAAAATCTATAAAGAACTTATCAAACTCAACACCCAAAGAACAAAGAATCCCATCAAGAAATGGGCAGAAGACGTGAACAGACATTTTTCCAAAGAAGACATCCAAATGGCCAACAGACACATGAAAAAGTGCTCAGCATCACTCAGCATCAGGGAAATTCAAATCAAAACCTCAATGAGATATCACCTCACACCAGTCAGAATGGCTAAAATTAACAAGTCAGGAAACGACAGATGTTGGCGGGGATGTGGAGAAAGGGGAACCCTCCTACACTGTTGGTGGGAATGCAAGCTGGTGCAGCCACTCTGGAAAACAGTATGGAGGTTCCTCAAAAAGTTGAAAATAGAGCTACCATACAATCCAGCAATTGCACTACTGGGTATTTACCCCAAAGATACAAATGTAGGAATCCAAAGGGGTACGTGCACCCCGATGTTTATAGCAGCAATGTCCACAATAGCCAAACTGTGGAAGAGCCAAGATGTCCATCAACAGATGAATGGATAGAGAAGATGTGGTGTATATATATATATATATATATATATATATATATACACACACACACACACACAATGGAATATTATGCAGCCATCAAAAGGAATGAAATCTTGCCATTTACAACAACGTGGATGGAACTGGAGGGTGTTATGCTGAGCGAAATAAGTCAATCAGAGAAAGACATGTAGCATATGACTTCACTGATATGAAGAATTCTTAATCTCAGGAAACAAACTGAGGGTTGCTGGAGTGGAGGTGGGAGGGATGGGATGGCTGGGTGATAGACATTGGGGAGGGTATGTGCTATGGTGAGCACTGTGAATTGTGTAAGACTGTTGATTCACAGACCTGTACCTCTGAAACAAATAATACATTATATGTTAAAAAAAAAAAAAAAAAGGAATATGATAGCAGGAGGGGAAGAATGAAGGGGGGAAATCAGAGGGGGAGACAAACCATGAGAGACTATGGACTCTTAAAAACAAACTGAAGGTTCTAGAGGGGAGGGGGGTGGGGGGATGTGTTAACCTGGTGATGGGTATTAAGGAGGGCATGTTCTGCATGGAGCACTGGGTGTTATATGCAAACAATGAATCATGGAACACTACATCAAAAACTAATGATGTAATGTATGGTGATTAACATACCATAATAATAACAAAAAAATCAAGCCATCTATAAATAGAAAAAAAATTGTTTTAAATAAAAATATAAAAATGAATAATTCAAACATACATTGAATAAATGAATTTGTATAGGAACATGAAATGTGTAATTCTCTCTAAACCATATCTGTGTATTTCTATACCACATACTCCATCAACAAATACCTTTTACTTCTCTTTATACAAACACACACACAGTAGAATGAGTTGCTTTCATTCACTCAACTAAACTTTGTTGAGTATATGTGGTCAAGTACTGGGAAACTAAGATGGACAAAAAAAGAAAAGATTTTTTGCTTCATGGAATTTATAATTTCTCAATGATAGATATCAAATAACTATACAAATGAGTATATTACTATAGTGTGTGTATATATATATATACGCAATTGCTATTGAAGTCTGTATTATGTGTGTATAACATGCATAACATGTGAACCTGATCTTGAGCGAAGAAAACATCCCTGTTTCTTTTAGAATGTAAGATCTAGGGCACCTTGGGTGGCTCAGTCAGTTAAGCGTCTGCCTTTAGCTCAGGTCATGATCCCAGGGTCCTGGGATCCAGCTTCCTGCTCAGCGGGAAGTCTGCTTCTCCCTTCTTCCCTCCCCACTGCTTGTGCTCTCTCTCTCTCTCTCAAAAATAAATAGATAAAATCTTAAAAAAAAGATTTAGAATGTAAGATCTATGAATCTATGCAAGTAAAGTTTCATGTTTGTTTAATTAACATAAAATGTATTATTTGTTTCAGGGGTACAGGTCTGTAATTCATCAATCTTATATGATACCCAGTGCTCATTACAACACATACCCTCCCCAATGTCCATAACCCAGTTACCCCATCTCCCCACCCCTTTCCCCTCCAGCAACCCTCAGTTTGTTTTCTAAAATTAAGAGTCTCTTATGGTTTGTCTCCCTCTCTGGTTTCATCTTGTTTCATTTTTTTCCTCTCTTCCCCTATGATCCTCTGCCTTGTTTCTTAAATTCCACATATCAGTGAGATCATATGAGAATTGTCTTTTGTTTTTTGCTGAGTCCCCACCATTGGGTACAGTGAATTGCATATTGTGAGCACTCAATGAATATTGACTATGAATGCAAAAATGAAGTGAGGCTTGGACTGAAGGGTCAAGACAAAATGGAGAACAGAATTTCATACAAAGTCTTGTGCAAGAGCTGTGTGTAATAGTATGTGGAATTACCAAACCTGATGCTTTTAGGAATAAAGAACAATTTCATGTAACTAAAGTGTCAAGAGTGAGGAACTTGCTGTGAGAGGTTGCACTAGAAAGGGTATGGCTCCTCAAGACCTGTTGTCAAATTAAAGAATATAGTCAATATTCTCAGAGCAATGTGTAACCTTCAATTGATTATAATATGACTAAAATAGCCTTTCATGGGAACATCATTCTGGTTGAAATGAAGAGGGAATAGGTGAGATAAGAATAGAGATTGTAGGTGACTAGAGAAAGGATATAAATTAGGAGATTGGCTTCAATTGCACAAGCAAAAGATAACATTGATTTATACTAGACAGGCTGTGGTTGGTTGAATAATGCCCCCCTCCAAAGACATCCACAGCCTACCCCCCAAAACCTGTAAATATGTTATCTGACACACACAAGAAATTTTATAAATGTGATTAAAATAATGATCTTGAAATGAGGGGATTATCCTAGATTGTTTGGGTGGACCCAGTGTAATCACATGAGTTTTTTGGAAGAGGAAAATAGAAGGGTCAGAGTCAGAGAGAGAGATGAGAAGCTACCATGCCAGTGGACATTGAGGATGGGGTCATGAGCCAAGGAACACAGGCAGCCTTCAGAATCCAGAAAATTAGCGTAGGCACACATGGTGACAGTGAGGTGTACAAGTATTCAAGGGAAATTAATAAAATTATTAAAGATAACTTGGACTTAGTATATATATGGTGGTGAGATAAAGGGTATAGATAAATGGCTCCTAGGCAACTTTCAGGAGAGTTCACTTTGTTTGGAGTTGGGAACATGCTGATATGAAGCAAGAAGATTATGACTTCCTTTTTGGACCTGCTGAAAATGAGTTGTCTTTTAAGATATGCAAAGGGAAATGTCAAATAGGCCATGGAGCTTATGCTTCTGAATCTCAAAGCTAGAGGGCCTATAGGGGAAGAAAACTAATCACAGACTTAATAACAATGAAGTTCTGAATAGAGCTGTTTGGAATGAGATATGGGGAGAAGCCAGACTGAAGTGGAAGTGAGGAGAGGGTTATAGATGAGGAAGTGGAGACAGCTGACATAGATACTTTTCTCAAGTTCTTTGTGAAGTGGAAGAGAGAGAATTCTAGAAGGATAGGAGGTCAAGGGAAGTTTAGAAGGTTTTCAGAGTTTTCATTTGCTTAATATTAGAGAGTTTACATTCTCAAGGTAAAGAATTTTTATTTTTATTTATTTTTTTAAGATTTTATTTATTTATTTGAGAGAGAGAGCAAGTGTGAGAGTACAAGTGGGGGAGGGGCGGGAGGAGACGGAGAAGCAGGCTCCCCACCAAGCAGGGAGCCCGATGAGGGACTCGATTCCAGGACCCTGGGATCATGACCTGAGCCAAAGGCAGACGCTTAACCGACTGAGCCACCCAGGTGCCCCTCAAGGTAAAGAATTTTTAAAGAGGGAAATATTAAATATAATACAGAAAGAACTATAATGAACTTTGCAGGTTTTTTGGTTTCTAAAAGATGAGAACCAAATAGGAACCAAATCATGTGGAAACATTGTCTGTAGATAAGGGAATGACCAGTATCTATATTATAACAGGAGGGAAGTGAGAAAAGGATTATTATGGATAGAAGTGAGTTAGGGAGTTTTTGTAGCAAAAGTTTAAGAGAGTTTGTGATTAATGGAATGTGTGGTGTGTGTGTTTATACACACATATGTATATAAGCTGACATATATAAGCTAACATATGCACACACATATATATAAATGGTATTTACATATATGTATGAATAGCATTAATCAATTTTGGAACTGGAGAGAGAGAGGGAGAGAGAGAGAGATTGAGAAAGAGAGAGAGAGGGAAGGAGAGTGGATAAATAGATATGGAACCCAGTGCTCATTACAACACATACCCTCCCCAATGTCCATAACCCAGTTACCCCATCTCCCCACCCCTTTCCCCTCCAGAGGGAAGGAGAGTGGAGAGGCAGTCTTATTCGTCCTCTAAGAGTGAGGCTGGGTGGAGAGACTGTTGGTGAGAGAATGAAGGTGGCTTAGATTTTGAGTGATAGAATTTTATCATGTGTATCTCCGCACCCTCAGTATGCCTAACAAGTAAAGAGCACAGAACAAATTCAACTACTTTCCTCTTTATTTCTCTATAGATTTTTCTTACCATAATCGCTGCTCATAGATTATTGTTTAATATCACTACTGTTTGAGTAAACTCTCTGTAGATAAATCGTTTTTTGAGCTTTTCACTAGAAATGACTCACCAATCCCTACCTATGTTCTTACTTATCCATTAATATTATTTTTAAAAATTTATTTCTTTATTAAAGAGAGAGAGCGTGGGCTGGGGTGGGGAGGGGCAGAGCGAATGAATCTCAAACACACTCCCTACTGAGCACAGAGCCCAAGGTAGGGCTTAATCTCGTGACCCCAAGATCATGATCTGAGCCAAAATCAAGAGCCAGCAGCCTAACCAACTGAGCCACCCAGGCTCCCCTCCATTAATATTATTAATCACTATCCCCATGTTTCATAAAGTGAGGACCATGCCTCAGGCACTTTGTTTGCTACATACTGTGTAAAACAGATAGAAGATAAGTAGAGGAGAGAAATTGGGTGGGGAAGATAAATTTGCTTGATATTAGATATGAAAGCATAGAATTGATAAAAATGTACAATGCTAACTCAGACAAGGACAGTAACAATGACTGGTGGGGACAGAACATAAAAGTGAATATTTAACTAAATACTGTTAAAGGTAGATGACAAAATGGTGATAAAAATGGAGGGAAGAGGGTACAGAGTCCTTCCCCCCCATGTCCCCTTCCCCTTTTCTTTAATCTATAGCCACAACTCGTCTAGAACTTTAAGGGTGAAACAGGTAAAAATGGTTGGAAATGAGGTAAAATTATTATACATGAATAGCTCCTTTGTGGTGTGCATTATCCTTGGTATTTTCAGGAAAAGCAAAAAGAGAGAGAGAGGAACAGTTTGATTAAGATGAGTGTAGAGGATGTCCACCTTCATAATATTTAAGGTCTTTATTGCCTCCTTTAGTTAATTTTAACTGCATATTTTAAAATTTAAGTGACAGTTAACAATACTATTTAGCATTCATCCATGACTGTCATCATTTTTATGCCTGCTGAATCTATATTCTTATTCTTTGTTTAAGAAAGTAAGAAAGGTACCAAAAAATGGCCTATAATATTCTTTAAAATATGCAGGCTAGGCCAACATGTTCCATATTTATAGGTCTAGCTACACTTGATTATATTGCATTCAGTTTCTTGGAAGAGAGCAAGGTAATTGATTATGTTATTGTTTAAATAAAATGCCAGTGAAAATAATATTTTAAAAACCAGTTTGAACCACCCCTACAATGTTGTACATAAAAAGACAATCCAAGAAGAAATCAATATAATTGAGTAAAAAGACAAATCTCTGTTGCCAGCAACCATATAAATCACACCCATTGCGAGCCACTTGCCATTATTAACGACAGTCATATTTGCTTCACTGTAGCCAAATATGGAAGCAGGTGTGCATACATATATTTAGCTAATCGGGAACCTGCTTTTCTCTGTTTCCTGAGGTAATATGGCTTGTATGTTTCTTTCTACCAGAGTTGCCTTCTTAAAGCAAATGAGTTTTGAGCTAAGGATTGAAAAATGCTGACCTTAAGAAGAAGAGAGTGAAATCTATTCTGAGAGAGTAGATTGAGCACTGGCTGAAAAAGTAATGAGTGGGAAGTGAGGGAGAAATTAAGGATGTGGAACAGAACAAAGAGGATGTGTTACACTGGCACTTAGTGAAAAACAAAATTAGAAAGGTGTTTGGCTTGGAAGAAAGAAGAGGAGAAAGAAAGAGATTTTCAGCTTACAGTGTGATAGATCTGTAGAGTGAGGTGCCATTTTCCCATCTGTAAGCAGAAAGTTGTATTGGTGATGCTGAGCTAACACTTGTCTACTTCATTGGCTTGTGCTTAAGTCCCTAAGGAATTTGCTTTCAAGTTTAGCATGCCTAAAATTTAAAAATGTTAAGCCATGGATGACTGAGGTATTGTGTCTTATTTAAGCCAGCGAGATCTAATGCACTCTGTTGAAATGGTGTAGCATACAGCTATATTCATACTGATGATCTAGTATCAGGACAAAACTACAAAATAATCACATGGTTTAGGATGGTTTAAGAACAATAACCACAGCTATTTGGAAGATAATAAGACAAAGTATGTTGACTACACAAGCTAACATAACCACATTCCTCCAGTAGAATTGGCTTAAACATAAATAAAACTGTTTACATTAGGGAGAAAAATTCGGTAACTAAACATGAAGTTTACTGAATATACTATCAGGAATGGAGTACAGATTATTGCTAAAGTTTAACTTGTAAAGAATCTTACATTTTTAGGTCATGATTATTAGAGCTTAAGGAATAGTCTTTCTGCAGCTACACTTATTGAACCTTTCTCATGGGATTTTATGTAAGTATCTAAGATAATACACACACATAACTGCTGTGCCATTATGCATCAAATATCTCAGTGGAATCAGAAAAATTTAGTTAGATTTATGTGTATGGCCTCTGGGATATAAAATATGTGGATAAAATAGTTGAAAATTTTCACTTAATTTTCAGGCTGTTGTGGTGACAGGTAAATAGTTATAAACTTCAGGGCAATAATTACAAATGAGAGGCTCTCAGGAAATACATGTTTAAAAATTTTTCTTTATTCTAGCTCTTAATCTTATTTTGTACTGTATCTAAAATATCAAACATAAGCATGTTCTTTGAACAAATTCGTAACTCTGAGAAATAAGTGGATTATTTTACTAATTTTTCATTGAACCATTCATATAGTTATATATGTACAAAGATCTCAGTAGCTATCATTCATATAAGGGAGAAATGGTAGAAAGAAATGAGGGGGTTTACTCATGTAGAGGGATTTGGGTCCAGATGAAAAATGAATTAGGGGCGTCTGGGTGGCTCAGTTGGTTAAGCATCTGCCTTTGGCTCAGATCATGATCCTAGAGTCCCGGGATCGAGCCCTGCATCAGGCTCCCTGCTCAGCGAGGAGTCTGCTTCTCCCTCTGCCCCTCACCCTGCTCTCTCTCTCTCTCTTAAATAAATAAATAAAATCTTAAAAAAAAGAAAAATTAATTAAACATATAGATCTAGGATCTATTTGGACATATGGTTTGTACATCTCCTGTGTCACCCCAATATACTCAATACATTTCTATATTACTAGTTCACTGTAGATTTGTTTCCTTTTATCTATTACCTACCAAATTCTATTTGATTTTTAATTTATCTTTGAAATCCAATGAGGTGAACTCTCAGAATTCAATGTAGACACAGGTAGAGGTAAAGTGATACAATGATAACTATAACATGTTTATATTAGTCAAATCCCTTTTTAATTGCATGTGAATGAAATTCTAATCACAATGAAGTTTAAGGATCCACTAAATAATACAAGCACTAATATAATATGTTAATTGGGGTTAAGGGGAAACAGTTAAAAAAAAAAATCAACAACACCCAAAACAGAAGTCACTCTCTGAATTCTGGGTAGGAAGAGTTTAATATAGGAACCACTGGAATGAGAGAAGTCACCATTAAAGATCAGTCAAGGTTTCATCAGAAGGGCAGAATCACCAACAGTGATGTAGAATAATGATGGGATTTGACCATACACAATGGAGGGCCCGGCTAACAAGTTTATGCCAGCTACTGCTTCTGTGTTGGGTGCTAGACTGGCATCAGCTGGGCAGGCGGTCAAGAAAAGATGAATATGGAGTGGAGAAGAACAGGACAAACTGGCTGCAAATGGGAAATCTGGAACCCCTGAGGTGGAGCTCGAACCTACATGGGCCTCTCATGACTTCTAACCTTGCTTTCTATGATAAGAGCAACTGCAGTAGAAGCTGGTGAACCTTCTGGGTGTCTGGTTGGCACAGCTGGTTGAGTGTCTGACTCGGTTTCAGCTCAGGTCATGATCTCAGGGTCGTGGGATTGAGTCCTATGACGGACTCCACACTCAGCACGGAGTCCGCTTGGATTTCTCTCTCCCTCTCCCTCTGCTCCTCCCTCTCAATGTCTCTCTCTCTCAAATAAATAAATAAATACATAAATACATAAGAAGAAGAAGCTGGTGACCTTCATTACAGAGCTAAATATGCATCTGTTTGGAGAGTTAGAGAAGCTAAAGTAAGAGATCCTGAAGAAGCTGTAAGAGCTACAAGCTGGGCTGCCCGCAAAGTGAAGCAGTGGACCCATCACAACACAGGCCGATACATAGCCTGAGTCAAACTTGACCTGTCTAGAATATCCATGAGTGCTGCCTCACTTTTACCTTATGAATCTCAATATCTCTTGAGGCCAGCTTCGTCCCAGAACCCAACAGAGGAGAGAATTCTTGAAATACAGTTGCAGTTTAGCTGATACAGAAACATAAGAGGGAGACTGCATAAAGGTTACTAAAAATCAACTGGAAAGCACAAGCAGATCATCCTCAGAAGGTCACTGCAAAACTGCTAAGGAATCTCTAAGAAACTCTCATTAACATTCTGTCTTGCAGCAGCAAATGGCTGGTTCTTAGAAGCTCACAGGAGAGCCACTGAATCTCATGTCTTCCTCATTCATATGAGTACAATTGTACTGAGAGAATAATGACTCTTCTTTCTTTTCGACCCTCCAGATTTCCAAAGAATTTCTCTTATGGAAATCACTCGAAGCCAGAACCATAAAGGGAAGAAGATTCTGGGACATGAGATTCCCAGCTTCTCTGATGCATTGCAGTAAAGCCCTTGAGAGAGGAGGTCCTGGGGATGCTGGAATGGCAAGGGACAATCCAGAAAATATAACTATTCAACATGTGGCCTTACCTAGGGGAGGATCATGTACTATGTCCTGAAAGGATCAGGAAACAGCAGAGGGGATGATATTTAAGCTGACTCTAAGGAGAGACAGAAATGTTCAGGCAGTGTATATAGAAAAGTAGGAAAGGTGGGGGGAGCAGAGAGCTTGAGCACAGGCATAGGTAGGCGGGAGCACGTGGCTTACACCAAGAGCTGCACTAGCTGGGGAGGACTGCAGTCTGCAATGCAGGATGTGAGAGGAAAGGGGGGGGCGGGTCTGGAAAGGGGGCATAAGAAACTTAAAGGCAATGGTGTGCCTCATGAGGGAATAACGTGGGTAAATTGGCCTTTGAGGCAACAGATAATAGGCAACAATGAAGAACAACTCCAAGTGGGAGACTGGAAACAGTGCAACTGGGTTCCCCTTTCAGAAAATTTAAGTGAGAAATGATAGAAAGTGACTGAAATCTTGAAAGTTGGACTAAAAATATGACCAGATTAATGAGTTTGATAAGTTGGGGAGGTCTCCTGGAGTCCTGGCTTGGGTGGCTGTTGTTCCATCCATCACCCTTGAGGAGACAGGAAGCGAGAAGAATCGAGGAAAATTATGAATTTGGTTTTAAAACAGTTGGAGTTGGTATCCTGTGAACTATTCACATAACGTTCAGTGTACAGTTGTGAATATGAGTACCAAACTCAAGGAAGAAGCCTTGGTGGAAACGTATTTGTGAGTAATTACTGAAGCGTAGTGGAGATTACAGGCATGAACGAATGTTGATAAAACAAGCCATGTCATGAATAATAAACCTCTTACTCAGTAGTTGGTGAGAGCTTGGCCCTATGCTTCAACTGTGGATTCTTCAAAAAGTAGGTAATAAATTGTTCCTGCCCACCCAGCAATAAGTAAATATCTCTGTGTATGTGTGGTTCAGATTTTAAACTTAAGGAAGTATGAGTAATATACTCATAAGCAACTGGACATAAATAGTAAAAATTGTGCATATTTTACAACTAGATTTTTTGTTGGACTCTCAGTGACAGATCTCATTACCTTTGAGTTTAGCCTCATTTTCTTCATCTATGTGGGGAAAACGAAACTAGAAAATCATATATAATAAGTCTTTGCCATAAAATCAAAATTCCATAAAAGTGTTATAAGAATAATTGTGATTTTATGTATCAAAGTTAAAAGTTTAAAAGAAACACTTAGATATTCAGTCATCTAAATGTTTATCAATGTCCTGAGTAGGTCAGACCAGACACCCTCATGATTAACTCTGTGTTCCTGGTTTGATGCAGCTTTCAGTTTTATGTGGTAACAATATCTGACTACGCTAAATAAGCATATATTCTGTCCGTGCTTAATTGTCCATTCTTCCCAGTAATAGAATACTTATTATTTGGGAGAAAAAAATGCAATTGAAGTTTAACATTGTAATAAGAAACAGATTAAGATATCATTACTACTTTTTATAATCCTCTGTCTTAAAGCACTGCTTGATTGGGAGGCACATTAGCTTTTCCCCAAGGACTGAGCCACTAATAATGAATTTCAGGGGAAGAATAAATGCACAATAGAGACCTATAGACAGATAGAGTCACATCTTCTAACATTAAGAGGTCTCTGAGTGTCATACTTTCCACCTCTGTGCTCTGCATTCAGTCTTAAAGAGAAAAGTTTGGGCATAAATAGTGGACAAAATGTTCTTGTGGACACATAATTAGATAAGTTTACTATTGGGGAAAAGGCAGCTTTTTCTAGAAGATATGTTGAAATAAAAGTCCTGTTTCCTTCTGGTGATCTTCCTTTATTTCTTCCCTTCCTTTATTTCTTCACGTGGCTGGATCATATCTGAAAGTTGAGGAACATAACTGTGCTTTGTGGGGAGTCCAACTGAAATGCCACATAAATCAAAACTGCCAAGGACTTGTCACTTGATTTACAAATTAAGAAATTGGTTCTCATTCACAAATGTGCCAATGCTAAAAGATAGGGAATGTGTGGTGCTGGATAACTAGGCTCTTATGTTTTTCATAGTTTAAATCAGGGAAGAAATACATTCTCTGTGAATGGTCAGGTAGTAAAGATTTTAGGCTTTGAAAGTTATGGGGTATCTGTTGAGGCTGTTCAACTCTTCTGTTGCACATGAAAGCAGCCATAGAGGATTTGTAAAGGAGTAAGGAGACAACATTAAAGAAAAAGAACAATACTATAGAAGGAATGCTGAGTAAAAATATTTAAAAGCATTCTCAAAGTTAAATAAAATCTTTTTACTTTAAAGATTTTATTTATTTATGTGAGAGAGAGCACATAAGCAGGGGGAGCAGCAGAGGGAGAGGGAGAAGCAGGCTCCCCACTGAGCAGGGAGCACCACATGGGGCTCCATCCCAGCACCCTGAGATCATGACCTGAGCCGAAGGCAGACGCTTAACCGACTGAGCCACCCAGGCGCCCAGTTTAAAAAAAATCTTGTCCTTGGTAATGTCCTTAAGCGGATCAATGAACCAACCACAGCACCATCCTGCCTCTTGACTTTTGTTTGGTAAGGCAATTAGTTCTTCTTCTTTATTTGTAGCTGTTTTGTTTTTGTTGTTACTTGCATCCTAATTCATCTTGAACTAATTCCCTTCAGCCAAATACATAATAAAATATTCAACCTCAGTACATCATGCCTCAACACATAGGTCATTTGTGGATATTCAGTGTAATATTAACTGAGTAGTTAATGATAATTGAGCTAAATTGTAGGTTTGATGCTCATGGGTTCAGTAGAGTTGTTCTATTTTATAATTATGGTCTTCCATTTTCTACAGTTCAGTAAGTTGAAAGAGGACAGCGGAGTACCATTTTGTTCATTCATTCTACAATATTTATTGGTCAACTTCCATGTGCAGGCACTGACCTTGCTACTGGCAATTTAATGGTAAGTAAAATAGGTTTGATTCTGATTACAGGCAGCATGCATTCTTGTAGGTGAGAAAGACATTAATCAGATAATCACAAAATTATGTCTTTACAAACTGTGATAAGTGCTACAAGGGGTAAGTACAGAGAATCATGTGAGTCTGAACAGTGAGATACAGTCTAATCTGAGGATTAGAAAAGATTTTCATGAAGAAACAGTGCTTGAGTGGAGACCTGAAGGGTGTTTAGGAAAGGGAGAGGAGAGCTTAAGGCCAGGGGAGAACATTCCCAGCAGGGCCCCGAGGTGGTGTGGCATTTACAAACTGAAGGAAAGACAATGTGACAGAACCTCTGAGAGCCTGGGGGTTCTTGGTGTGAGAAGAGTCTGGGAAGCAAGAAGTAGTGGAACCCTCAGGGCTGTGTAGCTTTGGTTAGGGCACAGTCAAAGTAATGCAAGGGAACTACTTACCACCTCTTTCCACAAAGACATTAAACCATTTAAGATAAAAAGTGGCAGTAGTTCTCAAACTTCCAAGTTGTAGCAGAACCTTTTGCAGAATTTCTGGGCCCTGCACAGAGTCTCCGATTCAGTAGGTGTGAGCTGGGGCCTGAGAATATGCATTTTTAATGGGGTCGCAGGGAATGCTGATGTTTTGATCAGGGACCCCACCTGAGAACCATGCATACGTGATTTAGCAAAGCCATTTTTTTTTCCTTTTCTATACTAGTATCATGAAAAGCTGAATATGAAAAGCACTCTAGATTGAGAATCAAGAAAGATACCATTAATTATATATCTATCCTCAGCCTATGTAGGACTCAAGGCCCTTCCCTTGTTCAGTATTTTACATCAACACATTTGCTCAGAGTAACTGATTTGGTCCTTAAAACACCTTTCTGAATGAGGTAGACATGAGATGGTTATAACTCTCTCCTGATTATTTATAATGTTTTGTTTTTTTTTTTTTTTAAAGATTTTATTTATTTATTTGAGAGAGAGCGAGAGAATGAGAGACAGAGAGCATGAGAGGGAGGAGGGTCAGAGGGAGAAGCAGACTCCCTGCCAAGCAGGGAGCCCGATGCGGGACTCGATCCCGGGACTCCAGGATCATGACCTGAGCCGAAGGCAGTCGCTTAACCAACTGAGCCACCCAGGCGCCCCTCTCCTGATTATTTAACCATCATTAAATGGCTTCTCCACAGATACGGAATTAAAATGGGGCTGAAGCCAGGGCTTCACAGCAACCTCTTCACTCCACATGCCCTACCCTTTCCATTATACAGCATTTAAATAAACATTATGGTTCCTTCCAACACTAACATTTACTGTTTCTATTAAGTGCCTGATAAATTGTCTAATAGTCATGGCCCCACACTATTAACTGAAAATTAAAACTCAAGTGGTTTGTTATCCTGTCATTATTCTGAAAAGTAGGTCAAGTTTATACCACTTGATGTCCTCAGCAAATGACTTCAGTGTGGTTCTCTTCAACACAGAAATGGGAATCTTTTATATAGTAAATATGATTCTATAGGAAACAAAGCAAGAAAAACTAATAATACTACAATTTTTTCAAAAGATGACAGTGGGGGTAAGCATTCAAGCATTTATTTCAACAAGGAGAGCAATTCAAATGAGAATGTGTGTGTGTGTGTGTGTGTGTGTGTGTCTGTCATTGGAGGGTGAAGTACTAAAAACTGTCTTTGTGCATTTATTTATATGGAGTCTCTGGTTTGTTTGTTTTCAATAAAATGTCTTCAAAATTTATCCCTTCTATATAACATAAGAATATACTATTACATCATTTCCCATTTGAATATAAGTTGATAAAATGATATGCCTCACGTTTTCCCATGTTCTATTTTTTTTTTTTTTAAAGATTTTATTTATTTGTTTGAGAGAGAGAATGAGATACAGAGAGCATGAGAGGGGGGAGGGTCAGAGGGAGAAGCAGACTCCCTGCTGAGCAGGGAGCCCGATGTGGGACTCAATCCCGGGACTCCAGGACCATGACCTGAGCCGAAGGCAGTCGCCTAACCAACTGAGCCACCCAGGCGCCCTCCCATGTTCTTTATTATGGACTTTATTATGGGCTTAGCACTAATGAGACACAAATCTCCAGTTGCGTTTCAGGGTACCATCATTCATATTTTAGAGTTTTCTAACAATATTTGTGTATGATTTGCAGCTCTTAAATAATTGTTCTCATAGTGAATAATGAGGTGAAATATTAATTAGGTTTACTAATGTAAATAAGCATTGTTAACCTACTGATGGGAAAGGTTGTAAAGAGATCAATTATTCTTCTTGTCAACTGCACCAAAGAATGTGTTTTATGTCACCATTTTTTTCCAATATCAATATCAACAAGAATAATATATTATCAACTTTAGAGAGAAAAACGTACATTAAAATCATGATGAATATATATAATCAAAATAGGAAATAGGCTTAAATTATTGATTTCTTATTATACTGCTATTGGCACATTGCTTTCCTATAATGCGTTGATGAATTTTAAAAAAGGAAAGGCTTTTTTGGAAGTTCAGTAGAAATATCACCTTTTTTATTTATTCATTCATTCATTCATTCATTCATTCACTGAGGGCCTGCTCTATAGTAAGTGAAGTTCTAGGCATTAGTGATATTTAACGAAACAGATGAAAAATCTCTATTTCAAAGAATTACCTTCTAGGGAGCAAAATTAAGAAAAGATAGATAAATAGACTATTAGTTGACAATAAATTCTATGGAGAAAACTAAAGCTAGGAATTCAGAGAGAGAGTTGGAAAGGCCTTTCTAATTTTAAATAGAGTAGTGAGGTGATATTAACAGAGAACGTGACAGTTGCATGAATACCTAAATAAAATGAGGGAGTGATCCCTGCAGTTGATTCCCTGGGCAAACAATATCCCGGGTAAAGGGCAGATGGAGATAAGTAGAAGCTATTTGGAACCTTGGTTGAAAGTTAACATTAAAATAAGAGTACGAAAAGTACCACAAATGACTTCAAACTATCCAAGTCAGGTATTTCATTTTTAACAAGTTCCCAGGTGATGCCGATGCTGCTGGTCCATGGACCACACTTGTGAGTAGCACAGGTGCGTACACATAGAGACCGTCCAAGTCCTGAAGGCTGGTACAAAAGTAGAAGACACAGTGATCCTTGTGAGAATAGAAGATGTCGGAAAAAAAAACAAAGAATAGCTGCAGCCACCAGACTTGCTGTATTTGTAAATCCTTGAGAAATCAAAGAGCTGTATCTCTAAAGTATTTACGATACTAGGGCATTAACAGCGCATGGCCATATGAATAAGCAGTAACAGTTAAGAGCTGATCCTCTTCCTATCCTTCTATCCCTGGAAATGACTGCCAGATCAGCAGTGACAGAACATGCCCAAGTCACTCTTGGCAATGGAGGTAGCTCCTTTCTCTCACCCGCGCCATGTAAAAGGGCGCCCTCTACTGGACTGATTGAAACATACCAGTTTTTGCCAAACTTTGGGGTTCTTGGACTTAACAAAAGAAGGAGGAATTAAAGACAAATCTCTTTTTTCAGCAGGACTGGGGCAGGATGTGAGATTTCAAATCCTACCATGAAGAAGTAGGACACGTTGATTATATATAATTATTTGTATTTGCATTTATACGTTTGCATCTTTGCCCAGTCTATAAACTGGAAGCTCCTGGAGGCACAAGGACAAGGCAGGCAGGGACTTTGGCTTTTGTATTTCCATATAGGCACAGAGCAAATATCCAGAGTGTGTTGTGCTCAGAAAGTCAAATAATGATAACTAATTATAGATGTGTATTCGTGCATTTTTGTGTAATATCACAAAAATGTTAAAATGACCATGTGTCCAGGGTTCTTGGAGATAACATTTTTGCCTCTTGCAGCTGCACAGTTTACATCAATTATCTCAAAGCCATTCTTTGCTGCTTTTCACTAATTTTCATTCTTTAAGGATCATTGTATCCTGTCCCTTCATATCAACCCTCAGGACTGAGAGATTCTCAATGTATATGCACCTACCCAAAGTGCAGTCCATGGACCAGCAGCATTAGCATCAACTGAGAATTTGTTAAAAATGAAATTTGGAGGCCCATTCCAGACCTACTGAATCCCAGGCCAGTAATCTGTGTTGAGTACCACTGGTGCACATTGATTTCTTAGCTGGTACTATCATACTGTTTGGTTTTGTTACGGGTTTTTTCTCCCTGCTTTTCTGTATTCATCTTGTGCTCTCGGGTAATTGTCTTTCATAAATCCCACTTGATTATTCCTTTCCCCTCCTTTACTTTAGATCCCATACCCTCTGAAAGAGGGGAAAATGTGCTTTAGGCCTCTGTACAGGGTGATGTCAGTGAATGTGTACAAAGTATGTCATTACAAGAAGATGCCCTCATTGAGATGAGCACAGAGAGCTACAAATGATTTTAGTGACACTGATTTTCAGAGCAGTAAAGAGGGATAACTAGATTGGAGAATGTGCTTACCTCTTTCATGGGGAATCTGGTGTCAGTTGTCCCAGTATTTTGTTCTTTTGTCCTTCTTAATCAAAACCAAGGAACATCAGAAAAGATAAATTTTATATACATACACATATATATCATATATATATGATAGACATATAAAACATATAGACATATAGGGATGTAGTATGTATGTAATTTTAACAGAGCACTCATGAGTTAAAACAAAGTTAATGCTGCACTCCCAGTTCTCTCCCCCACCACACACACAGAGTCCATTAACCTGCAAAGAAATCTGTGCAGATAGGCATACTAAAGTGCGAATAGTCCACAGTGTCTTCGTTCAAGAAATACACTGGATATGTATCACATTTTTTGAATGATAAAAGAAAAGGTGAAGGTCATATATGTATCCATGCCTAATCTGTCCCAGAAAGTTTGAAAGATACCCTCCTATCACTTTCTTTGGCTCTCATGACTTAATGTATTTAGGACCATAAACATGTAATTGAGAGACAGGGGGCATTTGTGATGGAATACTTGTTTACCAGATTTCTCATTGCAAATTATTCATAGATAGTCATAGCTTAATAATGACACGGGCTAGGTAAATAAGTAATTGAATAGTATATTGACATCATGTACAACGAAGGGAATAAGAAGACACTGTAGAGTTCTAAGCATGGCGAAATTGCATGAAAAACCGGAACTGCCATAGAAAGAACACTAAATTAGAAATCAAGACACCTAACTCCCCTTCAGGTTTCACTAATATGTGATGCTGGAACAATGATTTCATGTATTAAACTTTTTCTTATCCATTGGAATACATTATATATAAGCTTCTCTTAAACATAGGATTTAATTTTATAGTCTTACCTATAATACTTGATTTTATTGTGTCTTGGACGCTCCAACAGGCGTCGTTGTATAATAACAAACAATGACTACATTTCGCAGTTATGATCACACATATTTATGTAGGCATAGTATAATATTGAAACTACCATCAGACTTTGGCTAACGTTTTTACTCAATGTGGTCACACCATTTTGCCTCTGTGTGGACTTCCTGACTTCATTATACTTTCCCTCCTCTTTTCTACATCCCCTATCTGGAAAAAAAAAAAAAAATCATCTTAGAGATGACATCCCCGTAGCCAACAGTGACAAATATATCAGTATTCATGTATTACAACGAGTAATAACTCATGACAGCCTTTATTTGTCTGAAAGCTTAGGTTCCAAGGACCAAACATTAAGAAATGAAGCTCTGATAGCATTATCCCATTACTCTTAATAACATCTCATCTAGTAGACAGACTAATATGATTTTCATTGCTTTTAATTTGAAGTCCATCAGATTACATGCACCAACAAAAAGGCCTGGCATCAGAGTCTGCACAAGCATGAGAGAAACAGAATCTCTGTAATGAAACCCCATGCCAGGCTTATCAGTTACTAACACCAGGTAAAATGCTAAGTAACACCCAGGCAGGAAATCAATACGTATTCATGTAGAATTTTTTCTGCTGCAATAGAAAGATAACATTAACATTCTGACATATTAAAACACTGTGTTTGTATGGCTTCAGGTATGGGACTACATAATAAAGATGTTTCAATCTCTAAAGATTTGCAGGATCTTTCTGATTCATTGAAGCCACATGAAGTCAGAATACTCATCTGAATGTACACAGCACAGACCTTTGGAGATTTGTTCCTTTCACTTGCTGTTTGTTCCAGTCCCTCCTTTCCCTCCCTCTCCTTTGATTCCACGCTTTGATATTTTGGGAAACATAAAGCCTTTGTATGGCTTCTGCCATTCCCATATTCAGGCAGAAAAGAGATTCCTCTACCAAGAATTATTTTTCTTGGCTTGGACCTGATATTCACACATGTGCATTTGTTTGGTTTATAATATCCTAGGAGGCCCTTGTTGAAACAAAGATATATTATTTGGGAAGAGATGCCTTATTAAGTTATATCCATGCACAATTAGTCATGGATTGGGGTTATTAGATTAGCTAGTATCTTGTCAAGGCCTTATGCCAATGGATTCAAACACTATTTGGTTATATAATAACTTGGTCCAGGGGAAATACATGTCTTCATAGATCCTGGCCTGACAAACTGGAATCCAGGGATTTATGTTTCTCTTGTTAGCCTTTTTTATGACCTGTAGTACTAACAATAAGTACCCTTATTCATTTATTTTCTCCAGGGAAAATGGTTTCCACCCATCCTAGAAATTAAACTCATTATCAGCATATTCATTCTGAAGTTACTTATCTGGCAAGCTCACCATCCCAGAAGATGACTGATGAGTGTGTGTGTGTGTGTGTGTGTGTGTGTGTGTGTGCCTGGATGCATATGTTCACACAGGCAGAGCAGGAATCCTTAAGTGAGACAATGGAAAATTGAACTTTTTCATTGCATAATGTGCACAAATACTTCTCATATTGAGAAAGTAAAAGCAAATCTATATTGACTGTGTTCTCTATCACATCGCTTGAAAAACACTAGAGAACTATAAAAATATGTTACTATTGACATATAACTTCTGGCAAATTATTGACTGTGCTTCTTAGCTGATGGAGGCTGCTGAGTAAGCACTCTGAGTTGGAGAAGACTGTTATAGAGAGAGTAGGCACCATGCGTTATCCTTGTTGGGACTGGAAGTCGAACAGGGATAGGGAACTAAAGTGACTCTACACCTCACTTAGGGAATTGCTAAAGATGCTAAAAACTATCAATGCCTTAGAAATATAGCTTCACATTATTTTTATAGTGTAACTACCTCTAACTTCTCTCCTAAGCCTAAATAAAAATAGTACAAGCTATTTGAACAAATTCAATATTTAACATATTTATGTTATTTAATATTTACTATATTATTTATTATATTCTCTTCTCCCAGACAATTTTCAGATAATCTGTAAACCCATCCTGGTTGTCATTTGTCTTTTGTACCATTTGGTGATGGAACAGCCCTTCATTATCCAGCCTTACCGTAGTCTAATCAGTGTTGGCAAGTAGCCAGTTCTGCCATTCCTAGTGTCCATGCGCTGCACCAGTCCGTGAACCGGTATTTTGTTGCTCCTTATCCATAGGATTCTTCTGTTCTCCACAACTCGGCCTATTCCCCCACACAACAGGAGTGCCCTTAATCATGCTTCCCCCATCCAGAGTACAAACTGGCTAACCTTCTTTGAGGCCAGGTATCAAAATACTTTTCTCTTTTTCACTTATTTTAGTCTGATTTTTCCTCAATAACATGATTTCCAAGAATGTAACTCTTTTCAGCGAAGAGAAACTTGCATACTGTTATGAACAGCATTTTACTGGTTGATTCTTTACAATTTATTGATTGCAGAAGACAGTCTCCCCTTTATGTTTAAGTAGCTAAAAAGCCTATTAAAATATTTGTTCCAAACCATGGAGGCATGTGCTACAAGTAGTGTATTCTGTTTCTCCTGTTAGAAAAATAAAAATCAATAGCAGCAGCAAAACCAACAAAATAACTCACAAATATGACAAATATCTTCTATATGTCAATATTAGAGTTTGTTCTCAGAGCACCCATTAAAGTCAGTCCTTTGAAGTTGGTTAATATATGATAAATAATGAGGTTTTTGTTTCTTTCTTTTTGTTTTTCTTTTTCTTGTTGAACAAACAGCAAGAGGCCACCATTGTGGAGGGAATGGAAAGAATAGAGAGCAGATGGAGATGAGATTTAGAACCTCGTTTGAAAGTTAACATTAAAATAAGAGTATAGAAAGTACCACAAATGTTTTCAAACTGTACAAGTCAGGTGGAAGGAAAAAAACTAGAGGGTCTGCTTCTGTTCACTATGCTCTGGCAGAATGATGTTTAGAGCCAAAATTATGTATCCCTATGTAGTGGTCAGGGCAGGCATGGAAGTCTTTTATGACATTACTGAAGTCATTCCAAATATCCCAAGGAAATCACAGATTCGTGAGGGATACACCTACTCATCCCTATGGTATGATTCCATCTTAGCAGCTGTCTTTTCCTGTCACAAGAGTGACATGAGATACCAGGGCCACAGTGTGGAAAATAAGGCTGATAAAGATTAAGTGACTTACTCAGGGTCACACAGTTGCTGCTCAGAGATGGAACTCATACCTAGGTAGTCTGAACTACAATGGCAATTATAATTTAATGTAGATTAAAAAGTACAGCAAATTTTGTTCAACCAGCAGGTAGATAGGGTCTACTTATATAGCTAGGGGTAATGTCAAACGCAACAAGAACAGTAATCATAAAAATAATGAGGAGGAGGAGTTAAAGAGAAAGTGGAGACAGCTCTTCATTGTGAGGTCGCAGACTACTATTCCAATTGCTTTACATACTTTATAAGATTTAATCATCACATAATTTTAAAGGTTAAGTATTTATGCCTTGTTTTATGAATGAAGAAATTGTAGCTCAGAGGTTAAGTTCCTGTGACAGGGTCACACATTGATTTGCTGAGCTAGAATTTGAACCCAGCAGAAGGTATGAGCAACCATGAAAGACTCATATACAATTCACAGTGAGATTCCTGCAGTGGTGTAGATGTAAATTAAAGAACTTCTACTTAATACTAGTTACTTAGGTATTACTCAGCTAAGGAGTTATTTTTCCAAATAGAACTGAGAATATCCATTAAATCTATGTAGCTGCTCAGGTTCTCATTGTAATCTACCTTCCATAGTAGATTGTTTCTACCCTTATGTTTTATCAATCATGCCACCAGTTACAAGATTTCATCGTCATATAATACTTTGCGTATTAGGAAACTTCTGCAAATGTCTTATAGATATAAAATGCTATATGTACAAAATGAACACATTCTCACCACCCTTATCCTGCAGCACTACCCCAAACTTATTTCTGTCATTTTATTTCCCAGCTTTGCTGATGATGCCAAATTCCATTCTTTCTACCAAGCCAAAAACCAAGGAGAACACATAAGTGGCCCACTCCCTCTCTCTCATCTCTCATATCCTATCCCTCTAGACTCTGCCTCAAATACTTCTTCCTCATAAGTTGATTTAGACTGGACTTCCTTTATTTCTTTTCTGGATGAGGGAATAATTGTATGATTTTCTCCAAATCTGGAGTAGATGTATCTACCTATGGCTACAGGGCTGGCTAGATTGTTTATCTACCACAATAGTTTAATCTCCAATAGAGCTACTTTTCTCTAGTGAAGATCTATAATGAACCTGAACACAATCAGTTCTGGATCCAATCAGGTCTGCCACAGATACCTGTCTTCTCTTCTTGGAAAGATTTCAGGGTATTAGGTAAATATCTATTCATGGAATATGGACTAAATTCTGAAATGCCCGGAAGTTCTTTAGACTGTCCCAGTCAGAGGCCTAACCCAATGATGTGTACCTCTGGTGCTACATTCCACACATCCAACTACTTATTCTCTTTTATCTCAAAGTATACATTTTAATTGGTAGAGTCGACTGCACAATTTCTGTTAATTTTGAGGTGGATTAAAATGAAACACTATGACTTTTTTTTAGAGTTGTCCTCTATTCCTTTGCATCTTAAACCCAGTAACTGTGTGGTTATGTTAGGAAAGTATTATTGATGTAGTATAACTAGCTAATGCATGTTAAACCCAAAATCCTATTCATCAATCCCCAAAGGGAAACAAAAGTGGATGAACTTTACTCCACATACTGGTTTAATAATGGGACAAACTCAAAAAGTAAAACTTGAAAATATAGCTAAACTATTCAAAGTCATTTTATAAAAAGAAATATGGGAAAAGGTTATAAAGGAACATGTTGAAAGATTTCTTTAAAATTTTCTCTATAAATGTTTCTCTTTAAAATCTTTATCTTCATATAATTGCTCATGTAATCTTCCTTTTACCCCCAATTCCATTTTTCCCACTCTTCTGCTATTTGCTGTCGTAGCAGAAGCATCTAACATCTACAGTTGGCCCTGGTACAGTGTGGGAGTTAGGGGTGTTAAGCCCCCATGCAGTTGAAAAATCCATGTAAGGCTTTTGACTCTACAAAAACTTCACTAATAATAGTCCACTATTGACTGGAGGTCCTACTGATAACACAAATGGTCGATTCACACCTATTTTGTATGTTATATGTATTATATGCCATATTCTTACAATAAAGTAAGTTAGACAAAATGTTTTTAAGAAAATCATAAGGAAGAGAAAATACATTTACAGTACTGTACTGTATTTATTGAAAAAATCCACATGGGGCGCCTGGGTGGCTCAGTTGGTTAACCGTCTGCCTTTGGCTCAGGTCATGATACCAGGGTCCTGGGATAAAGCCCGTTAGGCTCCCTGCTCAGCGGAGAGCCTTCTTCTCCCTCTCCAACCCCCTTGTGCTCTCTCTCTAAGTATCTCTGTCACTATCTCTGTCTCTCTCTCTCAAATAAATAAATAAAATCTTTTTAAAAAATCCACATATGATTGGACCTACATAATTCAAACCCATGTTGCTCAAGGTCGACTATATACTCACACGGAACAATTTGGTTGGCTGTCATTCTCTGCCCTTCTACATTTCTCCCATCTGAAAGAAGTTGCTCAATTAACAAATAATTCTTTTTTAGAAGGTGGAAAGGGGCAGCCAGCAAATACTTATCTGTTTCATTTGTTTGTTGTTTAAGCTTATTGAACAATACATACTTCAAGTGAAAATAATTTCCCTTTTATTTGTAGGGAAAGAAGCCCAATACTTTTCAGTGCAACTGAAAGTCAGAATTCTCAAAGATAAAAGAAACATTTACAAAATTATCCAATAGAGACTATTCTTGTTTTAGAAGACCACCCCAAAGCACAGTGTACAGATTTGAGGTTGAAAGGGGAATGGAAAAATCAGTTTTCATGGTGACATCTCAGATGCAGACTTTTGACAACATCTGGTTAATAGAATGATTTTTAAATTAGTTAAATAAATGCCTGGGACTCTCTCCTTTCCCATTTCCACAGTCTTTTATTCAGATGGAAACACAACTATGGGTACATGGCCTATTCATTGTTTCAATTTTTGGAAACAAGATAAAGTGCATATATAAATCTACCTTGTAGACTTGAAAGGTGCTGGAGTGCATCTTCTTGGGTAAAGTTAATGGTTTTGTGTGTGGTCTTGTGTTTAGTGAATTCTGACAAGCATAATTAGTACTCCCTTTTTATGAGTTCTAAGATAGGGAAAGACATGTTTCAACCTGCTGGTTAATTGCATTATCCATTTCATAATTTATTTTATAACTCCATATAGATATATAGATAGATATAAACATAGATATATCTTGTAAGAGATAATACCGCATAGAAAATGGAAGGGAATCAAACTGACTTGACTTTGTATCCTAGACTTATAATTAAGTATGTGCTCTTGATTTAGTTACTTAAAATCTTTGTACATCACTTTCTGCATCTAAATGGAATGCAATATTACTCAGCCATCAGAAAGGATGAATACCTACCATTTGCACTGACATGATTGGAACTGGAGGGTATTATGCTAAGTGAAATAAGTCAAGCAGAGAAAGACAATCATCATATGGTTTCACTCATATATGGAACATAAGGAATTGCATGGAGGACCATAAGGGAAGGGAGGGAAATCCAAAGGGGGAGAAATCAGAGAGGGAGACGAACCATGAGAGACTCTGAACTCCAGGAAACAAACTGAGGGTTACAGAAGGTGGGGGGGGTGGAGGGACGGGGTAACTGGGTGAAGGGCATTAAGGAGGGCACATGATGTGATGAGCACTGGGTGTTATATGCAACTAATGAATCATTGAACACTACATCAAAAACTAATGATACACTTATATGTTGGCTAACAGAATAAAATAGAAAAATGGAAATAATGATACTAATTTTAAGATTTATTATTGATATTACAGATAATGTATACAAAGCTCATAAAATATCTATTTATGTAATTTAGATAATTATATAATCAAGACAATATTTCTTTAAATGAAGGTCATCTTTGTAATTGAACAAAATCGGGAATTTATCAAAATAAGCGGTGAGATGTGCCGTATATGATATTATTATTTTTTTAAAGGAAACATTTGTTTCCTTTTTTTTTTTTTTAAAGATTTTATTTATTTATTTGACACAGAGAGACACAGCGAGAGAGGGAACACAAGCAGGGGGAGTGGAAGAGGGAGAAGCAGGCTTCCCGCTGAGCAGGGAGCCTGATGCGGGGCTTGATCCCAGGACCCTGGGATCATGACCTGAGCTGAAGGTAGACACTTAATGACTGAGCCACCTGGGCGCCCCTATATGATATTATTTTTAACTAAAGAAGGGGAGAAATTATCAAGAAATCACTAAATGATTTCCAAAATTCAATCAATAATTTGAAATATTTTCTAACTTCTAAACTTGTGTTATCTCTTTCACAACATAAGCTAACATTTTTGCCATTTCAGCCCACTGTTTCAGTATTGTGGGGCTGTATATTAACTTGAAATGAACAACAACAACGAATCAACAAAATGTTACAATTCTAGAAGAGCTAGTTTGTTTATTAACAAGACAATCAAATATTCAAACTCTCTAACACCATCTGTGTTTTATTTATTGTCATCTCACTGCCACCACTGGGAACTAAAAAGGAAGCATAATTGCTCACAGAAACAATCTGTCATTAAGAGTATCTGTATCTACTTCTGCAGTGTTTCAGGAACAGTGTGGTATCGATCAGAGTAGATATAGATTTGCCATTACCCTTCTAAACGTGAAATGGATGCAAAAGGCCTAATGGTCAAAGGGTCAATGAGCACTCATTTCTACCTAGACAGAGGCCATTCAGATGATTTATTCTGAGGTGTCACTATCATTCCATCAATTCAAGTCTAGAAAATGCAGTTAAGTGATTACCAGGTGCCCAACAATGTGCAAAACACAGGGGATATAAAAAAAAGCAGTATGTCAGTCATGCTCTGAAGAACATCTCAGTTTAATATTAAAAATGAGATTGTAAACAATCTTTATTATGATAGGTGCTATGGTAGACAGATCAAGGCAAAGTGATAGCACAAAGACAGGAGAAATAATTAACCTGGGGACATTTGAGGATTCATAACATAAGTGAAACATTACCTCAAAAAAAGATGGTTTTATCCATTAGTAATTAAACCTATTAGGTAAGGCTAAAGGCTGACTGTCAATGTGTTGGATTTTTCTTAATATAAACCTTGTTGCATTGAGACCCAATCTATTTTGAATCAGACACAATAAAAAGGTAAAACAAAAATTCCATCACTTGAAGTAAGTAGTTCAAAAAATCGACAAACTCAAGAAATGACCAAGATATTCTCTGCTTATTTTGTCACTAAAGTGAAATAAAATTATAGATTTTAATTTAAGCAAAATGCATACCATTGTGTATGGAACCAATCTAAATCTTACTGGTCACATTTGTACTATTAAACTGCCGGAACGATGACAAAATTCTAAATACATCAAGGGCTTTGGCATGTTAATTGCTTTTTGCTAACATGCTGAAGTAGATGGCCTTAGTTGAATCCACTCTTCAGAATAGTTGATGAGTTCTTGAGTTGTCTATGTATATAATATAGAATTTTACAGAGATTCTTTATTATTTTTATTTGATGCTATGTCCTCTCACTTGAAGCAAACCCTACTGTGTCGGCAGTGCCTCAGAAGGATTGGATATTACTAAGCATTTTCTATTTTTGAGTTTAGTATGATGAGGTAATCTCCTAAACCAAAGAACCCAATCTTATTTCTGGGAGCAGCTCTCCTTCACTTCCGAGCTCTAACCAAAATATAACAAAAACCTTATTATAAAGGCAAAGTCTCTTGGGAGCAGTACAACCATGCATATATAAAAATGGTAGAATTACATTCATTTGCAGGATTCTGAGATGCCATCCCAGACCCAACTCCATTTTGGTCAGGTACATTTTTTCCCAAAAACCCATTTGAATAGGAACATTTTAGTTTCATCCTTTCTTGTATCCTGCTTCTGGCTTGGGGGTGTGGAAATGAACACCCTACTATCTGTTATCTGCTGATCTCTTTAAAACTGCTGAGTGTTAATCAGATTTTTATAACATATGACATATTTATATGTTCTCCTCATTTTGCTTTGTTCTCTGAGCATCTATTTTAAGTTGCTCATTGAATTTCCAAACCCTACCTCTCTTATTTTTTTTTTTTTTATTTAACACACAGAATTTATTCCTCCATAACTTCTATTTAGGGGTGTATCAATGTCAAAAGAAAAAAGCACCACCTGCAATGGAAGGAAGTCAATAAGAAAAAGATGACCAAAAAAAGGGCAACATGTATGAAGAGGCAGTTCTTATTTACATACAAAAAAATCAGTAAGCATGTGTAAAGTTTTAAAGTGCATATTTTGGCAAGTTTGAGGGAAATGGGCACTCGTACTGTAGATGGGAATAATATTGGTGCATTTTTAGAGTAAGTTGGTAATAACCACCAAGATAAAAATATACATGCTATCCCCTCCCCAGTTTTATTGAGATATAATTGACCTACAGCACTGTATAAATTTAAGGCGTACAGTGCGATGATTTGACTTACATACATTGCAAAATGATTACCACAAGAGGTTATAGTAACCATCCATCATTTCGTATAAATAGGAAAGAAAAAAAGAGAAAAGAATTTTTTTTTTCTTTGTGATGAAGACTCTTAGGATTTACTCTCTCAACAACTTTCATACATATCATAGAGCAGTGTTAACTGGGGTCATCATGTTGAACGTTACATTTGGTACCTATTTATCTTGTAACTCGAAGTTTGTACCCTTTGACCACCTTCATCCAATCCCCCCTCCCCCAACCTCCTGCCTTTGGTAGTCACAAATCTAATCTCTTTTTCTATGAGTTTGGTGTTTTGTTTTTGTTCTAGATCTTGTATATAAAGTGAGATCATACACTATTTATCTTTCTCTGACTGACTTACCTCACTTAGCATAATGCCTTCAAGGTCCATACATGTTGTTGCAAGTGGCAGGATTTTCTACTTTTTTATGGCTGAATGATATTGTATATATACACATTACGACTTCTTCTATTAATTCATCTGTCAGTAGACATTTAGGCTGTTTCCATGTCTTGGCTATTGTCAATAATGCTGCAGTAAACATGAGGGTGCAGATATCTCTTCAACATACTGTTTTTGTTGCTTTTGGGCATATCCCCAGAAGTGAAATTGCTGGATCATGTGGTAATTCTATTTTTAATATTTCGAGGAGCCTTTATAGTGTTTTCCATAGTGCCTATAGCCCTTCCTCTCTCATATGACCTGGATTTTGAGTCACTGACCTGTTTCAAATTTGAGATTAATAGAAAGAGTGACATTGGCTCTCTAAAATGAGTGTTATTTTGTTCTCTTAATTCATGAGCTTATTTTCAATGAGATTGTTATATATGGGGATACCTGATCAGAAGAGAGTAAATAAATACCCACAATGAAGAGGAAGATGGGTTCATTTATTTCTTTGACTTGTTTCCCATAAGGATAGTATTGTGCCTCAAGGCACTATGCTAGCCTTGGATAACAAAATAAACATTATAAGTACTATGCAATGTTGAAAATCTAACAAAAATTATAGAATTCTAGAATTAGATGAAAATAAATTCAGGAAAATTCTACATTTAAATAGTCCTAGAAACTGCAGCCTAATTATTTCTCAAGGGTGGGAGTACTTCACATCTGCTTCAGTGAAGAACTTCAGAGATTCCGTATTTGAAGAGTCAGGAAGTTCTTTTGCAATTTGCTGTATTAAAATGCAAATGAATTTTCTTTCATTCTATTGAATATCCTCCAGTCCATAATCCACGTTTATGGCAGAATATACAAATACATATTTTCCTAGATTCAATTTAAAACTTATGAATGCCTAATGTGTGCTCAGAGCTTTTATGCATTGTAAAAGACATAATTTTTAGGTTCTGAAGGAAATTAGGATATTTATTTAAACACATGAAACAATTATCAGTTGCATTTCTTGATTCTTACTTTATGTAAGTACATACAAGTGTTTCTCTGTGGTTAAACGTTTCTCTCTGTGGTTATGGTATGTAGTAGAGGCAGTCCCTACTCAACAAATATTCCGTGTTTGCCTCCATTTCCTTGAAGTCGGTTTGGGTTATGTACCCAATTCTAATCCCTGCACTATGCATCAGTGTGTCCTTTATCCTTTTCCTTCTGCACCCTGCTCACATTGAGGCCAGGTGTTTAGAGGGAGTTAACTAAAGAATAGAGAATGTTCCCCTGGCCTGTATCAGACAGTATTTAATCACAAATAGACCTTTATTGCATTAAGTCACTCAGACTTTGAGGTGTCAGTCTTACAGCAAATAATTACCTTAACTGATATTCCATTTGTATAATACTTAGGTCATTTAATAGGTGAACTTTTCCCCCAAATTGCTCTATATATCATGGGGAAAGGCTACCATAAGGGTCCTCATGTTGTTTCACAGCTGAGAAAGCTGATAAATGATTAATAGGGCTAGATTTTAATCTGATTCCTATTTCTATAAAGATCCTAGATCTGAGATCAAGTTATATAATATCTTGAGACATAATATTCTTGTATGATTGGAAAAAGCATCTGCCTTCTTAGATTATTAAGAAGATAAAATAGTATAGTGTAGATGAAGTATATAGTACAGACACTGGCATTTATCATATGATAAATACATAGAGCTTTAATTCTTAGGTTAATCTCTGTTTCATTTTTCCATGTAGCCATATACTCAACATTTCCAAATGAGAAAAATCTACCCAGTTTTCATAATTTTGCTTGTATTTGGTATGTTCATTTAGACTTTTTGTGAAACTTTGCCGTAGAATAGCCCTTTGATAATGACAGTGATGAAGAGAAAGACACTGAAATTTGCATAGTATTTTCAGGATAAAATATCACAGAGTTAAATCAAAACAGAGAGATATGGAAGGCAAATTATCATCCTCATACATGTAAATAGACCACCTTCAGCTGGGTAATTGGGTGTTGGAATGTGTGATAAAGTTTTATTATTATTCTCATTTTTCATTGCCTTCGCTCTAAAATGATTAAACACCCTTGCCCCACTGACATCAGTCTTAGCCATGTGACCTGCTCACATACTTAAATGTGAGTGGAAATGAAGTGTGCTACTTCTGTAGAGAAGCTGTAAGAGCCAGGTGTGGTTCCAATACTTCTCTTTCCCTCCTGCGGAAGAAGAAAAATGTCCCAGTTAGGGATGTTACCTCAAACGTGGAACCCAGCCATAGATAATCTGCAATTTACATGTATCATGAGTAAGAAATAAATCTTTGTTATGGTAAGCCATTGAGAATTTGGGAGCTGTTTGATCCTATGGCACAATCTAATAAAAGTTGAATAAATAAATACTGAAATAGGCCTTTTAGCTGTACGACTTTTTCTACTCAATGAAGGAAAATTTATAAGCCAAGTAATTCATCTCTTTCCTGGTTCCAGATGGATCAGATGAATAAGTATATTCAGAGCTGTTCTTGGCACCTACATCTATAGCCATAACAACACATTGTGATTATTTTTGTTTTAATAATCACTTTTGCTTCAAAGTACTTAAATAATTTTTAAAAATGCATTTATATTTATCTTTGTCATAACCAATTCCAGTGCTCTAGTTTTCATATTATAGATCCAGATTTTTCTTCTATTTTATTTTCCTTCAGCCTCATGGACTTTCTTCTCTATCTTTTAGTTTAGGTCTACTGGCAATGCGTTCTTTCAGCTTTGTATATTTCAAAGTACTTTCATTTCTCCATTTTTGAAAGATTCTTTCCTGGAAGTAGATTTTAGGTTAACATCTAGTTTCCCCTTGTACTTTAAAGATGTTACTATATTGTTTTTTGCCTTGAATTGTATCCAAAGATAAAGAAAGTATCCTATTTCTCAGCACTTATTTTTTTTTTTTTTTTTTTTTTTTGCCTGCTTTAAAGATTTATGTCTTTAAAAACTGCCTTATGATGTAATTTTCTTCGTGTTTCTTGTGCTTTGGGATTTTGGGATCTATGGGTTTAGAGCTTTCACCAAATTTGAAACAAAAAATGACTATTTTCTTTAAGGAATTTTCTGCCCAGCTGTCCTTCATGGACCTTCATTACATATTTAAAATCTTCTAGAAGTGTTTTGGCTCCCTAAAGTTGAATTCAGGCTGTTGTTTTTTTTTCCTCTGTCTCTCTGTGTTTTATTTTGGATGTTTCTATTGCCATGTCTTAAACTTACTAAACTTTTCTTCCGCAATATCTAATGTCCCATTAATCCCAATTTGTGTATTTTTCATTTCAACCATTTTAGCTTTTAACTCAAGAATTTTTATTTGTATCTCTTTATATATTCCATGTCTCTACTTACCATGCTTAATCTTTCCTTTATTTGAACACACAGATTTTAGTTATAATTAGCATTTTGATGTCCCTGTCTGTTAGTTCTATCATCTGTGCCATTCTGAATCTGTTTTATTTACCTCTCATATGGATTGTATTTTCTTTATTGTATGCCTGGTAATTTTTGGTTGAATGCCAGACATTATGAAGTTTATTGTATTTAGTTCCAGATATTTTTAACTTCTATAAATAATTTTGAGCCCTGTTTCATGATACAGTTAAGTACTGGGAAACAATTTGATCTTCTTTGTCTTGCTATTAAACGTTTCTTTTTCTTAGGTGGAACCAGACCAGCATGTTGACTAAGGCTAATTTTTTATCCAGTACTGAGGTAGAATCCTTCTGATTACCCAATACCTGATGAATTGTGAAATTTTCTATTATAACTGGTAAGAACAGGAACTATTCACAGCCCTGTGTCAGCATGAGATAATCCTTTCAGGTGGCCCTTTCCCCTCTTTGGCTAGTTTCAGCACATAGTTACACTGATAAATATTCAGCTTAAGACTGGAGGAGGACCCTATGCATACCTCTAGAGTTCTATCCATGTGCAGCTCTCTCCTCTGTGTTACTCTTCTCTGCTTGCTCTTGTCATCTTGGCCTCCCTCGGCTCTCAGCATCATCTCATCAACTCAAGTTACTGCCAGGCTCCACGTGGGTTCTCCATCACTGAGCCATGATCTAAGAACTCTCTCAGGTTGTTAGGTTGGGCAATCATAGAACTCACTTCATTTGTTTTACACATTGCAGGCATCATTATCAATCATATCCTAATTTCCAATATCTTAAAAATCATTGTCTTGTATATTTTACATGATTTTGTAGTTGTTTCAGACAGGAGGGCATATCCTATTTCTGTTGGTTAATGGTAGCCTAAATAAAAATATCCCCATTACAATGGATTTTATTTTTAAAAAGGCCATTCCTCTATAAGGTATTTCCTACATACAATACTCTTTTTCCTAACATGTATATATAAATTAGTCTTTTCCTTAGGATATGTGTTGTTTTTGGTTTTTTGTTCATTATAATATTTCAAGACTGACAATTTCTCCAACTCTATAAAGTCACTCTATATGAATTTATAATCTCATCTTCTCCTCTTTTGTCCTTTTAAAGACCACACATGGCATGAGGATTTCTTCTATAGACACCAAACAAATATTCAGTCATTCTTTGCTATGACACTTTTATTTTCAATGACACAGTCTTTTCTATATTGGAGAAGATTCAATAAAAAAGACTCTTGCTATTGTAAATTGAAACATGTTACCCAGTGACATTCAGATACTGGTTTTAGCTTTGCCCTGCCCTTTAGAGTTAAAAAAAAAAAAAAAAAAAGCTCTTATTTCCTCTTCTGGGTGACAGCCACTCCACAATGTAAAGACACTTACATGTGTCTCTCATACTCTCTCATTTGCTTTAATGGTTCTTTCTGAAATATCTTTCTAATAGAAGGCCTTATCATCTCAGCTATTTTTCATTGTTTTCAAGCTTTTCAGTGGCACTTTATAATGTGGTTTCCAGAAATGAATAAGGGACAGCAAGTGTAGTCTGGACAGGACAGAATACAGAAAAGCTTTTGTTTTCTGTGATCCATACCTTACAAATCCATTAAAAGTATATAAAGATCGTGTTAGGTTTTGAAGACACTGCATTACTTCATAGGGAGAAACTCACATTTGGCCTCTGCAGAACTGAAATTGTGAGATAATTTTATGTAACTTTAAAGATACATTTGAAAAGTAAAAAAATAAAAATTAAGATACATTTGATACATTTACTTTCATATACCTTCAACAATGACTTTTAGATATTTAATTTTAAAATTTCAAACCATGACAAATTTCCATAAAATAAAAATATATTTTTTTTTAAGTTACATGGATGTACTAAAAAAAAAATGATTCAACAAAACTCCCTGAGTAGGCGATTATCTATAACAATTGTCATTGTCATCTAATATATGTTCACATTTTTATACTTTAAAAAATTACCTAATATGAGAGCATACTAATATTGACCTTAAGGTAATCATTATTTTCAAATATCTAAGAAGTTGCCACAAAACTAACCTCCTCTAAGGTATGAACCCAATCTTGTTTATTTTTGTTTATTCCTCAGTATCTGATCCTATACTTGTAACAAAACAAGCATTCAGTTCCTAGGTGCTAAAAGAACAGGTAAACTTTAGCTTTCCCAGCAAAAATGTGGGCATATTACAGGGAAGCAGACATTGATTCTGTGTAATAAAAGATTTTATAAAATTGAAACTACGCTGAAGAGCTCTCCTTTGAAAAGCTAGTGCTCTTCACCTGCTCTTCGAGCAGAGAGCTGGTGACAAGCTGTCAATGTATGTATTGTACAGTAATGTACTGGAGTGAATTTTTGGATTCAGAAGAAATTTCATCCAGATAAGCTTTGGAGGGAGTATAGCTCGGTGGTAGAGCATTTGACTGCAGATAAGCTTTGGAGTTTCTTCAAATACTAAAACTCTATGACAATTTTCTTAGATACATATATAGTATAGAGGCCTTAGTTGCTTTATATACCAAGCATACTAAGACAAAAAATATAAAGAAGAATACGAGGATAGGGACACCTGGGTGGCTCAGTTGGTTAAGCGACTGCCTTCGGCTCAGGTCATGATCCTGGAGTCCCTGGATCGAGTCCCGCATCGGGCTTCCTGCTCGGCAGGGAGTCTGCTTCTCCTTCTGACCCTCCCCCCTCTCATGTGCTCTCTCTCATTGTCTCTCTCTCAAATAAATAAATAAAATCTTTAAAAAAAAAAAAAGAAGAATACAAGGATGATGTATATTTTGACATTTTAAGTCTAAAATCTAAGAGGGGCATAGTATATGTGTAATGCTCTCTCTGAATAAATAACATTCAAATAAAATATTCTATAATTTATGATGAAAATGATGGAGAGAAAACCATCAAATTTAAAATGAGCTATTTTTTATATCCTTCAACAATGGCATTCTGAACTTAGCTCTGTTTTTAAGCATATCTTCAATGTATGCATAAGCTGAATCCTGAAGGGTGAGTGGAAGATAGTTACTCAGAGGAAGGTGTGGTAAAGCAGTCTATGCAGTGGTAGTAGTGTGAGTGAACGCATGAAAAGGCAAGAAGAAAACCACAGCCATTTTGTATTAACCAAATAATAAAGTGAGGAGTGACTCTATGGTTATCAAAATACTTTTACGGCAGTATTTTCAGCTTCTTGATTCTGAGCAATGGCATTTTTACTCTTTTCACAAAAGAATGTAGAGAAGTCAACTCTGAGATTTCCTTAAGAGGCTGAAGAATGCTACTTTCAAATGAAAGGAATATTCTCTAGAAATGCAAAAGAGGAAAAGAAAAAAAGATAAAACGTGAAAGAAACCAGTCAAAGAAAAGCTAGCAGAACTTTATCATGGAGATAAACATAAAGAGGTGTTTATAAAGTTATGCTGTTAAATTTGATTCACCTATATTTTTAATTGCTTAGATCAAGTTCAAATTAACCTAAGTGAATAAAAACTTGTAGAGAATTTATTCTGAGGAATGACAGTGTATTCTAGAAAATAAGGGGACCACAGTCAAAAATCAAAGAGTACTTTATCACAGTGACCTCAGTGAACTTTCACCTTTAAGTTTCGGCAATGCAGTGTTTTTGTGTATTTGGATGTTAAAATGGGACTCATTCTCAATTTAGCTAAGACTCAAAGATAAAAGAGAAATATAATATGTACTGAGAAACCTCATATCCTAAAACAAGCTACAAGATGACATATGTAGTACAAGAGGCAGCCATGGAAACTGCATCTGCCAGCTGTAGGGATCTCTCATCTCACCGTTAAAGGAGTAAGTTTTCCGAGGCCATGGGGAGAATCACCTCGGATGGTGTTATTGGAACTGTATGCATTCCCCAAGCTCCCCATCTCCTCATACTCTTCACGGGAGAAGAAGGGAGGACCTCTCCCTCCCAACCAGGAAGACTGTTTGGAGAACTGACCACCTCCTAGTGTTGTGATAATTAGTGTTTAATTCTCAGCAGGTACTGTCTAAAGATAAAAATTTTCCTAAGCTGCCCTTACGTGATACTCTTGAGAAAGAAGGTTTACTGAGTAGAAACTACACTTAGGTAAAGGTGAGGAAAGGTAAATGCTCCAAAGATCAGCATTATCGATGGGAGCAGGTCAGCCTGGGCTTTCAAAAAAAAAAAAAAAGGATGGCCAGGAAAAAAAAATAGACATACACTGAGGATAGTAGGAGTGGGGGGTACTCCTGGAAGCCTAGAGGCTGGCTGAGAGAGGGGTCTTACATGCCTAGCCGGAAAAGAGAAAAGCAAGCATTAGGATATGCTCTGAAAACAACAGAAACAAAAAGCATCATAAAAGCACAGAAGAGGAAGAGCAGCAGTTATGAGCCTTCACTTCGCGCAGGGGGAGCCACTGTCCGGTAATAATGTCACCACACATACCACAGTGCTCTCTCCTCCTGGTGCTAGGGCAAGGGAAAGGCACAGAGCCAGGTCACAGGATGAAAGCAGACCACAGCCTTCCCACGCTTAGCAGCGTAAGCCTGAACAAGTCTAAACTATGGGAGGTAAATAAAATGTTAAACATTATTGAAGCTAAGAGAACTGATTGTTACAATGGATACACATTTTTTAAAAAAGATTTTACTTATATTTTTTGAGAGAGAGAGTGAGCAAGAGAGCACAAGCAGGGGGAGAGAGAGGAAGAGGGAGAAGCAGACTCCCTGCTGAGCAGGGAGCAAACAAAGGGTCAAGCATTGCAAGCTTGATCTCAAGACCCTGGGATCCTGGGGCTAGATCCCAGGACCCCGGGATCACGACCAGAGCTGAAGGCAGACGTTTAACCAGCTGAGCCACCCAGGCGCCCCACAATGGACACACATGTTAATCTCTGAAGTAAGAATGTGCTTGGGACAGGAAGGGAAGAGAAATTATGAGATATGCCTGAAGTATCTTCCATAATCAGAAAAAGACCAAATCTAGAGAGGGTCTTTGAAGGGACCCTGTAAAAATAACATTGTTTTATACAGATTAAATAGCTAGGAATAAACCTAACTAGAAATGTACAATATTTACATAAAGAAAACTTTAAAATCCTTTTTAAGGACACAAAGAAAGATTGAACAAATGTTCTGGAGAAAAAGGCTGAATAATATAAAGATGTCAACTCTAATTTGTTTTAAATTTAGTATGATACAAATAACAATACCAATAGTTTTCTCACATCCTTTGAAATTGGGACAGAGCTAGATAAAGTGCTTTGTAACTTCTCCTGGAAAAGCATACAGACAGATACAAATACTCAAGAAACTTCAAAAAAGAAAAAAAAAAGAAAAGAAAAAAAACAATAACCAGCCTTAATAGATATTAAACCTTAAAACCCAGTAATAACTATGCATCATTGACATATAATACAATAAAATTGTATTTAGCTAGACAGATCAATAAGTAGAATAGGAAGTTAAAAAATAAACCCAATATATATATGGGAATTTACTATATTTTATGTGTGTCATCTCAATTCAGTGGGTACTTAGGTTGATCACTCAATTAGTGGTATTGAGAAAACTGGGAGCCATTCAGAATAATCTAAAGATGGATCTGTTCTTCATACTGAATATCACAATGTATTCCAGCTGGATCATACATTTCAATGCAAAAATAAAATAACATCATAAAAATACAGGAGGAAAACATGGAAAAGCTGTGTTATAGCCTCTTAGGTGCTGAGACCTTTATAACCATGTCTCAAAATACAGAAGCTATAAGAGTTTTTTTTTTAAGGATAAATTCAACAACATAAAAAATATCATATTCATGGCAAAATATCATAACCTAAGTCCAAAAACAAATGACAAACTGAAAAAAATATTTGCAATTTATATTACAAAGGATTAAAGGTTTCTAGAAATAAGTAAGAAACAGATTAATGAATCAACAGAAAAATGAACCAAGGTTATGAATAGGGAATTCAAAGAAATGGAAATATAAATACTTTTTAAATATGACAACATGTTGCAACCTCAATAAGGAAATAAAAATAAAAATTATAGTATCCTTTTTCTTCTTTTATGCACATGGCCAAAATACATAAGCCAGATAACACTGTGTTGTTGAGGCCATGAGAAAATATCACCACTGAGAATATAAATTTATAAAATTCCCCAAAGGAAATTTGAATAAATTCCTTAGATTTAAAATTCAAAGCATCTTTTGTCCCAGCAATTCAAATTTCTGGATTTTATCCTACACACATATTTGCACACATGTGAAATGATGTATGTAAAGCCGCCCAACTGGAAACAGTGTGTGAAAGAGTTGGATTATGTATATCCATATTTTTTCATTTATGGGAGAGAAACAATTTGCTTTATTTCACAGTGAAGAGTATAGGTCTTCAAAAGCCAGCTATCCAAGAGAACACTGGCTTCAATCAAGCCAAACACTTAAAATCTTTGAGCATATAGACATCTGTGCCACCCGGATAATCTGCACTTTGTGTCCAAACCCTGTCTCGTTTCATCCCTCTCAGCATTTGGCAGAGGGCCTTTGCAGAATAGGTGTCTAAGGATTTCCAATGCATAGTAGATAGAAGTACAAAGTGCATTAGCACTATAGCTATATTAATCTCTCTTTATCACTGCTGCTCCACTTAGATTGAAAACTAGATTATTATTGGGAATTGTCTATTCCCACTGGATTGCGAGTTCCATGAGGGCAGGGATCTTTATAGGTTCATTACTGATGTATTGTTACTGGACCCATGTTTGGCTGCTGTCCCTGGAAAGACCACTACTCAAGGGATGAGGTTTTTTTTGTTTTATTTTTTTTTTTTAAAGATATTATTTGTTTATTTCAGAGAGAGAGAGGGAGAGCACAAGGATGAGTGGGGAGAAGGGCATAGGGAGAAGCAGACTCCCCGCTGAGCAGGGAGCCTTAGGTGGCTGGGATTGATCCCAGGATCCTGGGATCATGACCTGAGCCAAAGGCAGACACTTGACCAACTGAGCCACCTAGGCGCCCCAAGAGATAAGTTTTTGATTGGAATGGAATTTGAGCTTTATTCAGGAGCCTGGCACCCTGGGGAGAAGGCAGTCTCTTGTCCAAAAGCCAACTCCAAGGTTTCTGCCTGGTGCAGGCGTTTTTAAAGGGATTTAGGGGACTTAATCAGCAAAGGGAGTGCAGTGGTCTGCAACATGTCTTGATTAGATGCAGATCGATGATGCCAGCTACAAATGTTATCTCAGCGCTCTGGGGCCTTGTGAGGGGGTCCCGTTCTTATTTCCTGATATGCAGGAGTACTCTGATCTTTCTGCAGAGGAGGGTCGGAACTACAGGTATGCAAAGGCAGGTCAGTAAAATCATTTGTGTGAGCTAAAAAAAAAAAAAAAGAAAGAAAATCACTTTGCTAAAAAAAATTGCCAGGCTAATCAGAAAGCCGAGGTGGCCTCAAACAGACCTGTTGGCTTCTGTGGCCTGGGAAAGTTCTGGTCCTTCACTCCTCAAGGCCAGTGGTCTGCAAATCTCAGACTGAATTAGTTCTGTTACAGATCAAGGGATTTAGGTCAGCAAGTAAGGAGCTTGTTAACTTGAAGCCAGTTAACCTGTAAGACGGGCTGGAGTGCTGTTACAGTATTTCAGGCACCCAGAACATAGTAGACAATAAATATTTAAATGAATAAATAAAACAAATATCATTTCATGGGCTCTTTGGCGCTATCTTTCCTTTTACTTGGTGGGCCTGTCCTCTTCATTTCTGTTTACCTGCTGGTTACTAGCTGTATGTCTGCCTCCTGGACAGCCACTCTCTGATATCTGGGTCTTATTCCAGCCAGTTTTACATGGGTTATTTTATTTTGAATATCCTATTATTATTTTTATATAGTCTCCCTTCACTGGACTTCCAAAAGCCTTTTTCCACAAATAATATGTCTTCTTATTTTGTGTCTTTTGATTTGTCTTTTAATTAATTCATGGACATTTGTTAAGCCCCAAATGTGTATAGAAGAGGTTCAGCGACTACACAAGATTTGGGAAAACACTGCTTCTCAATTAATGCTAGTGAAGGCACAAAGATAAAAATTCTAATTTTGCAGATTAAGACAGTAATTCCGGGCACGAAAATTTTCCATGGTCTTAAAAAACCATAAACAACAATACATTCTCTGGAACAGTAATAACTCTTTCCATGCCCCTGGGCTCTACATTGTAAATGTCTTTCTCCTGGTACACTCATTTATAGCTTCTGAGTTACTTGATCTCTTAGTAAATTATTTAAATAGCCCACCAAGTAGAACATGGGTTCTGTTAACAGTAAAGATTTAGAGGCAGATGAGATCAATACAAGGTCAAGCCTTTTCTACCAGAGTTAACTTGGTCTCATATCTAGACAGTGTTATTTTCTTGAAGCCAATTTAGTAATAATTTCATGGAGACCTTGTTTGTGAGGAGGGCTCTATTTTAATGGCTACATTAAGTTTGATCTCCCCATTTTTCAAGGATCTGTCGCATTTCATCTTTCAAAAAATGACAGCTTTCAGTGATTAAAGATTAGTCCAACTTCATCCCTTCAAGTCTTTTACTGAAGGATGGGTACTAAATAAGCAATAATTAATAGAATAAACTTAATGATGCAAGTGCCTTTGGGCATGCCCTTCTTCATTCTCTAACCACAATTTGTCAGCCAGAAAGCCTCTCTGCCTTATTCTGCTCCACCTTTTCCTCCTGGGTTAGGGGCCACTCTTCCTCACTTCCATAATGCAGTCAGAATAACTCTGTGCTAGCAGATAGATTGCACTGTGTTATAATAATCACTTAACTTCTCCATAACATTCTACACTAAAAGCTCCTTAAATACAGTGTCTGTATCTTTAATTTCTATATCTTTATGCCTAGCACAGAATGTCACAAATAGTAGAGGCTCCAAAAAGGGAATTGCAGAATAAAGTGATAAATAAATGAATAAGACTCTTAATTAATTCTGGAAGTTTAAAAGAAAATGTGTATAAATCACCGAGTGCAAGAAGAAAGAATGATAATCAAAGTTGCACATTTCTGCTAACATTTAACACTAAGCATGATTTTATTCTTAGGAAATACACCGATATTTAAATATCCGTTTCTTTATTTACCAAATAACTGTAGCTAAAACTGCGTTTTTATTTCATTTATGCTTTGAAAACATTATTTGTCCAAGGTTTACATCATGAAATTCCTTTAGCAGCCTGGAGTCCCTTCTGTGTGGGTGTATGCTCAGTTTCTGGTCGACAGTCTGTCCACACTACATCCCAGCCTTAGGTACAGTTGCTGCAAATTTGCTACTGAAGGAAAACTCACTTCTGCCGAGAGCCTGCTGTACTTTTCAAAATAGGTAGACAGTCACTTAAACACGCTTTATTAGTTCTTTTAGCTTACAGCAATTCAACTTTATATAATAAAACAGATAAAAGGATTCATATTTATCGAAGGATGACATACAGAGTAGTGTACAAACCACAATTATAAATATCTGTACATCCTCCAAAATGTACACTTGTACACTTGTAATGGATAGAAAATTACAGGATCCCGGAAGCTCCTTGTGACCATTCCCAGCCTCTACCCCTTCCTCCTCCTAAAGGATCCACTCTCTTGATGTTTGACATCTTGGATTAATTTTTCCATTATTTGCAAAGTACTGACATGGTAGTATACTAACATATATTTTATGTCTTATCTTGTTTGCAAATTATAGTCATGGAATTACACATTATGTATTCTTTTGTCTTTTTTTTTTCCTTCATGAGATTCACCCATATTATTATGTGTTATGTATGGCAGTACTTTGCTCATTAACATTTCTGTAGAATATCCAATTGTCTGAATATTCCACGGTATATTTATCCGTTCTGTTGTTTATATGGACATTGGCACTTTTACAGTTTGAGTCTATTAAAAATAGTACTGCTATATACATTCTTGTTCATGTTTTTTGAAATGTGTGCAAGTATATCTTTTAGCTATAGACCAAGGATAGAGTGTGTGTGTGTGTGTGTGTGTGTGTGTGTGTGTGTGTTTGATTATATTTATTTCATTCCTAAAATGAATTGAAGTTAACAGGTAAATGAAGTGATGGATTATGAAATCATCTTTCATATTAGTTCAACCTATGGAACAAATATGTAGATGATCCTGTCTTTCTGTTTATTGACAAATAACCAAAAATCTGGCTAGATAAGTGGGTGGTTATCTCTCATTGGCATCCTATATGAAAAAGATAAATATTTATTTAAGAAGTGTAGAGGAACAGATAAAAATTTCTGTAGAAGACTGTTTTACTGATTCAGTGCTTAATTCCTAACTTATTCTAAGAAAAAATATGTCTCTACTGTATTCATTATGAAGTCTGAGCCATCCGCTTATATATTTTAATTAAAAAAAAGTTGCTGAAATTTTACAAGAAAACCAAATCTCAATGAACTTATGTAAGTTACCCAAAGTAGAAAAACCTATTAAGTAGAAGATGAATAATAGTTATAATAATAAAACAATAATAGAATACACATGCATATATGAACATTTTATTCAGAATATGATTGAATAAATGGCAAAGGTATTTCATAGACAATGTGAGCTACCTGAGTTTGGAAAAGAAAAAAACATACTATTACCTTATACAATTAAGGGATATTATATAGATTTGTATATCTAGATTTGTATATGGATTTGTATATCTATCGTTGTGGCAAAGGTGGCATTTTCCTAAGGTCAGAGGTGAGTCAAAAAGGAATGGGCATTCCTTTCTTCTGGAGATACACCAAAGTAAGCCACTCTCAATAAATACAGTTCTGCTAGTATATAAACCTCTTAGTCAATGGCTTTGAGCTTATGAGCTCTTTTTCCATTTTCTACTTCCATGAGCTACAAGATTCACATCACATTTACCAGTCTTTTAAATACTTGTAGGCATTAGAAGAGTTTGAAACTGCCTGAGAATTTGACTTATATGAATGTTTCTCTCTAATGTGAGAAACTAAAAGATAAAAAAAGGAAGATGCTTAAAAATATATTTCTAAAAAATGGAGATTTTATTTCTGATTTTTTTTCAAGGAGACATAAAAGTTAAAAAATAAATAAAAATAAACCTATAAAAATCATGGATACTTGAAAGACTCTTGGAAGTCCCATTGTTTTCTGGTCTGAAGGAATCAGTATTGGGGAAACATGCTCAGAAATAACCTCCTTTTTAATTCTAATTTGAGGGGTAAATCTCTACCTATGTATGTCTCCCCAGATATTATGGTCCTGGACCAGCTGAACTGGTAAGAAAATTGATTAGCAGGAACAAGAGAACAAAGAGTAAGCCAGAATTATGACAAAGGTATACCCCAAGGCTTTTAGAAATAATATTTTATTGAGTTCAAAGGGCAAGGTGAGACTGGAACCCCAGGGAAAAATGAATAAATAACATGGCAGAGTAGAATGTCGTGTTCTTACCACGTACACACAAACAAACAAAAAACAAAAACAAAGGGACTCAAAGGGATACAAGGAAATCTTGGGAGGGATTGTATATACCTACTACTTTGGCTGTGGTGATGGTGGTATCGTGAATGTTTGCATAGGTCCAAACCCATCAAATTATACACATTAAACGTGTGCAGTTCTCTGTATGTCATTATACCTCAATAAAGCTGTTTTTTAATTGTTAATCACCATACATTACATCATTAGTTTTTGATGTAGTGTTCCATGATTCATTGTTTGCATATAACACTCAGTGCTCCATTCAATACGTGCCCTCTTTAATACCCATCACCAGGCTAACCTATCCCCCCACTCTCCTCCCCTCTAAAACCCTCAGTTTGTTTCCCAGAGTCCATAGTCTCTCATGGTTCATCTCCCCCTCCGATTCCCCCCTTCATTTTTCCCTTCCTACTATCTTTTTTTTTTTTTTTTTTTTAAAGAAGCATTTGGATTTTTTTTTATTACGGATCAAATTTCATTGCTAATAATTGGTCTGTTCAAATTTTCTATTTCTTCCTGATTCAGTTTTGGAAGGTTATATGTTTCTAGAAATTTATCCATCTCTTCTAGGTTGTCCAATTTGTTGCCATATAATTTTTCATAATATTCTCTTATAATCCTTTATATATCTATGGTGTTGGTTGTTATTTCTCCTTCTTCATTTTTGATTTTGTTTATTTGGGTCCTCTTTCTTCTGTTTCTAATGAGTCTGGCTCAGGATTTATCGGTTTTGTTGAGCTTTTCACAGAACCAATTCCTGGTTTCATTGATATGTTCTATTATTTTTTTTTATTCTCTATTTCATTTACTTCTGCTCTAATCTTTATTATTTCCTTCCTTCTACTGGCTTTGGCATTTGTTCTTCTTTTACTATCTCTCTTAGGTATAAGTTTAGGTTGTTTATTTGAGATTTTTCTTGCTTCTTGAGGTAGGCTTGTATTGGTATAATCTTCCCTTTTAGAACGGCTTTTGCTGCATCCCAAAAATTTTGGACCATTGTGTTTTCATTTTCATTTGTCTCCGTGTATTTTTTTTTATTTTCTTTTTGTTTTCTTGGTTGACCCATTCATTGTTTAGGAACATGTTATTTAGCCTCCATGTATTTGTGTTCTATCCAGATATTTTCTTGTGATTGATTTCTACTTTTATACTGTTGTAGTCAGAAAAGATGCATGATATAGTTTCAATCTTTTTGGGTTTATTGAAACTTGTTATGTGATCTGTTCTGGAGGATATTCTACGTACACTTTAAAAGGATATGTATTCTGCTGTTTTGGGATGGAATATTCTAAATATATCTGTTAGGTCCATCTGGTCCAACATGTTATTCAAAGCCACTATTTCTTTGTTGATTTTATGTCTGGATGATCTATCTACTGATGTAAGTGAGATGTTAAAGTCCCCTATTATTGTTTACTGCCAATTTCTTCCTTTATGTCTGTTAATAATTGCTTTCGTATTTAGGTGTTCCTATGTTAGGTGCTTAAATATTCACAATTGTTATATCTTCTTGTTGAGGATTGTTACCTATATCATTATGTAGTGTCCTTCACTGTCTCTTATTACAGTCTTTGTTTTAAAGTCTGTTTTGTCCTATGTAAGTATTGCTACCCCAGCTTTCTTTTCACTTCAATTTGCTGGTAACGGTTTTTCTATCCCTTCATTTTCAGTCTGTATGTGTCTTTAGATCTGAAATGAGTCTCTTGTAAGCAGCATATAGATGAGTCTTGCTTTTCTATCCATTCAGTCACTCTACATTTTTTATGGGCCTTTAGCCTATTTACATTCAAAGTTATTATTGATAGGTATGTACTTATTGTCATTTTGTTACTAGTTTTATAGTTGTTTTTGTAGTTCTTCTCTGTTCCTTTCTTCTCTTGCTCTCTTCCCTTGTGGTTTAATGGCTTTCTTTAGAGATATGCTTGGATTCCTTTCTCTATTTTTTGTAAGTATATTACAGGGTTTTGATTTGTGGTTACCATTAAGCTCATATATAACATTTTATGCATATAGCCGTCTGTATTGAGTTGATGGCCACTTACGTTTGAACCCATTCTGAAAGCACTAAATTTTAACTTCCCTCCACCCATGTTTTATGTATATGATGTCATACACTACATCTTTTTATTTTGTAAGTTCCTTGACTGATTTTTATAGATATAATTGATTTTACAGCTTTTGTACTTTAACCTCTGTACTGATGTATAAGTGATTAATCTACTACTCTTATTATGTGTGTATTTACCTGTAAAATTATTTCCTCTCATAATTTTCTTGCTCCTGATTATAGCTTTTTCTTTCCACTCAAAGAATTCTCTTTAACATTTCCTGTAAGTCTGGTTTAGTGGTGATGAATTCTTTTAACTTCTGTTACCTGGGAAACTCTTTATCTCTCCTTTCATTGTGAATGATAGCCTTGCTGGATAGAGTATTCTTGGCTGCAGATTTTTTCCTTTCAGCACTTTGAATGTTTCATGACATTCCCTTTTGGCCTGCAAAGTTTCTGCTGAAAAATCAGCTGATAGTCTTATGGGATTTCCCTTGCATATAATGTTTTTCTTTTCTTTGGCTGCTTTTAAAATTATCTCTTTATCACTACTTTTTGCCATTTAATTAGTGTACGTCTTAGTGTGGAATACCTTGGGTTGATTTTGTTGGGGGCTCCATATGCCTCCTGAATCTGGATGTCTATTTCCTTCCCCAGATTTGGGAATTTTTCAGCTATTATTTCTTCAAATAAATTTTCTGCCTCCTTTTCTCTCTTTTCTCTTTCTGAGATCCCTATAGTGTGAAACAAAAGCCTAGGACCAGATGGCTCTACAAGTAAATTCTACCAAACAGTTAAAGAAGAGTTAATACCTAGGAAAGGAAAGCTTCCAAATTCATTCTATGAGACCGGCTTTGCCCTGATACCAAAACCAGATAAAAACACTACAAAAAAAGAAAAGTACAAACCAATATCCCTGATGAACATAGATGCAAAAATTCTCAACAAAATATTAGCAAACTGAATCAACAGTACATTAAAAATGTCATTCACCACCATCAAGTGGGATTTATATCAGTGGTTCAATATTTGCAAATCAATCAATATGATACATCATATTAACAAGAGAAAAGATATAAACCTTGTGATAATTTCAATAGATGTAGAAAAAGCATTTGACAAAGTACAACATCCATTCATGATAAAAACTCTCAACAGAGTAGGTTTAGAGGGAATATACCTCAACATATTAAAGGCCATATATGAAAAACCCAAGCTGACATCATCCTCAATAGTAAAAAACAGAGCTTTTCCCATGAGGTCAGGAACAAGATAAGGAATGTCCACTCTCACCAGTTTTATTCAACATGGTACTAGAATGTCCACTCTCACCAGTTTTATTCAACATCATACTGGAAGTCCTAACTACAGCAATCAGAGAAGAAAAAGACATAGAAGGCATCCAAATTGGTAAGGAAGAAGTAAAACTGTCACTATTTGCAGATGACATGATATTATATATAGAAAACTCTAAAAGCACCAAAAAAAACTACCAGAATTGGTAAGTGATCAGTAAAGTCACAGGATACAAAATTAACATACAGAAATCTGTTACATTTCTAAACACTAATAATGAAGTAGCAGAAAGAGAAATTAAGAAAACACTCCCATTTACAATTGCACCTGATGTATGACTGACATTGTTTTGGTTGATGTTTACATTGGGCCATACACAGACCCTGAAAACTGTACCTTGATTCTCTGTTCTACCTTAACTGTCTAGTTTCCAAACTCAGAGAAGTTTGGAAAATAAAATAAAGAGGGAAAACACTGAGAATTGCAAAAAATAATAATTGATAGACTGCCAAAAGGGGCTATAAAAAAAAAATAAAACACAGGGTTCAAAAAAGCATATAATCGTGTAGGTTTTATATAAGCATGTGAATGCATGAGTTATCAAGGTAAGTAGGACTCAGCTAGGTAAGATATGCAAGAAGTAGTGGTGCTTTAAACAGTGAATCCCAAATATGTGGCAAATTCCTTTTGTGGACCATCTCCTTCAATAGTTTAATTGAACTATAGCTGAAATGAGTCAGATCTTGATGTTGCTTCCTTATTACTCAACCTTGGGCACATTTTTAAACCTCCTTGAGACTCAATTCCAGGATCTGTAAAATGATAGTAAGATATGAATTACTGGTTTAACAAAATTATTAATAAAGTACCATGTATAATATATCATATGTATATCTACATATAAAATATGTAACATAGGATTGGTGTTCAATCAATGAAACCTAAAATCATAGTTTTAAACATAAGGTAAAACGGGGAGGGGGAGAAGAACCATGAGAGACAATGGACTCTGAAAAACAAACTGAGGGTTCTAGAGGGGAGGGGGTTGGGAGGATGGGTTAGCCTGGTGATGGGTATTGAGGAGGGCACGTTCTGCATGGAGCACTGGGTGTTATGCACAAACAATGAATCATGGAACACTATATCTAAAACCAATGATGTAATGTATGGGGATTAACATAACAATAAAAAAATTTAAAAAAAAAACATAAGGTAAAACGGAAAAAAGTTACATTTTTAGCTAGGTCTGATTTCAAACGCCAACTCCTGGGCCTTTTCATCTTTCCCATTACTAATTGAATGATGAGTCCAGATTTGATTGCTATATGGTGACCAACATTTAAAATGAAATTTTTGAAGTATAATGAGGAAGAGAGCTCCTCATATCCTCAAGCTTACATCCCCACACACACCATCACGCAGTGAAATGTAAGCAGTTTATAACGATAAATGTGGGTGGCATTATCAGTGACAACATTTCTTTTTTTCCTGAAGAAAATTAGGCTCAGAGGAAAAAAGCCCTGCACATTCAATCCCATCACAGCCAGAAAGCTGACAACATCTAAGGCTAATTAAATGCTTGTTTAACATAGTTTTCTTTAACCAATATCTCATTACTATGATCTTAATTCTATTCCCTGAAGTCATGAGGCACTTTCTGGAGTCTCTCTTTTCTTCTACCATGCCACGTAAGAGTGAGAATGATGTGTGCAAAGATGTCTATCTGATGTCAATAATTTCATTTTAATAAGAAGCTTCTTGTTTTCCCATTTTTATTTGACAGGTGTGACTATATATTCCTGGAATTGAAATTAACCTTCTTTACTTTTTTTCTTTTATTAATAAAGATATTTATTGGAGCAGAGTGTAAGGGATTTTATACATAATGAAAACAAGGCATCACATCAATTAAATACTTGGACAAAGTAACCATTTGTTATACAAATTAAAATTCAATGCAGAAGGTACATTTATTTTATTTATTGAGCTCTTACTCTGTGCCAATGAGGGAAAAAATTCAGCTTCCACAATAAATAGAAGTTTGACTTGTTGAAAAGTTAACATCTCAACTGACAAAGAGGTACTTACATTTTACTGCCCAGAACAAACACACCAACCCCACTATATATCTTTAATGTTTTACTCTGCTAGACAAATAAACCTAGGACTCATTAGCAGATCCCAAATCTCTCATAGTAATATGTTTTCTTTCAAATGCATGGTATCAATATCTCTTAAATAGTCATTGTTTTCTACTTTTGTCTGCAAGATATACCTTCCTCTCTGTTAAGGATATCATGGTCTTCTCTCTTCTCTTAATGTCCCAAGGTCTCTCTTTCCATGTTCACTATGAAACAGTTCTTTGAGAGGATCTTAGGTTTTGCTCATGTATAAATTATGAATTCTCACTGTCATACTGTGGTCATCCAGTGGTTGACCAGTATGCATTCCCCATCTTTCTTCCTGAAATATTGTTCTTATGAAGGACGAGGACATTTTAAAAAATTCTCAGTCTGTGGTCTTATTTCACACAACATAAAACATATCCCTAGTGCTTTCCAAATATTATCATTAATTTCTACAGCAAACATAACAAGGTGTGTATAATGCTATCAATTTTTAAAATGAGAAAACTAAGACTTAGCAAGGATAAATAATTTACCAAATATTACACAAATAAGTGATAACCATATGGTCCTCTCAATTGATGCAGAAAAAGCATTTGACAAAATACAACATCCTGTCCTGATTAAAACTCTCCAGAGTATAGGGATAGAGGGAACATTCCTCAAGTTCATAAAATCCATCTATGAAAAACCCACAGCGAATATCATCCTCAATGGGGAAAAGCTGAGAGCCTTTCCCTTAAGATCAGGAACACGTCAAGGGTGCCCACTCTCACCACTATTGTTCAACATAGTACTAGAAGTCATTTGGAGAAAGACAAATACCATATGATTTCACTCATGTGTGGAATTTAAGAAACAAACAAATGAACAAGGGAAAAAGAGACAAACCAAAAAACAGACTCTTAACTATAGAGAACAAACACATGGTTACCAGAGGGGAGGTAGTGGGGTGATGGGTGAAATAGGGGAACGGGGTTAAGAGCACTCTTATCATGATAGTACTGAGTGATGTATAGAATTGTTGAATCACTGCATTGTACACCTGAAACTAATATAATACTATATATTAATTACACTGGAATTAAAATTTTAAAAATAATAAAAAAATTAAAGTCAAACAGGAAAAATAAAAATACCCATTACTTATTTGTAATGCATAGAGAAAATATTATCTTCCAAGCAATTGGTCTGAAAGGGGTTTTATTTGCAGGGAAAATGACTTTGATAACTCTTGAAGGACACAAAACTGAAAGCATTTTAAAGCAGAAGGAAAAAGCCATTGGCCTCAATGAAGAAAAAATGGAGCAATCTAGAAAGCTGAGCGATCCTTGAGGATCTGGGGGTGGAGAAGAAACCCCTGGTTGATGGAAGGACTGATCAGGGGTTTTGAGGAAAGTATGAAGGACTTCTGAGTTTATGGTGATGTGGATATACTTTCTGTACATCATCTTCAGTAAATCTTTAGTAATTACTAGATTGTACTCTAATGATTTTTTAAGAGAGGGTTTTTTTGTTTATTTTTTTTGTTTTTTTGGTTTTTTTTTAATGAGAGCATGTGGAGAGTTGCCAAGTCCTGTGCAAGCATGGACAAGGACAACAGATGCTATCCACGGGGGCAGCCAATTAATGGGTATGGTATCTACCACTGAAAGATGCTGATAAGAAACTAAAAGAGGAAATGCATAACTCCTGTCATTGAGGCCTTAAAATTTAGTTGAAAATTGGAATAAAGATTAATATAAACATTTAATATCTTAATTAGCTGGATTGGTGTATCGGTAAAGGAGATGGATCTCTCAGGACACTTGCAGTGAATTAAAACCATTTTAAAAATACTTAAATCGCATTTATAATATTTTTTAAATTTTATTTATTTTTTTAAAGATTTTATTTATTTATTTGACAGACAGAGAGAGAGACAGCAAGAGAGGGAAAACAAGCAGGGGGAATGAGAGAGGGAGAAGCAGGCTTCCCGCTGAGCAGGGAGCCCAGGGTGGGGCTCAATCCCAGGACCCTGTGATCATGACCTGAGCTGAAGGCAGACACTTAACAACTGAGCCACCCAGGCACCCCAATATTTTTAAAATTTTAAATACTTTACATTGTTATAATAAGAACAAAAGATGTGTAGTTATCTATTTAGAGCAGATTAAAAAATAGTTTCTATATTGTCCTTATATTACCAGAAACTGAGATACATGTGGATCCCATTTTGATTTGGGGACATAAGAATTGTTTTCCTAAGACAATAGCACCAGCTAGGATTGTTACACAAGGCCAAAATGGCTAAAATTTTACCATATAAGCGTAACAGAAATCTCAAGTGAGCCCCAACTCAAATTCTCTTTTACTTAAATAGATTTATTCTGTTCTCAGATTTAGTGTTAGCAAATGCCTAAGCACCTGCTATCTGTAGTGTATTCTGTTAGACACCGCAAGGAACAAAGGAAGTTAATGGCAAAAGTTCTTCATTCTACAACATTGCCACGAAAGAAGCAAGGCTCCTTAAAGTGCTTCCTGGAGTCATCTAAATGCAGAGTATCTTCAATCTGAGCTCTCCTTGATACCATTCACAGAATATGTGTGACGTGTGACAGGTCTGCTGTCTGTCTAGATCTAAAGAATCTAAAGAAAAAGCAGAAATCTAAAGAAAAACTAAAAACACAATGTAATTGTGACAGGGGGCTGACTTTTTTTTTTAAACCAATACATTCTAACATTTACCAAGGTAATAGGAGTATTTTTGTATTACTGTGTGCTCTTTTATATTCTGTCATGAGAACACTTTTTCAGGGAATTATATCTAAAAATATATGGCTATATTTTTCTTTATCACTCTAATGGCAGATTTTGTACCAAAACAGAACATTTAAAAATAATAATAATAGATAATAATTTCCTTTGACAAGGACTATAATGAGAGCATAAAATGGAGGACAGGCAAGTATACATTTATTTTTGTGACAGTTATATCAATGCACAGAAAATTGTGGACCATTAATCTATTTGTAAGTCAGGCTTTGGTTGGATTATCATGGATCTCAGAGAGTGCCATATCCTTTATCAGTTTCTTTCTCCAGGAAGAAAATTATTTATCTGGTGGAATATAGAAGAACACAGATTGAAAGTGCACATGTAGCCTGCCGAACTACATATAGAAGCATTTCTCTCAGGAATTCTGTAAGCACCCATTTTCAAGCATCATATGACACAATTACCATAATTAATTAGCTTTATGGGGCTGTGCTCAGCAGTCACCTGCTTTCAAAAGGAAATTAAAGTCACTGTTTCTGATAAGTTAAAGAATCATTATGAATGTGGGTGAAATTATAGACCATAGTGTTCTTATGGTGTCAGGTTTACCACAGATAGGAAAAGAAAGAACTATTTCTAGGGGTCACTAAACTTTCTATGAAAAAAATAAAAAAACAAGAATAGCTAGATGAACTGTGCAAGTATTTACCAGTCAACGAGATACCCAAAGATCAAGGGTTAGAGCTGCCCTCAAACCTTTATGTTTACGCATTTTTGATGCTTGTCATCACATTAATAGCAGAGCTCTTTCCTGTGTCAGATAGAAGAGAAATCTAGAACAATGAAAACAGATTATATCTCATTTTTAGTAACCTGTATGTTTCTAAATAACTTTAAATGTTGAAAAAATCTTTTAAAAATAAACCTGTTTGATTATATATGTTTTGATATAAGGCAGAGTCTTGGGGGAAAAAATAACCCAGCATGTTTCAGGATTGAGCTTAGCTATAGATAAACTGGGACATTTGCTTAGAAGAGTGAAAAATACTGCCTGAGCTCAGGAAGGATAGACACTAACTAGGACTAACCAGGACTAACAAAACTGGGAACTGGTGTGGAAAGAGTTTGTGGTATACTCTGTCACATGCTCCGTGTTGATCTTGCCATATGTAGAAGGTTGAATGGAGGCCTCTGGAAAGCTATGCCCAGGTCCAAATCCCTAGATACTGTGAAAGTTAGCTTATTTGCAAAAAGGGTCTTTGTAGATGGAATCTAGAGATGTGGTCGGCTTGCATTACTGGATGGGCCTGAGATAATGGCAAATATCCTTACAATAGAGAAAAGGAGGCCCAGACAAGCAGAGAAGGTGGCCATGTGAATACAGAAGCAGAGACTGAAGTGACACAGCAACAAGCTAAGGAATGGTAAGGATTGCCAGCAGCCACCAGGAGAAAGGCATGGAATGGTCAGAGTACAGCCCTGCTGATACCTTGATTTCAGACTTCTGGCCTCTATTAATTGTCAGAGAATACATTTATGATGCTCTACGCCTCTCATTTTATGGTGATTTGTTACAGCAGCCCTAGGAAACTAACACACTATATCATCCCCCAGATGAAATGGTAAATAAAAATATGCAAAGGGCAAAAGGAAAGAGGGACATTCCCATTTCTTTAACCACCCAAAACTGTTTGGGAAGGGCAGGTGTAAAATATGCGGACATCTCAGAAGCCTGGCCAAGAGAGAGGAAGGGGAAGCCTGGTTCTGGCAAGATGGGGGAGAAGCTTCACATGGGAATGGCCCATGGTGAGATGGTCTCTTTTATGTACCTACTAAATACAACATCTAATGAGAAGCACAAATGCTGCTTTGGTTTATAAAAATAATATAATTGAAGAAAACCAATGTGGTGAGGAGGCAGGCAGGCACAGTAGCAGGAGGCTGGGCACGCTTGAGTAGAAGAGGGGATCTGTTGACAGAAACCCTGGCTGACTCCTGGGCAAGACCAGAGGAAGGGAAAAGAGACAGGTGCTGGCAAATTTCCTGCAGTGATTGGGATAAACACCGCTGAACCATTGCCTATCAATTTAGTCCCCATGCAGCGTGAGCAATATAGTGTTCCCCACTAAGATCCATGGGGTCATCGGACCATTTGAGGGGTTTGAGATGACCTGATGGATCGTACAAACCGCGCTGTTTTCTGTTTTGCAATATAGCTTCTTCCAGAACTCATAATGATCTCTTTAGAACTCTGGGTTTTTTTTGTTTGTTTCTTGTTTTTAGAAGAATATGAAAGTCCTTGAGAAGGCAAAATGGTCTCCATTTTCCTAAATATTCGTGTGCTATTTCAACTGCTTGGCTGACAGGGGTAAATAGTAAGATAGAGTGTTTTAAATTCTTTCCACAGTGTTCAGCATGGTTTAACAGTTGACAGCCACTCTGATGTATCAGGAAGGTTGTACTGTGTGAAATATTCTTTCATTTGATAATGACAATTTCATTGCTATTTTATGTAACAGGTGCCATGTGGGGGAAGCCACGGTGATGAACTGGCATCATTTAGATCTTCCTAATATGATAATTTTCCAGTAATCCTAAAACCTCTGCCCCAATTCATATCAGGCTTTAGCTACAGGACTCTGACTACCCCTCTGGCTACAGTTTTCTGCCTGCAAAGTCAGCAGGAAGCATACAAAGGGGAGAGAGCATTCAATGATATATAGTCAATAAAATGAAATATTTTGGCATAATGACAGGCCTCAAGTCAGCTTTATCATTCATTTGCTGTATAGTATAACAGAAGTTCCTTACCTATACGGAGTTTCAGTTTCTGGGTCAGCCAGGAACTATAATCTGTGCCCATAATTAATTTATCCACTTATCTGTCAGTGGACATTTTGGTAGCTTCCGGTTTGGGAATACTCTGAATAACACTGCAGTAAAATCCGTATATATTATTTCTGGTGAATATGTGTAGTATTTCTGCTGACTATTTACTTAGGAGAGCAATTACTGGGGTATATTTTACATTTTTTGAAGATGCTGCTAACCAGTTTTCTGAAGTAGATATGTAAATTTTACTCTTCCAGCTGCATTACTGTAGAGTTCTTGTTGGTCCACAGCCTCACCACCACACAGTGTTGAACATAATCACATCTCAGCCACTGATTTTCTCCCTGAAATCTGTTTCTTCCACAATCTTGCACTTTGCAGTAAGTGGCATGGCTGCATATCACACCTGTTTGTCTGCATTGATTTCTCTCTCTAAATCCAGTGAAGCACAAGGCCTGATAATTCTATTTCTAAACATCATTCTAATGTGTCAGCTACTCTCTCTCTTCATTGCCAACTTCCTAGTCTAAATAAACACCATTTTTCACTTGGTCTACTGCAATAGCTCCCTATCCTTCCTAGCTCCCTATTTCCCCTACTTCTCTCATTTCCTCCTATTCATTCATAGAGTAGCCAATGAGTAAAATGGATTCTTTTATATCCCTGTTTAAAAACTCTTCATGTAAAATGTCCTATAATTATAATGTTTTCAAGATTCATTCTTCACAACACCATTCCATTTTATGACTGAATAATTTTCCACTGTATAGATATACCACTTTTTGTTTATCCATTCCTCTGTAGATGGACATTTAGATTATAAATAGAGCTGGGTATGAACATTTGTATACATCATGCTCAGTAAAGGAAGACAGACACAAAAGGCCACACATTATATGATTCCACTTATGTAAGATATCCAGAATAGGTAAATCTATAGGTAAGGAAAGTAGATTAATAGATTCCAGGGGCTTGGAGGACAAGGAACATAGAGTGACTGCTTCGTGTGTGTGAGGTTTGCATTCCGGGTGATGAAAAAGTTCTGAAACTAGGTGGTGGAGATAGCTGAACCACATCGTGAATGCACATAAACTACTGAATCGCACACTTTAAAATAGTTACAAATGGTAGATTTCATGTTATATGTATTTCACAAGAAATTCTACTATAGTGATGGTCGAACAACTTCATAAATATACTGAAAACCACTGAACTATGCACTTTAAATGCATGATTTTTTTAGTGTCAATTATATCCCAATAAGGCTTTTAAAAAAATGGGGGAGGTCAGCTAGAGGCTGTGACTGTCAGTTGACCTGTGAGTTGGACCCCGGCAATCAGAGGTTCCTCACCCCCTCCCCTGTCCTGGGAATGTAGGTTCCACTTGGCTCCCCCACTGCCAGAGGCTGCTGTAAGGACCTAGCCTTGAGATGGTGATGTGGTGCTGAGACTGAATACATGACTGAACCCAGTGAAGGCCGCTCTATGAGTTTTTATGATTCGGTGGGCAGGTGTGGAGGCCTCCTTGTCCTGCAGCTGCTCAAGGCAAGCCCTGTAGGTTCCAGCTGCTTATGAAGCCTGACATCTACCGATGTAGAGTGCTTTGCCTCTTTCTTCAGTTTCTCCTTGCCCTCCATGTATGGAGACCAGTTTCAGATTGCACTTGCGAACCCACGAAGCCCTTCATATAATTTCCATTTTACTTCAGCCAAATTCCAAATTTCTCATCTTGGATAACCTGACTCCTCTTGAGCTGCCATTCTCATGTGGAGCCCTTCTCTTCCAATTAAGTCACATCCAGCCATTTTTACCTTCTTTTAGTTCCTACAACACACTGTTATTCCCTTAACTCAGCCCCTCTGTACTTGCCATTTCCTCTGCATGGAATACCATCCTCCTCTTCTCCCCCAGAGCTGAATTCTTCTCATTCTTTACATTTTACTTTAAATTTTATCTCCACAGACAGACTTCCCGTTGCCCTATACAAGTAGCCCTCGGGTTCTGCCTTCAGTGCTCACAGTCCTTCAGTGCGTTCTATCCTGACTCATCCATCGCTTCTATACCTCATTCCCAATTTATAAGAACCGACTTGTTTCCCTGTTTCACATCTGTTGCCACCCCACTAGAGGGTAAACCCCATGAGAGTGGGGGATGTGTCCACTTCACTTACCACTAATAGTGTCTGGCATACAGTCATTGCTTAAAAAACATGTATTGAACAAAATATTCAATTATTATTGCATGCCTCTCACTGGTCTGCATTGGAAGTTCACATTTCTATAGACTCTTGGAATAAAGTCACTCGAGACACTTATGTGGAGAATTTTTATTCTGCCTGATCCATATAGAACTCCAACAACTTTTTTTTTTAATAAATGAATGAGTGAATAAATTAACATTGAAATGTATGCTGAGTCTCTTAGATTTTTAAATTTTAAATGTAGAAGCTTTCTTGAGAGTAATACTTTTTAGTTTAGTTTTTAGTATTTGAAAATTTTATTCTCCGTATATATTGATTCTGTATTATAAATAATCATAGATATAATCACTGTGTTTTCAACCTAAGTCAAATTTCATATGGCCAAGCTTTGTAACTACTTAAGTTATGGAGACAAGGGAGATTTCAATTTTGATGTTTTTACAATTAGACTAATTTACAGTTAGACTAATTATAATTAGACTAATTTTAAAATGGCTAAATATAAAGATAAATGGATTATAATCACTATCAGCCATTTTCTAGGTGTGTGGCAAATCCTTTAGTTTCTCTGTGACTCACCGTTTTCATATATTTAAAGCAAAGATTGGGTTAACCGGATGTCAACGTTCTCTTTGAGTTCCTTTTTCAGACAGAAATTCCTTCTACAGACTGCTCATTGGTTGCCATTCACTCTATTTCATTCTGCCACTTCTATAAAAATAAATTTTAAAATAAGCCACCAGACCATATTTCAATTCTAATGAGAGTTATACTTTTGTTTGTACAATTCCTTATTTATTACTAGTTTAAATTATTTTTAAAAAGTCATATACCAAATCAGAATCATGTCTTAATATAGCTGGTTGTCTAGCAGCCCCTGCCATTTCATTTTGCAAGGAGATACAGTTCAAATTGAGCCTGGGAATTTATACACACCGGTAATTAGTTGAGCCTTGTAAATTGCAGACTTTCTCTCCTTGTAAGGCATCTCAGAGATTTTGTGTCAAGACATGAAACAATATAATATGTCAAGATTTGGGAAAATATATGCCAAACTGTGATGGCTTAGTTGAAAACACAGCTGGTTGGGGGAAAAAAGCAGGATAATTGTAGGATGCAAGTAACACATTTAGTGTGTTTGGAAAGTCTCTAAAGATACCCATATAGTCTGCAGATTCTCCTTCCTGTGGGAGTGCAAGGTAAGTTTAAGATGAAGCAGCCAGGAGTATTTGGTAGTATTGTCCCCATTACTTTGGGAACTAATTAATGACAGAAAAAAAGAAATAGGAGAACTTCTTGGAAGTGACAAAACAAATGTAAGTTATCATGAATAGATTGAAAACATTGATCAAAAGTATTGGAAAAATTCACATTGGTGCTATGCCTCAGATATGCATTGCCCCCCCCCCCCCTTTTTTTTTTCCCTCTCTAAGCATTAGTATTCTAGCCATCCTGCCTTTTAGGAAGCCTTTCTGATTGTCCCAGTCAGCAAAGATCATGTCTTTTCTCCAAACAGCAGTACTTGGGTAAAGCATGCGAAGCCAAGTAAAACCTTGTTGTCTTAATTATTTCATGTTTGTAAGACACTTCCCTCATGTGACTGCAAGCTCTCTGTGGGCGGAGATAGGTGGTGGGTGCCTCGTGCAAAGATGAATACTTACTGCTTCTAGTCTGGTTAATTCAATTCCACAAATATTTATTCTGTGTCCCAACACAGCCTGCTACAAAAATTAGGCATAGCCACAGATGTTTCTATCTCAAAAGGATACCTCAGGGCTCTTCCACATGGGTAACCCTTGCCTATTTTTAAATATTGTCATATAAAGTGGAAGCATTGGGTTTTGAAGGTATATGAGGTAGTGTGGAATGCATCTGTGAGAAGCAACCTGGCACTGTTACAACTTCCTGGGAAGGAGGTTAGAATAGACTGATCTGTGGTGGGGCGGGGGCAGGGCTTTAACAAAATGAAAACCTAGCCAAGAGCCCCAGGGAGGATTGAAAAATCAGTGGAATATTTTAGTATCTTCATTAATGAAGACACAGATTTTACTACAAAGCTTTAAAAGCCATATTAACAAAAACCACCTTCTTAATCCATTAAGTGATGAAAGCTAAGCAAAGTTGAGAAATCCTTATCCTATGTAGGCAGAAAGCAAAAATATCTATCACTATTATATTCTGGATTTTGTGTAAAGCATGTCACATAAACATTGTCATCTTGCTCTTGTAACATACTTACAGTGATAGGTTTTATTCCCTCGTTTTACATAAGGTAGAACTTGGGCTCAAAGACATGAAGTGTCTGTTTCAATTTCATGGAACGGAAAAGAAGCTGAGCCCTCAGTAAAGGATGTTCTATGGGACCTTCTTTCCCAGCTCTCTTTGCCATCATGTACAGTAGTATGGAATGGAGTAGTGTGTGTTAATATTCCTGCAACAAATTGTTAAGTATAGCTTAGAAAAATATATGTTATTTCACATTTTTAGCTAGTGTGCTTATTGAAATTTTAACAGTTGCTGCATAAAAATAGTGAATGCCATTATGTTTTCCTCCAGCAGAAAAACAATGAAGAAAAACTATACAATTTAATTTTACATTTGAAGTAAAGGCTAATCACAGTAGCCTATAAAGTTATTCTCTGGAAAGTTGTTCTGTAAAACAAATGTTACTGATTTTAATTAGAGTACATGTATGCACAATTTCACATTTAATGCTGAAACGGGAAATTAAAGAATTCAATCTCATTGGCCTTAAGTCAATTCAGAATGAAAAATAACTTCTCACTCCAGAGCTTATGCAATAAACACAGCTTTAAAGTTCTGTCTTTGAATTTCAGGCCAGTCATTTTTTTTTAATCATTTAGAAGTTTCCATTTTTCACCGAGGTACCTTCTATCTATACTCCTCTTCCTCTGCCATTATGTTTCTTGCCAGGAAACAATGCCAATATGAAAATAAAAAGTTTTTAAAGGGTCAGGCACAAAGGCAATAAGAAGAAGCTCTCTAGAGATTTTCCTTGTAAAGATGTTTTTGAGTAATTTAATTTCTCGATAGCTCCATCGCCTCATTCGTAATGCATAGTGCGTTTTACTCTAATTCCCTTTCTCTCTAATAACCACTGCAGAGCACACTCCTGCTTAGCTTTCATCAGCAATGGATCGGGTTACCTAGGAGAGCTGCTTGTACTCAAATGACCTAAAATAAAATGTAATGAGAATATAATTAAAAGTTAGTTTAAAAAAAAAGTTAAGTAGCCTAATGATCAGGTCTCTCATATTTGGTATATGTTGTATAAACTGATCCATTAAGGAATAGAAAGAAAACATAGCACCTCTTTGGAGAGAAACATTTAATTACTCTGCATTGCCTCCAGGAAAAAGTGCACATTTCTCCCAAACTGCTCTTTAGGGTCCTCCATTACTCACATCGAATTCGCTTCTCTATGGGATTTGCACCCCCATAGTTGACAAGCTAGGACTATAGACTGGGCCAGAGTAGGTCAGGAGTGTTAATAGTGGAGCAGAGCTTCAAGGGTATTTTTGTTTTTGTTTTTGTTTTTGTTGTGGGTTTTTTTGTTTGTTTGTTTGTATGTTGGTTTTTTCAAAGTAGAGGCTGAGCACAGGACAAGGAAAGTTTGGAGCAACCTTCCTCAGAAGGCTGTGGTGTGGAAACACCAGGCTGAGAGAGTGAATAAATGAAAGTATTCATAAGCTTGAAAATGAAGCCGAGGTCGGAAACCATTTATTAAGTAGTCAGTTGGTCTATGAAACGGAAAGATTTAGAACAGGAATTAAACTTTCCGTGCATTTCAAAATTCTCTGTTTTCTGTCTCTTATTCATGAAAGACGCTGTCCACTGCTCATACAGCTATTCTTCATGGAGGTCAGATGCTGCAACTCACCTCTCTGCTCTCAACACCGATGGTGTAGACTTGCCAAGAAAGTTGAAACTGAGCTAGTAGAGCTGGAAAGTGGGAGGTGGATAAAACAAAGCAATTAAAATTGGAGACTCTCAGCCTAAGTATTGAAAACCCATAAATTTTCTTTTTATCTGAGAGACAGTGTTACTTATAGTTAAGAAACCTGACTCTAGAGCCAGACGGGGTTTGCATCCTACCTCTGCCATGACCTACCTATGTGACTTTGCCATAATCACATTTCTGTGCCTAAAATGAGACAACAATAATACAAATTATGAGGTTGTTTTGAGCACTGAATAAATTTACAGCAATGGAAAAGCACTATCAATGACAGAGGTTTTCGTTGCTTTGGATCTAATGACCTTCCTCTAGCCCTAGACAGAAATTAACTCTTAAAGTGAAGATAGGCTCAATTGTTTCCAGCTTCATTAACCTCCCTTTCTTTTCCAAACCTCTACTCTTGTCAACTGTTTTTGTTTTTGTTTTATAGTATCCTTAACATGCCTCTAAGTGTTTTCTCAGATGGTGTGATAATTTTATGTGTCAACTAGGTTAGGCTGTAACACCCAGTTATTTAATCCCACACTCCTGCAGGTCTCTCTGTGAAGGTATATTTAGATGCAGTTAACATCTACAATCAGCTCACTGAAAGTGAGAAAACTCAGACCTGGTTTCCAGATGGTTTTATATGACATCCAGGTCCCATCTGAAAGTAGACAGCTCAAGCAGTACGGCTGGATGTTCATATTGCTCAGATAAAGAAATGCCGAGAAATATACATGTATATCGATTCATGGGCTGTAGGCGATAATTTCACTGGATGTCATTCATTTTACTTACCCACATGCTATAAGCACCCAGCAACACATCAAAACTGGTATTACTTTATACAGTTATCTTTCAAGTCCTTTAAAAATAAGAAAATGAAAATATTTTATTTTGCCTTTATTTTTTCTCTGACACTTTTTTTTTTTACATGATCTTAGTTCCTGTTCTGTATCATTTTTTTCTGCCTAAAGCACTTCTTTTTAACGTTTCTTGCAAGGAAGTTTTAGTGATGATTAATCCATCAGGGGTGTGTGTGTGTGTGTGTGTGTGTCCACGCACAAGCACCCACACACATACACCAGATAATGACTATGTTTCTTTCACTTTTGAAGGAATTTTGCTAAATATGGAAGTCCAGGTTTTTCTTTTGTTTTGTTTTGCTTTTTTACTGCTTTTTGTTCTCCAAGAATACTAAACCTGTGGTTTGGTGTCTGTAATTAATTGTGGAAAGCTCTTGACCATTATTATTTCAAATATTGCTTCCACTCAATTCTTTCTTCTTCTCCTCTCATATTTTAATTATGTGCATATTACACCTTTTGAAATTCTCCCACAGTTCTTGGGGAGTTTCTATTGAACTATCTTCAAGATGTCTAACACTTGTTTCCCGTGTGTCCAATATACTAATGAGCCCTCAAAGGCCTTCTTCAATTATGTTTCAGGCTTTTTCCCCTAACATTTTGATTCCTTTTTACAATTTCTGTCTCTCTGCTTATATTATCTGTATGTTTTTGAAAGTTGTCTACTTTTTTTTTTCCTTTAGAGTTCTGAATGTATTAATCATAGTTACTTAAAATTTTCTGTCTGATAATTTAAAAATCTGTATTATAGGGACGCCTGGGTGGCTCAGTCGTTAAGCGTCTGCCTTCGGCTCAGGTCATGATCCCAGGGTCCTGGGATCGAGCCCCACATCGGGCTCCCTGCTCTGCGGGAAGCCTGCTTCTCTCTCTCCCACTCCCCCCTTGTGTTCCCTCTCTGCCTGTCTCTCTCTGTCAAATAAATAAATAAAATCTTTAAAAAAAATAAAAATAAAAAAAATAAATAAAAATCTGTATTATATCTGAGTCTAGTTCTGATGTTACTTTATCTTTTGTACTATAGGGTTTTTTTCCTTTTTTAAAATTATTGTTATTTGGCATGCTTTGTAATTTTTTGTTATAAGTCAGACATCTTACATTGAGTAATAGGAACTGAGATAAACAGGCCTTTAGGGTGAGGCTGTGTTAATCCAGCTAAAAGCTGGGCTGTATTTAATAATTTATGTTATAAGTGCCAGAAGCTTCAGATTCTTCTGATACCTTTGTTTTTATCTCTGCCATCGATTTGGGGCTTCCTAAGAACTCCTCCTCAGAGAGTCTGTGTCTTGAAGCTCCTTTAGCTTTACACTAGTGTTCTTGACTGGAGTCCTGTTGGTTTAGAGGCAATCTGTGTGTGTGTCTGTCAGTGGGAAGTATTCTCTAATCTTAATGATTAACTCCTAGTTTTTCAGTGGGCCTGTACCTCAGGACTGTGACCTTCACCAGTGGTATAGCTTCCTTCACTCCCTTAATAAGAAAGGAAAGCTATAAGCACCTGGAAGAGGTGGGGGAATGGCGGGGGTGGGGGTGGGGGTGGGAGGAGTTCTTTCCTATCTAGGAGAAAACTCTGATAAAGACTTTGTTATGGAGAATGCTTTGAGCATTTAAAAAAAAAAAAAATCATTATTCTTCTTCATCCTCAGCCAGAGCCAAAAAGGTATCTTTCTAACATCTGCATCATAAAAACCTGGTGGGGTTCATGGATGAAGACCGTAAAGTATGGGGGCCCATAAGACAGCACCTCTGGAGGTTCTTACTCTCACTAGGCCACACTTGGCCTCCAGCAGTCATTCAAAATTACCATTTTTTTTCTTAGGAGGTTTTCTCCCCAAAAACTCCTGTTCCAAGTAAGCAGATCTTGGCTACGACTGTCTGGATTCACCTTTCTCTCTAGATTTCAATGTGGAAGTTTGCTTTGCTAATTAAGTTCTCTGACTGGTCCAAGAAAAGTCTTTGCTGTTTGAATATTTCTGCTGTTTTCTTTTTTTTTTTTTTTTTTAAAGATTTTATTTATTTATTTGACAGAGAGAGACACAGCGAGAGAGGGAACACAAGCAGGGGGAGTGGGAGAGGGAGAAGCAGGCTTCCCGCAGAGCAGGGAGCCCGATGCGGGGCTCGATCCCAGGACCCTGGGATCATGACCTGAGCCGAAGGCAGACGCTTAACGACTGAGCCACCCAGGCGCCCCTTCTGCTGTTTTCTTATAGGAATGGCAGTGACAACTTCTAAGCTCTTTACATGTCAGAGCTAAAATTGGAAGATTCCTCATTTCTATCAGTAATCGAGTGGTACTACAAAATAAAGTATGAAAATTTAAAACTTGTAAGAGCAGAGGGATTATGATCCGTATTCTTGAAGGGATGAAAGGAAGAAGATCCCATAAAGTTTTATAGTGAAAGTTCTCAATAGGAGCCATGATTTTCCGTGGAGGGTAAAACCCAAGAGATACAATACACTAAGAAATTTAGGTAAATAAAAACTCTAATATCATTCATTTTTTCAAACTGATCAACTGTGGTTTCCCATTATCCACTTTATTGTCAGACAGCAAGCTGGAGAAAGGCAAAAGATGGTCTAGCAAATGGAAAGTAGCCAGCCTGTTATTGTTATTACCAACCCCATTTGGTAATAATGGCAACAATCATCTATAGCAGGATGATGATGATGGGAACAATATTAAGGAGGAAAACCTAGTTACTGTGGGGAATTCTTGGAGGAGAGGAGTCTCTGTGTGTTGAAGACCACTTGTTCATGTCCAATAAATTTTCAGAGCTTTTTTTTTTTTAAGATTTTATTTACTTGAGAGAGAGAGAAAGAAAGAAAGAACGCATAGAGGGCGAGGGAGAAGCAAACTCCCCACTGAGCAGAGAGCCCAACGCAGGGCTCGATCCCAGAACCCGATCCCAGAACCCTTGGATCATCACCTGAGACAAGGCAGATGCTTAACCAACTGAGCCACCCAGGTGCCCCAAATTTTCAGAGTTTTGAAGAAGTAAAAAGATTATAACTAGATTAGAGAAGGCAGATAAATCAGGGGGGAAAAAATCCCCTTGAAAGCAGGAACATGCCTGAGTTCTTCCATTTTCAGGATTTATTCCTATGCTTGTAGTTGTTTCTCTACTTACAATGCCCTTCACATAATATCTCCTGTGCTACCTTTTCCCCATGCTTTGTAGTTTCCTTGAGATACTATTTTTTTCTGGTAAGAATAATTTCTAATGGAAATTAGTCTTATTTTTCTGAATTTCCAAAGCACATTTTGATTCTCTCACATATATTCCAATACATTCCGCCAGACATTATTGGGTTTTGTGTATGGTTTTCTTCATTAATATATTAACAAATCAATTATTAAAGTCAAGGCATGGAAAAGTGAAACGACATAAAACATTAATATAACTTGCTGATACTTTGTCATAGTTTGTGGTAGAAGACAAAATTGCAAAAATAAATAATGACCCATTAATAAAAGGCTATGATAGGCATCCTAAGCCAGAGTTTGGAGTTATTCTGCCATCTTAAGTGAAGCTAAAATAAAAAGTAATGGTATGCCCTAATTTGACCTAAGAGATTTTGCAGTAACTTAAGAGTATATATTGTTTTCCTTCATTCTTAAGTTCCTCTAAATATTCTACATACTGATAAATTATTGTTAGATTGATAAATATGTGAATTAACATTTTCCATGTGAAAACAAAACTGAGACTCCAAAGACTAAATGGGTTGCCCATGGTAACATAGCTAGATGGTGGTAGAGATCATGCTCTGATTCCTAGTCTAGAACTCTGTGTTACAACACGATGTGGCCTCCCCATGCTCTTTCTATCACTGTTTTCTATCCATGTTTGGTCCCACGGTATCATCAGCTAGTATAATTTCATGGTACAATGCTTAACACCTGCTTTCTGCTAGACTATGCATATAAGCATATTTTCCCTACCAAATGAGTCACAAATGATTCATCGACATTAGGGAGATAATCTTAGTGGATGAGGGGAACAAAGCATTAGTTCTCCATATTTACATTCAATCAGTTCTGAAACATTCTATCTAGTACACAATCATGAAAGAGGACACTGTGTAAATTACCCCCCCCCATAACAAAATATAGTAAAAGAGTAAAATGTTACTTGGTAATCTGGAGTAGAGGAAGGATAAGTTTAGAGTTAGGAGAGGAAGGTATAAGACCTGTACTTAGAAATCTTATGTCTGGAACCTTAGTAATTTGTTTCTCTCAGGTATAATGTTAATACTTAGATCAGAGTTTTCCAAACTTTCTCTGCTCGAGGTACCTTTAGTATCTCAGTAATTTTTCATAGACCCTAAGCCAAAAGAAATAACTAAGAGCACTTAGGCCTTTTGAAAAAATTAATACATGTAAAATAGAAGAAATTAACTACAATTAAATAAATACTATTACTAAAGGCACATGTGTGCCTCTTTATCATTGCACAGCTTCTCAAACCTCAGAATCAGGTTGACTAAAGTCACTCTCATTTGCTGTTTCTGGTTAATTTTCATGCAGCACTTGCTTATTATCACAGTCACTAACAAAACTTGGCTTTGAAAACTATGACACTACATTAAAAACTAATGATGTATTAAATGTTGGCTAATTGAACATAATAAAAAATTAAAAAAAGAAAACTATGACATAATTGAAGTGCATGCAACACTATGATATAGACACTGCATTCGAGTTAGCAGTTCCCTCAGTGATATCAAATGTCTAGTGTCACTGTGCTTTCCATGAAAATTTAAAATTTTAGTATCCTTCCCATTCAGTTTTCCCTCCCTTCCCCTGTGGTCCTCCACACTAAAAAAATAAATAAATAAAATCTTACAAACAAAACTGCCCTCTGGGAAAAAGTCACCTGACAAGGTTGATAAAACCAATGATATCCAACTTGTTTCAAATGTCAAACCATCAATAGATTGAGCCAATATTTCTTATAAGTACCATGTAATAAATTGAAATTTCATTCAAATATAAAAAAAAAAAAATTGGTACCATTTAGCATCCCTGTGAGTTCACCATGATGTCCTGGGGAAACTTGTCACCCATCTTGTAAACTATAAGCTTAGATTATTGTAGAATTTATTATCTATTGCAGAATTTCCTTTAGAAACAAAACCTTTCTTTTAACACTTTTCTAGAGGTCAGAATAAGATTCTAAAGTAATAAAGCCATGAATATGATACCTGTGCGCAATTTTTCCATAGGGCAAACACCCTTGATTCTCAGGTGATATAGTTAGTTTACTAGGCCTGAACTTGGGGAAAATGTGTTCTCTTTTATGTTCTGGCAATAGCTCACTGTAAATATTTGGAGAAATATTGGTGAAAGTTGTTAGTGCTTCTGTACCTCAATTTTTATTTTCCATTGGTAAGACAGAGGAAGTTATTTCTGCTTACCACCAGAAAAAGTCATTTCTTAATGTTAACTGAAGAAACCATATGAATGCACATTGACGTAAAAGACACAATGTACAGATCATCAGGTGATATTATAAACAGTACTTGCAAATTGATAAATGACCCACTTAAGCTAAGGAAGTAACCCTTCATCATGGTTTTCTCATTGTGATTCTGTATATTTTATATACTAGAAGATAAATTAATGTATATCAAATAAAAATCTTGCTCCTTCTCCTACCTTGACCAATTTCTCAACAGAATTTTAGAAATTATTTTATTTACTTAAAAATTTTAAATTTTAATTAAATAAATTTGATACCTAAATGCATGTTTATTCTAAAATTTAAAATACAAATGAATATAAAGCTCTCCTATGTCTCTGCACATTTGTACTAACTGCTATCTATAGGAATAATGATCACTGTTAACAATTTAATGTTAAGGGGCGCCTGGGTGGCTCAGTTTGTTGGGCGGCTGCCTTCGGCTCGGGTCATGATCCTGGACTCCCGGGATCGAGTCCCGCATCAGGCTCCCTGCTCGGTGGGGAGTCTGCTTCTCCCTCTGACTCTACCCCTTCTTGTGCTCTCTCTTTCACTCTCTCTCTCTCTCAAATAAAATAAAATTAAAAAAAAAAACAATTTAATGTTAATAAAATATATAATGATATATTTTATATATTTATAATATATTAAAATGTTTAATGTTAATTTAATATACGTCCAGATTTTTTTAAATAGAATGAATTTTTATTTTTTTATTTATTTTTATTATTATGTTATGTTAATCACCATACATTACATCATTAGTTTTTGATATAGTGTTCCACGATTCATTGTTTGCATATAACAACGAGTGCTCCATGCAGTACATGCCCTCCTTAATACCCATCACCAGGCTAACCCATCCCCC